>NC_045765.1:10396882-10711258 GCF_008692025.1 Phocoena sinus | reverse complement strand
CATTAATTTTGTATCCTGCTACTTTACCAAATTCATTGATTGGCTCTAGTAGTTCTCTGGTAGCACCTTTAGGATTCTCTATGTATAGTATCATGTCATCTGCAAACAGTGACAGCTTTATTTCTTCTTTTCCGATTTGGATTCCTTTTCTTTCCTTTTCTTCTCTGATTACTGTAGCTAAAACTTCCAAAACTATGTTGAATAATAGTGTTGAGAGTGGGCAACCTTGTCTTGTTCCTGATCTTAGTGGAAATGGTTTCAGTTTTTCACCATTGAGGACAATGTTGGCTGTGGGTTTGTCATATATGGCCTTTATTATGTTGAGGAATGTTCCCTCTATGCCTACTTTCTGGATTTTTTTTTTATCATAAATGGGTGTTGAATTTTGTCAAAAGCTTTCTCTGCATCTATTGAGATGACCATATGGTTTTTCTCCTTCAATTTGTTAATATGGTGTATCACATTGATTGATTTGCGTATATTGAATAATCTTTGCATTCCTGGAATAAATCCCACTTGATCATGGTGTATGATGCTATTAATGTGCTGTTGGATTCTGTTTGCTAGTATTTTGTTATGGATTTTTGCATCTATGTTCATCAGTGATATTGGCCTGTAGTTTTCTTTCTCTGTGACATCCTTTTCTGGTTTTGGTATCAGGGTGATGGTGGCCTTGTAGAATGAGTTTGGGAGTGTTCCTCCCTCTGATATATTTTGGAAGAGTTTGAGAAGGATAGATGTTAGCTCTTCTCTAAATGTTTGATAGAATTTGCCTGTGAAGCCATCTGGTCCTGGGCTTTTGTTTGTTGGAAGATTTTTAATCACAGTTTCAATTTCATTGCTTGTGATTGGTCTGTTCATATTTTCTATTTCTTCCTGATTCAGTCTTAGCAGGTTGTGCATTTCTAATACTTTGTCCATTTCTTCCAGGTTGTCCATTTTATTGGCATAGAGTTGCTTGTAGTAATCTCTCATGATCTTTTGTATTTCTGCAGTGTCAGTTGTTATTTCTCCATTTTCTTTTCTAATTCTATTGATTTGAGTCTTCTCCCTTTTTTTCTTGATGAGTCTGGCTAATGGTTTATCTGTTTTGTTTATCTTCTCAAAGAACCAGCTTTTAGTTTTATTGATCTTTTCTATCGTTTCCTTCATTTCTTTTTCATTTATTTCTGATCTGATTTTTATGATTTCTTTCCTTCTGCTAACTTTGGGGGTTTTTTGTTCTTATTTCTCTAATTGCTTTAGGTGCAAGGTTAGGTTGTTTATTCGAGATGTTTCCTGTTTCTTAATGTGGGCTTGTATTGCTATAAACTTCCCTCTTAGGACTGCTTTTGCTGCATCCCATAGGTTTTGGATCATCGTGTCTCCATTGTCATTTGTTTCTAGGTATTTTAAAATTTCCTCTTTGATTTCTTCAGTGATCCCTTCGTTATTAAGTAGTGTATTGTTTAGCCTCCACGTGTTTGTATTTTTTACAGATCTTTCCTGTAATTGATATCTAGTCTCATAGCATTGTGGTCAGAAAAGATACTTGATACAATTTCAATTTTCTTAAATTTACCAAGGCTTGATTTGTGACCCAAGATATGATCTATCCTGGAGAATGTTCCATGAGCACTTGAGAAAAATGTGTATTCTGTTGTTTTTGGATGGAGTGTCTTATAAATATCAATTAAGTCCATCTTGTTTAATGTATCATTTAAAGCTTGTGTTTCCTTATTTATTTTCATTTTGGATGATCTGTCCATTGGTAAAAGTGGGGTGTTAAAGTCCCCTACTATGAATGTGTTACTGTCTATTTCCCCTTTTATGGCTGGTAGTATTTGCCTTATGTATTGAGGTGCTCCTATGTTGGGTGTATAAATATTTACAGTTGTTATATCTTCTTCTTGGATCAATCCCTTGATCATTATGTAGTGTCCTTCTTTGTCTCTTGTAATAGTCTTTATTTTAAAGTCTATTTTTTTCTGATATGAGAATTGCTACTCCAGCTTTCTTTTGGTTTCCATTTGCATGGAATATCTTTTTCCATCCCCTCACTTTCAGTCTGTATGTGTCCCTAGGTCTGAAGTGGCTCTCTTGTAGACAGCATATATATGGGTCTTGTTTTTGTATCCATTCAGTCAGTCTGTGTCTTTTGGTGGGAGCATTTAATCCATTTACATTTAAGGTAATTATCGATATGTATGTTACTATTCCCATTTTCTTAATTGTTTTGGGTTTGTTATTGTAGGTCTTTTCCTTCTCTTGTGTTTCTTGCCTAGAGAAGATCCTTTAGCATTTGTTTGTAAAGCTGGTTTGGTGATACTGAACTCTCTCAGCTTTTGCTTGTCTGTAAAGGTTTTAATTTCTCCATCAAATCTGAATGAAATCCTTGCTGGGTAGAGTAATCTTGGTTGTAGGTTTTTCTCCTTCATTACTTTAAATATGTCCTGCCAGTCCCTTCTGGCTTGCAGAGTTTCTGCTGAAAGATCAGCTGTTAACCTTATGGGGATTCCCTTGTGTGTTATTTGTTGTTTGTCCCTTGCTGCTTTTAATATGTTTTCTTTGTATTTAATTTTTGACAGTTTGATTAATATGTGTCTTGGCGTGTTTCTCCTTGGATTTATCCTGTATGGGACTCTCTGTGCTTCCTGGAGTTGATTAACTATTTCCTTTCCCATATTAGGGAGCTTTTAAACTATAATCTCTTCAAATATTTTCTCAGTCCCTTTCTTTTTCTCTTCTTCTTCTGGAACCCCTATAATTCGAATGTTGGTGCGTTTAATGTTGTCCCAGAGGTCTCTGAGACTGTCCTCAGTTCTTTTCATTCTTTTTTCTTTATTCTGCTCTGCAGTAGTTATTTCCACTACTTTATCTTCCAGGTCACTTATCCGTTCTTCTGCCTTAGTTATTCTGCTATTGATCCCTTCTAGAGTATTTTTAATTTCATTTATAGTGTTGTTCATCGTTGCTTGTTTCATCTTTAGTTCCTCTAGGTCCTTGTTAAATGTTTCTTGCATTTTCTCTATTCTATTTCCAAGATTTTGGATCATCTTTACTATCATTATTCTGAATTCTTTTTCAGGTAGACTGCCTATTTCCTCTTCATTTGTTAGGTCTGGTGGGTTTTTATATTGCTTCTTCATCTGCTGTGTGTTTTTCTGTCTTTTCATTTTGCTTATCTTACTGTGTTTGGGGTCTCCTTTTTGCAGGCTGCACGTTCGTAGTTCCCGTTGTTTTTGGTGTCTGTCCCCAGTGGCTAAAGTTGGTTCAGTGGGTTGTGTAGGCTTCCTGGTGGAGGGGGACTAGTGCCTGTGTTCTGGTGGATGAGGCTGGATCTTGTCTTTCTGGTGGGCAGGTCCACGTCTGGTGGTGTGTTTTGGGGTGTCTGTTGCCTTATTATGATTTTAGGCAGCCTCTCTGCTAATGTGTTCCTGTCTCGCTAGTTGTTTGGTATAGGGTGTCCAGCACTGTAGCTTGCTCGTCGTTGAGTGAAGCTGGGCGTTGGTGTTGAGATGGAGATATCTGGGAGATTTTCGCAGTTTGATATTACTTGGAGCTGGGAGGTCTCTTGTGGACTAGTGTCCTGAAGTTGGCTCTCCCACCTCAGAGGCGCAGCACTGACTCCTGGCTGGAGCACCAAGAGCCTTTCATCCACACGGCTCAGAATAAAAGGGAGAAAAAGTAGAAAGAAAGAAAGAGGATAAAAGAAAAGAAAATAAAGTAAGGTAAAATAAAATAAAGTAATTAAAATAAAAAAATAATTATTAATAAAATTTTTTTTTAAAAAGTGAAAAAAAAAAAAGGAAGGACAGAACCCTAGGACAAATGGTGAAAGCAAAGCTATACAGACAAAATCTCACACAGAAGCATGCACATACACACTCACAAAAAGAGGAAAAGGGGAAAAAATAATAAATCTTGCTCTCAAAGTGCACCTCCTCAATTTGGGATGATTCGTTGTCTATTCAGGTATTCCACAGATGCAGGGTACATCAAAGTGATTGTGGAGATTTAATCCACTGCTCCTGAGGCTGCTGGGAGAGATTTCCCTTTCTCTTCTTTCCAGTTGTCATGTTTGTACTTGGTTATGAATAAGTCTGTGTTGCAATATTTGGTAAACTGAAATGTTTCTTTCAAGCAATATCTATCCTTCTTTGCAAGATACAAATAATTAGTAATATCTTTCTACTTCTTTTGTTTTATAAATGTTGAATGATTCAGAAGGAAGGATAGTGAGTGGTTTGTAATTCAAAATGCTTGACTAACAGTCAGAGACTTGGACCATGTAAGTACAGGTCTAATCTCAGGTACTCTGTTTCAACCCTGGTTTATCTTTGAAACACCAGTGTCTTGGTTCTGACTCTTGGCAAAAATGGAATGAAATGTGGCTAGCTAGTGATTGATATAGATCTGTGCTAGGGTCTGCAGAACATGAGGGTGAAGCCTTAGCAGTTTATCAGTACTGGTTTTAGAAAACATACAGATTGATGGTTTGCAATTTGTTTCAGTTATGTTCTTTGATTTCTACTGTTGAGACCGGTTATGCAACCTGCCTTTGGTGATGTGCTCAGCAAGGCATTAAAAACTCTTCCTCAGATGAGGCTGTGGCTCCACTGAGACCAAGATGTCACACAATTTTGGTGATTCATGATTTGAAGATGAAATATGTTCTGTGGGACTGAGAAAGGACCCTGTGGGTTACTACTGGATGTCTCAGGTCTCTTTGATGTTGGTCTGTGCCTTATTTTTCCTGCTATAACATATAATGTCTTAAGTTTTTACCCATGTTTTAATGTGTGTCAGAATTTCATTAATTTTTAAGGCTGAATAATATTCCATTGTATGGCTATACCACATTTGTTAATTCATTCATCAATCGCTTGGGTTGCTTCTCCTTTTTGGCTATTTTGAGCAATGCTGCTATGAATGTGGATGTACAAATATCTCTTTGAAACCTTGTATTTAATTCTTTTGGCCATATACACAAAGGGAAATTGCTGGCTCATATGGTAATTATATTTTTATTTTTCTGAGAAACTGCCAGACTGTTTTTCATAGTGGCTGCACTATTTTACCTTCCTACCAGCAGTACGGGAAGGTTCCAATATCTCTGTTTCCTCACGAACACTTGTTATTTTCTGTTTTTTGGTTTTTTTTTTTGATAGCAGCTATCCTAGTGGGTGTGCAGATATCTCATTGTGGTTTTGATTTGTATTTCCCTAATGATTAGTAATGTTGAGCTTCTTTTTATATGGTTGTTGGTCATTTGTAATATCATCTTTGGAGAAATGTCTATTCAAGTCTTTTGTCCATATTTAAATCAAGTTATTTGGGTTTTTTTGTTCTTGAGCTATAGGAGTTCTTTATATATTCTGGATATTAAAGTCATCAAATATATGATTTGAAACTATTTCTCTCTTTCTGTGGGTTGCATTTTCACTCCATTGATTATATTCGTTGATGCACAAAAGTTTAAAATTTTGATGTAGTCCAATTTACCTATTTTAATTTTTGTTGCTTATATTTTGGTGTCATATCCAAGAAATCATTGCTAAATATAATGTCATGAACATTTTCAACTATGTTTTCTTCTAAGAGCTTAATAATTTTAGGTCTCCTGTTTAGTTCTTTGATCCATTTTGAGTTAATTTTTGTATTTGGTGTTAGGTAAGTGTTCAACTTCATTCTTTTGCATGTGGAGATCTAGATTTTCTAGCACCATTTGTTGAAAAGACTATCCTTTTCACTATTGAATGGCCTTGGCACCCTTGTTAAAAGCCACTTGACCATATATGTGAGAGTTTATCTCTGAGCTCTCTATTCTATTCCATTGGTCTACATGTCTTTTTAAATTCCAGTACCACGTTGTTTTGATGACTGTAGCTTTGTAATAAGTTTTAAAATCAGGAAATGTGAATTCTCCAAATGTTTGGCCCTGCTGTGGCTCCTCATGGGACTCAGTTGCTGGATGTGCTTCCTAAAATTTCTTCTAAGTTCCCCTTTGTGGAGATGGCCAGAGACCCAAGAAGAGTACCCCTAACACTGCCATGAGACCACATGGGGCATGGTTGCTACATGTACACGTTGAAATTTTTTCTAGTTCTCCCTTCAGAAGAGGTACTATCCCAAGTCAGCCACTTCAACCTTCCCAGGCCAAGATTATGAGAGGAATTGGGATGAGGCCAGGTAAGTGGCAGAGTTCTTGCCCCCACGCAAGGACCTGGAATAGGCCTATTCCTGCTCAAGATGGCTATTGGGAGTTGACTGGCTTTTGCTTTTATGTGGCTCCTCCAGACCTCTTGGTGTCCCTGGAATGGAATTGAATCTGGCCTTTATGGCATGAGTCAGAGTTTCAGGAGGCTGGCAATGATGGCAGGGTTGTTCTGCTATGCCCAATGTGGCAGGGGAAAACATTTGCCACATATTTACTTACACATAGGGGAGGGAGGCCACTCTCACTGTTCAGGTATTAACCTGGGATAGTGCAGGTGGGTTGATTGGCATGTGGGGGACCCTCCCACCAGCTAAGACTGTCCCAGGAGACCAGGAGTAGGATGTATGGGATTGGGTCATCTGATGAGCTTCCTGAAAATGTTTCCAAGTCCTCTTCTGAAGGCCTGGACTGTACCCTCCTTGCCTGGGTCTGGAGTGGGGGCACATGGGGATCCAGGCCTTCCTGCCACTCCATATAAGGAGGTGACCAGATGGCCCACAGTGTTCTAGGTCTCAGTGATGAGGCTGTTGCGGGTCCCAGTGGCCAGGTTGAAGTTCCAGGAAGTCAGCCTGTGGTGTAGATATTGCATACTGATATGGGTAGGGGTGCATTTTCTGACCTGGCAGCCAGATTGGGCCACCAGAATGGTGGTGATATGCTAATCTGTGGCTATTCAGAATAATGGGCTATAGACTTTCCACCATCCAAGATGACTCCTGCTTGAATTGCACATGTGCTGGCTTTCATCTGTCCATGTGTCCTGACCTCACTGCTACTTTTGGTCTGTGGCACCTGAGAGTGGCAGAGGTGGTGGTATAGGTTCTTTACCCAACACAGGATAAGAGTCTGAAAAGCATTGAGGCCAGGGTCAACCTGAGGTCAAATTCAAGGTGATATTCAAGGCCAAACTCAACTGTAGTAAAAATTTCAGGCAGTGATAGAAATTATGAGGATGGTAGTCAAGGACAGTATATGGGTCTTCAAAAGGTCAAGGTCAGGGTCAAATTATTAGTCAGTGATAGAAATATACATTGATGATGGTCAATGGCAGGGTTTGATCTGAAACAGAGTCAATGTAAAAGCCCAGATAAAGGTCACATAATCAGTCAGTAATAAAAATTGTCAGGATACAGGATATGGGTCTGAGAAGAGTCAAGGCCAAGTCCAGATCAAGTTCGAGGGCAAGAGCAAGGGCAAGAGCAAGGTTGAGGTTTAAGCCAAGGACAATTTATTGGTCAGTAATAGAGAAGATCAAGACAATTATAAGGGACAGGACATAGGTGAAAAGAGGAACATGGGTGAAAAAGGGCAAAGTCAAGTTCACAGTCAGGTCACAATGTCAGGCCAAGGTCAAATTATTGGTCACAGAGAGAGTAATTCAGGAAGACAGAGACATGATATATTCAACTAGTGTTTATATCAAGTTCAAGATTATGTCAATTTCAAAGTCAAGTCAACAAGATCAAGGTCAAATTCTCACTCATTATTAGAAATGGGGAGGATAATATTTCTACAGAGACTATGGTTCTGAAAAGGGTGAAGGTCAAAATTAGGCCATGGTCAAGTTCAGTATCATAAAAAGCCAAACTCAAGGTCATATTAAAAATTAGTGATAGAAAGGATCAGTACAGTAGATAGCAGACAGGATTTGTTTAAAATAAGGGTCAGGGCAAAGTTAAAGGTATTAAGTTGAGGTCAAAGGAAAATTATTAGTTGTAGAGAATGCCAGGATGATAGGAATAGAGCACAAAACTGGAATAGATAAAGGTCAAGAAAAATGCCAGGTCAAATTCATATTCAGGGTCAAATTCAAGTTTAAGTTTTCAGTCGGGGTAGAAACGAACATTGAAGATTGTGAAGGACAGGAGTTGGTCTGTATCAGTCAATATAAAGGTGAAGGTTAAGGTCAAATTAAAATAATCATTCAGTGATACAGAAAGTTGTCATGATAAGGACAGGATATGGGCCTGAAAGGGGTCAAGGTCAAGGTGAGGTCAAGGTCAAGGTAAAAATATAAGCCTGGTTCAAATAGTCAGTGTTAGAGATATGAAAATATAGTCTGATATAGGATATTAGTCTGAAAAGGTCAAGGTCAAGGAAAGGTGAAGGTGAAGGTCAAGAGAAATCAAATTATCAGTTATTAAGAAGACTATCAGGAAGATAGGGACATGTCTTAGTCTGTTCAGGCTGCTATAACAAAATACCACAGACAGGGTGGCTTATAAACAACATGAATTTATTTGGGCACCAGAAATCCAAGATAAGGGTGCTATGGTTGGGTTCTGGTGAGAACCCTCTTCCCTGTTGCAGAATTCTTATATCCTCACATGGTGGAAGGGGTGAGGGGGCTCTCTCAGGCCTCTTTTTTTTTTGGCTGTGCCACGCAGTTTGCGGATCTTAGTTCCGTGACCAGGATTGAACTTGTGCCCCCTGCAGTGGAAGTGCTGAGTCCTAACCACTGGACTGCCAGGGAATTCCCTTGGGCCTCTTTTATAAGGGCATTAATCTCATTCATTAGGGCTCTGCCCTCCTGACCTAATTATCTCCCAAAGGTCCCACATCCTAATACACATAAAATGGGCATTAGAATTTTAACATGAGTTTCAAGGGGACACAAATATTTGAAACATAGCAGGAGACAAGGATCTCTATCAAGTTCAAAATTATGTTAATGCCAAGATCAAGGTCAAATCCCCAATCAATGAAAGAAATGGTCATAATGATATTCTTTTTTTTTAAAAAAATGATATTCTTACAGTTCTAAAAAGGTTCAAGGTTTGTGGTTGGTCACACCAAGTGTGAGATCAAGTTCAAGATCAAATTCAAGGTCAAGATTATATTATCAGTTGATGGTGAAGATGGGCAGGATGATAGAATCAAAATTAGGGATAGAAAATGTTCTAATGAAGGGTCAATATGAAAATGAAGGTAAAGGAAAAGGTAAAAATCATGGTCAACAGTTTCTCTGGTGGTGCAGTGGTTAAGATCCACCTGCCAATGTAGGAGACACAGGTTCGAGCCTTGGTCCAGGAAGATCCCATATGCTGCGGAGCAACTAAGCCCATGCGCCACAACTACTGAGCCTGCGCTCTAGAGCCTGCAAGCTACAACTACTGAGCCCACGTGCCACAACTACTGAAGCCTGTGCGCCTAGAGCCCATATACCACAACAAGAGAAGCCACTACAATGAGAAGCCTGCGCACCGCAACGAAGAGTAGCCCCCGCTTGCCACAACCAGAGAAAGCCCGCACGCAGCAACGAAGACCCAATGCAGCCAAAAATAAAATAATAATAATTTTAAAAAATCATGGTCAATGGGGCTTCCCTGGTGGCGCAGTGGTTGAGAGTCTGCCTGCCGATGCAGGGGACACGGGTTCGTGCCCCGGTCTGGGAGGATCCCACATGCCGCGGAGCGGCTGAGCCTGCGCATCCGGAGCCTGCACGTCTGGAGCCTGTGCTCCGCAACAGTGAGAGGCCCGCGTACCACAAAAAAAAAAAAAAAAAAAAATCATGGTCAAGTTCAAATTTTCAGTTAGAGATAAAATGGACAGGATGATAGACAAGGACAGGATTTGTTTGGAATCAAGTTCAAGATTTTAAAGGTAATATTCAAAGTTAAGCCAAGGTCAAGATCAGGGTCCAATTATCCATCAATGATAGAAATGTCAGGGAGAGAGACAAGGACAGGATATAGGGTAATTGGTGCAAACTTTAGTTCAAGGTAAGGTAATGGTCACCTTTAGGTAAATTAAAGGTTGTATTAAAGGACAGGTCAAGTTCAAATTGGATTTCAGTGGTGTAAACTGATAGGATGATAATCAAGGTTGGAATATATTGTGAATCAGTGTGAAGATCAAGTTAAAGGACAAAGGATATGGACAAAGTGAGGTCAAAGGAGATGTCAAGATTCAAATGCAAGGTTCGAAATAATCAATTTGTAATAGAAAAGCAAGAAACGAAAGGACAGAACAGAGATTAAAAATGGTCAGTGTCGGGCTTCCCTGGTGGCGCAGTGGTTGAGAGTCCGCCTGCCGATGCAGGGGACACGGGTTCGTGCCCCGATTCGGGAAGATCCCACATGCTGCGGAGCAGCTGGGCCCGTGAGCCATGGCCGCTGAGCCTGCGCGTCCGGAGCCTGTGCTCTGCAACGGGAGAGGCCACAACAGTGAGAGGCCTGTGTACCGCAAAAAAAAAAAAAAAAAAAAGTCAGTGTCAACTTCAAGGTAAAAATCAAGATCAAATTATTGGTCAGTAAGGAATAAAGCTAGAAAGTTTCACACATGATATGCATCTGAAAAAGGTCAAGGTCATCTTCTAGATCAAGACCAAAACACCAAGGTCAGGACAAATTTCCATTAAGAAAGAGTCAATGGCAGTATTTCGACTCTCAGGGTCAAGGTAAAAGATTCAAGTTCAAGGTCAAGGTAAAGTTCATGGTCCAAAACAACCCCACAGATATAGGAGATTAAGGTCATGGTCAAATTAAAAGTCAGTGATGGACTTCCCTGGTGGTCTAGTGGTTAAGAATCCACCTTCCAGTGCAGGGGACATGGGTTTGACCCCTGGTCGGGGAACTAAGATCCCACATGCCATGGGGCAACTATTGAGCCCGTGCACCACAACTAGAGACAAGTGATCCCACATCTTCACCACAGCGAAGATCCTGTGTGCCGCAACTAAGACCAGATGCAGCCAAAAAAAAAAAAAGTCAGTGATAGAAAAGGTCATATAATAGTAGAGACAGAATACAGGTCTGAAAGTACCATGATAATCAGGCAAGGCTCAATTTCAATGACAATATTAAGGTTAAAATCAAGGTCAACTTTTGAGGGTTAGGGTCAAGATAGAAATTTAAGACCTATAGAATGAGGGTCAAGGTTGGGGTTGGATAAGGATAAAGTCAGATTTAGGGTTATAATTTGGGGTAACTGTTATGGTTAGGATGAGGATTAGGGCAGGAATAAGGTCATGATTCAGTGTTGGAGTTGGGTCTGGTTTGTGTACGTGTTCATGTTTGTATTCGTGTTGGTGTTTGTTGTTGGACTTAAATTCAGCCTTGGGCTCGGACTAGGACTTGGGAGAGTGTATAACATGCAGTACAGAGTGGGAAACACACTGTTCCACACAAAAACATGATACGGATTCATTCATGCAACTAGCAGTCTTGACATATTTTACACGTTTCCATAGGGAGTGTGTAATACGCAGCACAGAGTGGTGAACACATCTTACAGAAATAAGATTATCCTGATTCATTCATGCAACCAGTGCCATTAGAAATGTCTTCTTTTAAAAAAATAATAATTTATTGCTTTTCCTTCCAAGTCTTTGTGAATTTACAAAAAAAAAAAAAAAGTTTACAGGCTGCTCAGCTCAGACTGAGAATGCAAGAGGTGAGAACCTGGACCACAATGGCCACTGGGTGTTCGCCTGCAGATAGGCACTGACATCTGAAACAAGCTCCCCCAGATTTCCTTTATTGCCTTCAGAGTTGCTGCATTCCTCACACACCATCTCACACGACACACTTGGGTCATTAGGCAAGTCAGTGGAATGGTACAGAGGTTTTTTTGGTTTGGGGGTTGTAGTTTTTCTTTTCCTTTTTTGCCCTTCTTCTAGAAAATGAAATTTTCAGCTCATTTCTGAAAAAAAAATTGGTCAATAAATTCATTTTGTTCTGGTTCTACTTTACACAAAGCTTCTTCATACTCAACCTGATACCTTCCAAGCTGCATTTTCTTTTCTGCTATTAGTGCCTGGAGTTGCTGCTGGTGGGCTTCTCTCTGTTTTTTTTTTTTTTCTCTCTCTCTGTTTTGCTGTAAATTCGAGCAAGTTCTGAGCACCAATGGCCTTCATCCTCTCATTTTCTGCTGCTTTTGCAAGTTGGTCAACAAGCTCAATTAAACCACCAACTATTTTATGAAATTGGCCAATTTTGTCCACAAAGTCCTTGCACTCTTCCTTGAGCTCTATGATCTGCTGGGTAACCTCTGGGTCCAACACCCGCAGCTTGTTCAGCTCATCAAAGTGTGGCCCTGCTTCACCCAGGATGTCCTTGGCCATGGCTGTCCACCCCGCAGCAGCGGTGCCTGCAACCCAGGCTGACGGCGGTAGGCAGCTCCTCTCTCCGGTCGGCGGCAGCCGGAGCCCTGCCCACCAGCCTCGGCCGCTGCCAAGGCTACATGACCTGTTTACCCCTAACATCACTTTCCGACATCTTTAGCTCTTACACCGCAGAGCCTGCTGGGAAACAAGAATTTTTTAAAAATACATCTTTATTGGAGTATAATTGCTTCACAATACTGTGTTAGTTTCTGTTGTACACCAAAGTGAATCAGGCATATGGGGACATATACATACATATGTCCCCATATCCCCTCCCTCTTGAGCCTCCCTCCCATCCTCCTTATCCCACCCCTATAGGTCATCACAAAGCACCGACATGATCTCCCTGTGCTATGTGGCTGCTTCCCACTAGCTATCTATTTTACATTTGGTAGTGTATATGTGTCAATGCTACTCTCTCACTTTGTCCCAGCTTACCCTTCCCCCTCCCAGTGTCCTCAAAACCATTCTATGTCTACATCTTTATTCCTGCCCTGCAACTAGGTTCATCAGTACCATTTTTTTTTTTTAGATTCCATATATATGTGTTAGAATACAGTATTTGTTTTCTCTTTCTGATTTCCTCCACTCTGTATGACAGACTCTAGGTCCATCCACCTCACTCAAATAACTCAATTTTATTTCATTTTATGGCTGTGTAATATTCCATTGTATATATGTGCCACATCCTCTTTATCCATTCATCTGTCAATGGACACTTAGGTTGCTTCCACGTCCTGGCTATTGTAAGTAGTGTGCAATGAACATTGTGGTACATGACTCTTTTTGAATTATGGTTTTCTCAGGGTATATACCCAGTAGTGGGATTGCTGGGTCATATGGTAGTTCTATTTATAGTTTTTTAAGGAACCTCCATACTGTTCTCCAAGTGGCTGTACCAATTTACATTCCCACCAACAGTGCAAGAGGATTCCCTTTTCTCCACACCCTCTCCAGCATTTACTGTTTGGAGATTTTTTTATGATGGCCATTCTGACTGGTGTGAGGTGATACCTCATTATAGTTTTGATTTACATTTCTCTAATAATTAATGATGTTGAACATTCTTTCATGTGTTTGTTGGCAATCTGTATATCTTCTTTGGAGAAATGTCTATTTAGTTCTTCTGCCCATTTTTGGATTGGGTTATTTTTTTGATATTGAGCTGCATGAGCTGCTTGTAAATTTGGAGAGTAATCCTTTGTCAGTTGCTTCATTTGCAAATATTTTTCTCCCATTCTGAGTGTTGCTTTTTCATCTTGTTTATGGTTTCCTTTGCTGTGCAAAAGCTTTTAAGTTTCATTAGGTCCCATTTGTTTATTTTTGTTTTTATTTCCATTTCTCTAGGAGGTGGGTCAAAGAGGATCTTGCTGTGATTTATGTCATGGAGTGTTCTGCCTATGTTTTCCTCTAAGAGTTTTATAGTGTCTGGCCTTACGTTTAGGTCTTTAATCCATTTTGAGTGTATTTTTGTGTATGGTGTTAGGGAGTGATCTAATCTCATACTTTTACATGTACCTGTCCAGTTTTCCAGCACTACTTATTGAAGAGGCTGTCTTTTCTCCATTGTATATTTTTGCCTCCTTTATCAAAAATAAGGTGACCATATGTGCATGGGTTTCTCTCTGGGCTTTCTATCCTGTTCCATTGATCTATATTTACGGTTTTGTGCCAGGACCATACTGTCTTGATTATTGTAGCTTTGTAGTATAGTCTGAAGTCAGGGAGCCTGATTCTTCCAGCTCCGTTTTTCTTTCTCAAGATTGCTTTGGCTATTCGGGTTCTTTTGTGTTTCCATACAAATTGTGAATTCTTTTGTTCTAGTTCTGTGAAAAATGTCATTGGTGATTTTATAGGGATTGCATGGAATCTGTAGATTGCTTAGGTAGTATAGTCATTTTCACAATGTTGATTCTTCCAATCCAAGAACATGGTATATCTCTCCATCTGTTTGGATCATCTTTAATTTCTTTCATCAGTGTCTTATAGTGTTCTGCATACAGGTCTTTTGTCTCCTTAGATAGGTTTATTCCTAGATATTTTATTCTTTTTGTTGCAGTGGTAAATGGGGTGTTTCCTTAATTTCTCTTTCAGATTTTTCATCATTAGTGTATAGGAATGCAAGAGATTCCTTTGCATTAATTTTGTATCCTGCTACTTTACCAAATTCATTGATTAGCTCTAGTGGTTTTCTGGTAGCATATTTAGGATTCTCTCTATATAGTATCATGTCGTCTGCAAACAGTGAGAGTTTTACTTCTTCTTTTCCAATTTGGATTCCTTTTATTTGATTTTCTTCTCTGATTGCTGTGGCTAAAACTTCCAAAACTATGTTGAATAATAGTGGTGAGAGTGGGCATCCTTGTGTTGTTCCTGATCTTAGAGGAAATGGTTTCAGATTTTCACCATTGAGAACGATGTTGGCTGTGGGTTTGTCATACATGGCCTTTCTTATGTTGAGGTAGGTTCCCTCTATGCCTACTTTCTGGAGAGTTTTCATCATAAATATGTGTTTAATTTTGTCAAAATCCTTTTCTGCATCTATTGAGATTATCATATGGTTTTTATCTTTCAGTTTGTTAATATGGTGTATCACATTGAATGATTTGTTTATATTGAAGAATCCTTGCATTCCTGGGATAAACCCCACTTGATCATGGTGTACGATCCTTTTAATGTGCTGTTGGATTCTGTTTGCTAGTATTTTGTTGAGGATTTTTACGTCTATGTTCATCAGTGATATTGGTCTGTAGTTTTCTTTTTTTGTGATATCTTTGTCTGGTTTTGGCATCAGGGTGATGGTGGCCTCGTAGAATGAGTTTGGGAGTGTTCCTCCCTCTGCTACATTTTGGAAGTGTTTGAGAAGGATAGTCATTAACTCTTCTCTAAATGTTTGATAGAATTCCCCTGTGAAGACATGTGGTCCTGGGCTTTTGTTTGTTGGAAGATTTTTAGTCACAGTTTCAATTTCAGTGTTTGTGATTGGTCTATTTATATTTTCTATTTCTTCCTGCTTCAGTCTCAGAATGTTGTGCTTTTCTAATAATTTGTCCATTTCTTCCAGGTTGTCCATTTTATTGGCATAGAGTTGCTTGTAGTAATCTCTCATGATTGTTTGTATTTCTGCAATGTCAGTTGTTACTTCTCCATTTTTATTTTTAATTCTATTGATTTGAGTCTTCTCCCTTTTTTTCTTGATGAGTCTGGCTAGTGGTTTATCAATTTTGTTTATCTTCTTAAAGAAACAACTTTTAGTTTTATTGATCTTTACTATTGTTTCCTTCATTTCTTTTCCATTTATTTCTGATTTGATCCTTATGATTTCTTTCTATTAACTTTGTTTTTTTTTTTTTTTTTTCTACTTTCTCTATCATTTCTCTGAATTCTTTTTCAGGCAGATTGTGTATTTCCTTATTTGGTCTTGTAGATTTTTACCTTGTTCCTTTATCTGTGACATATTTTTTTGCCATCTCATTTTTTTCTTTTTGTAGGGTGGGATTTTTTTCCTGTCTTACTCATTGTTTGGCCTGAAGCTTCTAGCACTGGAGTTTGTAGGCTGTTGGATAGAGCTGGGTCTTGGTGCTGAGATTAGGACCTCTGAGGGACTTCACGCTGATGAATATTCCCTGGAGTCTGATGTTCTCTGTTACTCCAGGGGTTTGTACTCAGAGCTCCCACTGCAGGAGCTTTGGTCTGACCCCTTGCTCATGAACCAAGATCCCGCCAGCTGCACAGGGTGACAAAGAAGAAAAAAAAGAAATAAAGGAGCAGAATAACAAAGATTAAAAAATAAAATTAGATTAGGAAACTAACAGATATGTTAGAAAGAATATAAAAATAAAAACATAGATGAAACAACAAACAGAATGTTAAACATAACCACAATAGTAAAAAAAGAGGGGAAAAGGCCTTGGCTGTGGGTGTGGGGATCAGGCTGGGGTAGGGTTTAGGCAGCGGGCGCAGCCTATGCTTAGGACCCACAGGGCTGCTAAAGGTCCTCGTGTGGAGTGGGGGGTGGGGCTTAGGGTCAAGCAACAGAAGGGTCCCAGGTGTGCCTCTAGTCTCGGTGAGTGTGGGACCCGGCCTGGGAGTCCAGCAGGCTTCCTGGGCCCGAGTGGGCAGAGCAAATGCCCTCTGCACCTCTCATGCTCCTCTGGTCCTGGAGGGCCCCTCCTGCCTTCCTCTCCTGTTCTCCCCTGGCCTCCCTCCTACGCCCCCAGGACCAATGCTGCCCTGAGGGGTCCTTGGAGGGCAGGGGACCCGGCCTGGGAGCCCCAGTCTTCCCGGGCCAATTGGGCAGGGGAAACGGTAGGTGACCTCCCCCCGATCCAAGCCCCTGAGTGTCCCTCCGGGTGTGGGAACCCATTCCTCCCAGTCACCCCTCAGGGGCATCGGTCCTGTCCGGGCTCCACTTCTCCTCCACACTCAGTCACCCCATATCCTACTTGGTCGCTTGTGAGTTCCTCCCATCTCCTTGGACATCGAGGTCCCCCAACAGTGTCTGGCAGGTGCCCTCGTTGTGGGGAGACATGAACTGCGTGTCTTCCCATGCTGCCATCCTGACTCTGTCCCACCCTATTTCTTTTGATTGGAACATTTAGTCTATTGACATTTAACTACTTATTGATAGATATGTACTTACTGCCATTTTTTTCTTACTGCCATTTTATTACTTGTTTTCCACTTGTTTTTGTAGTTCCTTTCTGCTTATTTCTTTTTGTTTCTTCCCTTGTGATTTGTTTCTTTGTTTAGAAGTATGCTGTGTTCCTTCATTTTTAGTATTCATGCATCAATTATAGGTTTTTGATTATCCTGGGGCTCACATATGTTAACCTATAATTATATCTACTTTTTTTTTTTTTTTTTGCAGTATGCGGGCCTCTCACTGTTGTGGCCTCTCCCGTTGCAGAGCACAGGCTCCAGACACGCAGGCTCAGTGGCTATGGCTCATGGGCCCAGCCACTCCACGGCATGTGGGATCTTCCCAGACTGGGGCATGAACCCATGTCCCCTGCATTGGCAGGTGGACTCTCAACCACTGTGCCACCAGGGAAGCCCTATCTACTTGTTTTTAAACTGGTATTCCTTTAAGTTCAGACATGTTCTAAACTTTTTTTACTCTCCCTCCTCACGTTTTTACTCCCCCACCTCACATTTTCTGTTTCTGAAGTCATATTTTACATCTTTATGTTTGTCCCTTAACTGTGTATTGTAGTTATAGTTACTTTTATAATTTTTTGTCTTTTAAACTTTGTACTAGCTTATTTGAGTTGTTGATCCTCAGTTTTTAATATATATTTGCTTTCCTAATGGGATTTTCTCTCCCCTATAGATTCTTAATTTCTTTATGCTTAGAGAAGACCCTTCAACATTTCTTTTGGAGTAGGTTTATTGTTGTTGAACTCGTTTAGTTTTTGCTTGCCTGAGAACTTCTTTATCTCTCCTTATATTCTAAATGATAATCTTGCTGGGTAGAGTATCTTTGTTGCAGGTTTTTCCCTTTCAGAACTTTGAATATGTCATCCACTCCCTTCTGGCTTGCAAAGTTTTGGCAGAGAAATTAGTTGAAAGCTTTATGGGAATTCCCTTGTAAATGTCTCTTTGTTTTTCTCTTGTTGCCTTTAGAATTCTCTCTCTTTAACTTTTGCAATTTTAATTATGATATGTCTTGGTGTGGAATCACTGGCAGTGGAATTGCTGCCATATTAGTGCTCTGAGGTGGCCCATAGCCCCAAGCAGTGTGCTAAATTGTGCCTGTGGTTCCTTATCTTGTGGGTGCTGGGCAGTTTTCAGGTCTACAACTCCTCTAGCTCCTGCCAGATCTCCTTCTTCACCTTCTCTGGGTCGTGGACCAGGCCTGTGTGAGGCTTCACATTGCAGGGGTCCAGTCTCTCAGTCATGTCACCCATCCTCTGGATCTTCTCTTTTGACTTCTCTTAACCCTGGGCCAGTTATCAAAAATCCATCAAATTGGGGCTTCCCTGGTGGCACAGTGGTTGAGAGTCCACCTGCCGATGCAGGGGACATGGGTTCATGCCCCGGTCTGGGAAGATCCCACATGCCGTGGAGTGGCTAGGCCTGTGAGCCATGGCCGCTGAGCCTGCGTGTCCGGAGCCTTTGCTCCACAATGGGAGAGGCCACAGCAGTGAGAGGCCCACGTACCGCAAAAAAAAAAAGAAATTCCATCAAATTGGAGGAAGACCAGAGACATTATGGTGGAGTAGAAGGACTTCAGCTCACCTCCTCTCATGAAAACACCAAAATCTCAACTAACTGCCAAACAACCACCTACAAAAAGGCTGAAACCTACCAAAAAAGATAATATACATCCAAATACGAAGAAGTAGCCACAATGAGACAGTTAGGAAGGGAACATTTGCAATACAATACAATCAAATCCCATTCCCACTGGGTAGGTGACCCATAAACTGGAAACTTGCAGAAGTTCCCCACAGGAGCAAAGTTCTGAGCCCCACATCAGGATCCCCAGTCTAGGGGTCTGGCATTGGGAAGAGGAGCTCCCAGAGCATTTGGCTTTGAAGATCAGGAACTCCACAGGACTGGGAGAAACGGAAACTTCACTCTTGGAGGGTGCACACAAGGTCTCATGCACACTGGGACCCAGGGAAAAAGCAGTGACTTCATAGTAGCCTGGATCAGAACTACCTGCTGGTGTTGGAGGATCTCCTGGGGAGGTGGGGGGAGGCTGTGGCTCACTGTGGGGACAAGGACAGTGGTGGCAGAGGTACTGGAGAATATTCATCAGCTTGAGCTCTCCTGGATGTCACCATTTTGACACCAAGACCTGGTCACACCCAACAAAGTGTAGGCTCCAGTGCTAGGATGCCTCAGGCTGAAAAAGCAACAGGGCAGGAACACAGCCCCCCACCCCCACCCCATTAGCAGACAGGCTGCCTAAAGTCTTTCTGAGCCCATAGCCACCTCTAAAGACACCCACTGACATGGTGCTGCTCACCAGGGGGAAAAAAACCCAGCTCCACCCACCAGAAGCCTCCACAGGCCTCTTAGACCAGCCTCACCCACCCACTAGGGGGCAGACACCAGAAGCAAGAAAAAATACGATCCTGCAACCTGTGGAACAGAGACCACAAACACAGAAAATTAGGCAAAATAATATGGCAGGGGAACATGTTCCAAACGAAGGAACAAGAAAAAACCCCAGAAGAACCACTAAGTGAAGTGGAGATAGGCAATCTATCCAAAAAAGAATTCAGAGTAATGATTGATAGTAAAGATGATTGAAGATCTCAGAAAGAGAATGGAGGCACAGACTGAGAAGATACAAGAAATGTTTAACAAAAAGATATAAAGAACAAACAAACAGGGTTGAACAATACAATAACTAAAATGAAAAATACACTAGAAAGAAACAATAGCAGAATAAATGAGGCAGAAGAACGGATAAATGAGCTGCAAGACATAATGGTGGATATCACTGCCATGGAACAGAATAAAGTAAAAAGAATTAAAAGAAATGAGGAGAGTCTCAGAAACCTCTGGGACAACATTAAACACACCAACATTTGCAAAATAAGGGTCCCAGAAGAAGAGAGAGAGAAAGTGTCTGAGAAAATATTTGAAGAGATTACAATGAAAACTTCCTTAATATGAGAAAGGAAAAACTCACTCAAGTCCAGGAAGCACAGGGAGTCCCACGTAAGATGAACCCAAGAAGGAACATGCTGAGAGACACATTATTCAAACTGACAAAAATTAAAGACAAGTATGTTAAAAGCAACAAGGGAAAGGCAACAAATTACAAGGGAATCTCCATAATATTTTCAGCTGACTTTTCAACAGAAACTCTGCAGAACAAAGGGGAGTGGCATGATATATTTAAAGTGATGAAAGGGAAAAAGCTGCAACCAAGAATACTCTACCCAGCAA
Source organism: Phocoena sinus (assembly GCF_008692025.1). Lineage (NCBI taxonomy): Eukaryota > Metazoa > Chordata > Mammalia > Artiodactyla > Phocoenidae > Phocoena > Phocoena sinus. The sequence goes on along the minus strand of NC_045765.1, from coordinate 10,691,045 downwards.
GGCTCTAGTTCAGATTCTATGGAGAAATCAAAAGCTTTACAGACAAGAAAAGTTAAGAGAATTCAGCATCATCATGCCAGCTTTACAACATTTGCTAAAGAAACTTGTTTAGTTGGAAAAGGAAAGGCCACAACTAGAAACAAGAAAATTACGAATGGGGAAGCTCACCAGTAAAGGCAACCATGCAGTAAGGGTAGGAAATTATCCACACACAAATATGATACAAAACCAGCAACTGTGAGAAGAGGAGAGTACAAATGCAGGATATTGGAAATGCATTTGCAATTAAGAGACCAGCAACTTAAAACAATCCTGCATATATAGACTGCTGTATCAAAACCTCATGGTAACAAGAAACCAAAAATCTAAAATAGATACACACACAAAAAAGAAATCTAAACACAATACTAAAGATAGTCATCAAATCACAAGAGAAGAGAACAAAAGAGAAAGGGAAAAAAAAGACTAGGAAAAAAACCCCACCAATAACTGAAAACAACAAAATGGCAATAAGAACACACATATCAGCAATTACCTTAAATGTAAATGGATTAAATGCCCAATCAAAAGATAAGAAGGGCTGAGTGGATACAAAAATAAGACCCATATATTTGCTGTCTACAAGAGACCCACTTCAGATTTAGGTACATATACAGACAGAAAGTGAGAGGATGGAAAGCAACATTAAACGCACCAACATTCAAATTATAGGGGTCCCAGAAGCAGAAGAGAAAAAGAAAGGAACTGAGAAAATATTTGAAGAGATTATAGTTGAAAACTTCCCTAATATGGGAAATGAAATAGTCAATCAAGTCCAGGAAGCACAGAGGGTCCCATACAGGATAAATCCAAGGAGAAACATGCCAAGACACATATTAATCAAACTATCAAAAATTAAATACAAAGAAAAAATATTAAAAGCAGCAAGGGAAAAACTACAAATAATATACAAGGGAATCCCCATAAGGTTAACAGCTGATCTTTCAGCAGAAACTCTGCAAGCCAGAAGGGACTGGCAGGACATATTTAAAGTGATGAAAGGGAAAAATCTACCACCTAGATTACTCTACCCAGCAAGGATCTCATTCAGATCCGACAGAGAAATTAAAACGTTTACAGACAAGCAAAAGCTAAGAGAATTCAGCACCACCAAACCAGCTTTACAACAAATGCTAAAGGAACCTCTCTAGGCAGGAAACAGAAGAGAACGAAAAGACCTACAATAACAAACCCAAAACAATTAAGAAAATGGTAATAGGAACATACATATCGATAATTACCTTAAATGTAAATGAATTAAATGCTCCAACCAAAAGACATAGACTGGCTGAGTGGATACAAAAAGAAGACCATATATATGCTGTCTACAAGAGACCCACTTCAGACCTAGGGACACATAGAGACTGAAAGTGAGGGGATGGAAAAAGATATTCCATGCAAATGGAAATCAAAAGAGAGCTGGACTAGCAATTCTCATATCAGAAAAAATAGTCTTTAAAATAAAGACTATTACAAGAGACAAAGAAGGACACTACATAATGATCAAGGGATCAATCCAAGAAGAAGATAAAACAATTGTAAATATTTATGCAGCCAACATAAGGAGCATCTCAATACACAAGACAAATGCTAACAGCCATAAAAGGGGAAACTGACAGTAACACAATCATAATAGGGGACTTTAACACCCCACTTTCACCAATGGACAGATCATCCAAAATGAAAATAAATAAGGACACAGACGATTTGAATGACACAGTAAATGAGATGGACTTAATTGATATTTATAGGACATTCCATCCAAATACAACAGAATACACTTTCTTCTCAAGTGCTCATGGAACATTCTCCAGGATAGATCATATCTTGGGTCACAAATCAAGCCTTGGTATTTTTAACAAAACTGAAATCGTATTAAGTATCTTTTCCGACCACAGTGCTTTGATACTGGATATCAATTACAGGAACAAAACTGTAAAAAATACAAACACATGGAGATGAAACGATACACTACTAAATAACCAAGAGTTCACTGACGAAATCAAAGAGGAAATCAAAAAACACCTAGAAACAAATGACAGTGAAAACACGAGGACCCAAAACTTATGGGATGCAGCAAGAGCAGTTCTAAGAGGGAAGGTTATAGCAATACAATGCTACCTCAAGAAACAAGAAAGATCTCAAATAAACAACCTAGCCTTACACCTAAAGCAATAGAGACGGAAGAACAAAAAAACCTCCAAAGTTAGCAGAAAGAAAAAAATAATAAAGAACAGATCAGAAATGAATGAAAAAGAAATGAAGGAAACAATAGCAAATATCAATAAAACTAAATCTGGTTCTTTGAGAATATAAACAAAATTGATAAACCATTAGCCAGACTCATCAAGGAAAAAAGGGAGAAGACTCAAATCAATAGAATTAGAAATGAAAACGAAGTAACAACTGACACTGCAGAAGTACAAAGGAACATGAGAGATTACTACAAGGAACTGTATGCCAATAAAATGGACAACCTGGAAGAAATGGACAAATTCTTAGAAAAGCACAACCTTCCAAGACTGAACCAGGAAGAAATAGAAAATATAAACAGACCAATCACAAGCACTGAACTTGAAACTGTGATTAAACATCTTCCAACAAACAAAAGCTCAGGACCAGATGGCTTCACAGGCAAAGTCTATCAAACATTTAGAGAAGAGCTAAAAGCTATCCTTCTCAACCTCTTCCAAAATATATCAGAGGGAGGAACACTTCCAAACTCATTCTACGAGGCCACCATCACCCCTGATACCAAAACCAGACAAAGATGTCACAAAGAAAGAAAACTACAGCCCAATATCATTGATGAACATAGATTCAAAAATCCTTAACAAAATACTAGCAAACAGAATCCAACAGCACATTAAAAGGATCATACACCATGATCAAGTGGGGTTTATTCCAGGAATGCAAGGATTCTTCAATACATGCAAATCAATCAATGTGATACACCATATTAACAAACTGAAGAATAAAAACCATATGATCATCTCAATAGATGCAGAAAAAGCTTTCAACAAATTCAACACCAATTTATGATAAAAACCCTCCAACAAGTAGGCATACAGGGAACTTACCTCAACATAAGAAAGGCCATATATGACAAACCCACAGCCAACATTGTCCTCAATGGTGAAAAACTGAAAGCATTTCCACTACAATCAGGAAAAAGAAAAGGTTGCCCACTCTCAACACTATTATTCAACATTGTTTTGGCAGTTTTAGCCACAGCAATCAGAGAAGAAAAACAAATAAAAAGAACCCAAATCAGAAAAGAGGAATTAAGTCTGTCACTGTTTGCAGATGACATGATACTACACATAGAGAATCCTAAAGATGCTACCAGAAAACCACTAGAGCTAATCAATGAATTTGGTAAAGTAGCAGGATACAAAATTAATGCAAAGGAATCTCTTGCATTCCTATACACTAATGATGAAAAATCTGAAAGAGAAATTAAGAAAACACTCCCATTTACCATTGCAACAAAAAGAATAAAATATCTAGGAATAAACCTACCTAAAGAGACAAAAGACCTGTAGGCAGAAAATTATAAGACACTGATGAAAGAAAGATGATACAAATAGATGGAGAGATATACCATGTTCTTGGATTGGAAGAATCAACATTGTGAAAATGACTCTACTACCCAAAGCAATCTACAGATTCAATGGAATCCCTATCAAACTACCACTGGCATTTTTCACAGACCTAGAACAAAAAATTTCACAATTTGTATGGAAACACAAAAGACCCCGAATAGCAAAAGCAATCTTGACAGTGAAAAACGGAGCTGGAGGAATCAGGCCCCCTGACTTCAGGGCCCCTTACTACAAAGCTACAGTAATCAAGACAGTATGGTCCTGGCACAAAACCATAAATATAGGTCAATGGAACAGGATAGAAAGCCCAGAGATAAACCCACGCATATATGGTCACCTTCATTTTTATAAAGGAGGCAAGAATATACAATGGAGAAAAGACAGCCTCTTCAATAAATGGTGCTGGGAAAACTGGACAGCTACATGTAAAAGAATGCAATTAGAACACTCCCTACACCATATACAAAAATAATCTCAAAATGGATTAAGGACCTAAATGTAAGGCCAGACACTATAAAACTCTTAGAGGAAAACATAGGTAGAACACTCCATGACATAAATCACAGCAAGATCCTCTTTGACCCACCTCCTAGAGAAATGGAAATAAAAACAAATATAAACAAATGGGATCTAATGAAACTTAAAAGCTTTTGCACAGCAAAGGAAACCATAAACAAGATGAAAAGACAGCCCTCAGAATGGGAGAAAAATATTTGCAAATGAAGCAACTGACAAAGGATTAATCTCCAAAATTGACAAACAGCTCTTGCAGCTCAATATCAAAAAAATAAAAAACCCAGTCCAAAAATGGGCAGAAGACCTAAATAGACATTTCTCCAAAGAAGATATACAGATTGCCAACAAACACATTAAAGAATGCTCAACATCATTAATCATTAGAGAAATGTAAATCAAAACTACAATGAGGTATCACCTCACACCCATCAGAATGGCCATCATCAAAGAATCTCCAAACAATAAATGCTGGAGAGGGTGTGGAGAAAAGGGAACCCTCTTGCACTGTTAGTGGGAATGTAAATGGACAGCCACTATGGAGAACAGCATGGAGTTTCCTTAAAAAACTAAAAATAGAACTACCATACGACCCAGCAATCCCACTACTGAGCATATACCCAGATAAAACCATAAATCAAAAAGACACATGCACCCCAATGTTCATTGCAGCACTGTTTACAATAGCCAGGTCATGGAAGCAACCTAAATGCCCATTGACAGGGGGATGGATAAAGAAGATGTGGTACATATATACAATGGAATATTACTCAGCCATAAAAAGGAACGACATTGGGTCATTTGTAGAGATGTGGATGAATGTAGAGACTGTAATACAGATGAAGTAAGTCAGAAAGAGAAAAACAAATATTGTACATTAACATATATATGTGGAACCTAGAAAAATGGTACAGATGAGCCAGTTTGCAGGGCAGAAATTGAGACACAGATGTACAGAACAAACGTATGGACACCAAGGAGGAAAAGCTGCGGGTTGGTGGTGGTGGTAGTGTGATGTATTGGGAGATTAGGATTGGCATATATACACTAATATGTATAAAATGGATAACTAAGAAGACCCTGTTGTAAAAATAAATAAATAAAATAAAATTCAGAAAAGAAAAGAAAGACACCTAGGAATAAACCCACCTAAGGAGGCAAAAGACCGGTACTCAGAAAACAGTAAAACACTGATGAAGGAAATCAAAGATGACAGAAACAGGGCTTCACTGGTGGCTCAGCGGTTAACAACCCAACTGCCAATGCAGGGGACATGGGTTAGAGCCCTGGTCCAGGAAGATCCCACATGCTGCAGAGCAGTAAAGCCCGTGTGCCACAACTACTGAGCCTGCACTCTAGAGCCCGTGAGCCACAACTACTGAGCCTATGTGCCACAACTACTGAAACCCATGCACCTAGAGCCCGTGCTCTGCAACAAGAGAAGCCAATGCAATGACAAGCCTGCACAGCACAAGGAAGAGTAGTCCCCACTCGTTGCAACTAAAGAAAGCCTGCACACAGCAACGAAGACCCAACGCAGCCAAAAAATAAATAAATAAATAAAAAGGCAAAGATAACAGAAATAGATGGAGAGATACACCATGCTCCTTGATTGGAAGAATCAATATTGTGAAAATGACTATACTACCCAAAGCAATCCACAGGTTCAATGCAATACCTATCAAATTACCAATGGCATTGTCCCCAGCACTAGTACAAGAAATTTTACAATTTTTATGGAAACACAAAATACCCTGAACAGCCAAAGCCATCTTAAGAAAGAAAAACGGAGCTGGAGGAATCAGGCTGACTTCAGACCATACTACAAAGCTACAGTAATCAAGACAGTATGGTACTGGCATAAAAACAGAAATATAGATCAATGGAACAGGATAGAAAGCCCAGAGAGAAACCCAAACATATATGGTCACCTTATTTTTGACAAAGGAGGCAAGAATATACAATGGAAAAAGATAGCCTCTTCGATAAGTTGTGCTGGGAAAAATGGACAGATATATGTAAAAGAATGAAATTACAACACACCCTAATACCATACATAAAAATGAACTCAAGCTTCCCTGGTGGCACAGTGGTTGGGGGTCCGCCTGCCGATGCAGGGGACACGGGTTTGTGCCCCGGTCCGGGAGGATCCCACATGCCGTGGAGCGGCTGGACCCGTGAGAAATGGCTGCTGAGCCTGCGCGTCCAGGGCCTGTGCTCCACAATGGGAGAGGTCACAGCAGTGAGAGGCCCGCGTACCACAAAAAAAAAAAAAAAAAAAAAAAAAAAAAGATGCTCAACATCACTAATCATTAGAGAAATGCAAATCAAAATCACAATGAGGTATCACCTCACACTGGTCAAAATGGCCATTTTCAAAAAATCTACAAACAGTAAATGCTGGAGAGGGTGTGGAGAAAAGGGAACCCTCCCACACTGTCGGTGGGAATGTAAATGGATACAGCCACTGTGGAGAACAGTATGCAGGTTCCTTAAAAAACTATAAACAGAACTACCATATGACCCAGCAACCTCACTACTGGGCATATACCCTGAGAAAACCATAATTGAAAAAGAGTCATGTACCACAATGTTTATTGCAGCACTATTTACAATAGCCAGGAGATGGAAGCAACCTAAATGTCCATCAATAGATGAATGGATAAAGAAGATGTGGCACATATACACAATGCAATATTACTCAGCCATAAAAAGGAACAAAATTGAGTTATTTGTAGTAAGGTGGATGAACTTAGAATGTCACATAGAGTGAAGTAAGTCAGAAAGAGAAAAATACTGTATGCTAACACATATATATGGAATTTTAAAAAGCGGTACTGATGAACCTAGTGGCAGGACAGGAGCAAAGACGCAGAGTAGAGAACAGACTTGAGGGCACAGGGGGCAAAGGGGAAGCTAGGATGAAGTGAGAGAGTGGCATTGACATATATACGCTACCAAATGTAAAATGGATGGCTAGTGGGAAGCTGCTGCATAGCACAAGGAGATCAACTCGACGCTTTGTGATGACCTAGAGGGATGGGATATAGAGGATGGGAGGGAGGCTCAAGAAGGAGGGGATATGGGGATATATGTATACATATAGCTGATTCACTTTGTTGTACAACAGAAACTAACACAACATTATAAAGCATTTATACTCCAATAAAGATGTGAAAAAAAAGTCTGTCCAAAAAAAAGAAACAAACAAAAAAGAATTTCTCACCTCATAACTTTAGTTAGGTAAAATTCTAAAAGTGCATTAATAATTTTTCCTTTGATTATTTCTTAAACCATCTAGTTCAGGGAACATAGTGAGATAAAAGGCAAAGCTTCTTAAATAAAACATGTTTGAGAGTTGCATGTGGATAGGGCACTCTTTTACCTTTTTTACAATGATTATCAAAAATTCATACTTAGGATCATTTGGATGTCCCTCTCGGTCCTCAGGACAGGCTGCCCCAAGATAGGCTACAATGGTATATTGAATATAGTAAACTAAATTTCCTTGAGAAACCGCTGATGAAACAAAATTATATTTACAAGCACTCTCTGCTCCCCCTCTGCTGGAAGAGGAAAGAAATCAAATCTCCCATGTGAAGGTACTGTCAGTATAACAGGATAATAGAAAGCATCCTTATCACCAGATTTGGGAATTCTAGGCTAAGGAAGCTATGTAAACAAAGTTTGTTACTTCTTCATAAGTTTGCTGCCCGAAGCACAAACCCCTCTGTTTTGTTAAATCTTCACAAATAATTGTTTCTTTCTCTAAAAATGATATATGAGTGGCTGCTTTAGTCTCTTCAAAAGTCTCATTTCTATGAGACCTCTGTTCATATAAATTAAATTTGTTTATTTCTTTGTTAATCTGTCTGGTGTGAATTTAATTGTTAAACCATCTGAAAGAACTAAGAAGGGGTGAGGGCAACTTTTCCTCCTTCTCAACAGTTGTTTTAGTTGCCCGGATACTAGCTGGACCCACTCTCTTCCCCTTAGGGCTACAGAATTGAGAGGTACTGTGACCACAAACTTAAGCTGGCAGAAGGTAAAAGTTGTTAACAGATTAGCCTTCTGGATCTCTGCCTGGAAATGCCAGTGGAAGTGAAACTGATAAAAGTCATTTTTCTCTATAAACTTAGATTAGCAGGAGAAAATATGTGTGGAACTTTGTCATAGCAACTCAAATAAAAATATGGTAAATGAGTGATCTTCATTTTTATTGGTCATTTCCTCCCAGAAAATGTCTCTGCTTTTCTTTGTCTCTGTGTGTTGTGTCATTTGTCCTAAGGAGGAAGAACCATAGGGCAGAATAGCAGGCATAGGTTCTTTATAAAATTGCTGTTCAAGCCAGCCTCACAAACTGGTGAGTTCATGGTTGTCACCCACTAGTGTTTGTTTAGACAAATGTTGCTGTGGGTCCCTCATGGAAAAGACAGAAGAGTTTATTCCTTCCATCTTGGTCTATATTGTGAGAGCTTGACTTTATGACCAGTGAGAATATTCTATCTGGTCACTGCATTCTGAAATGTGCACTTATTGGGGTGGATCTATTTGGTGGCCAAATAGACTGGGGCATGAGACAGGAAATCACAAGCATCTCTCTCTTCATGTGGCAATGCCAGATTTCACAGGTACTTGTCATAAGGGGTCCTAGTCTATAGAGGCATTTCTTGTGTCAACATTCATTGCTTTGTGCTGAGAAAGTCTCATTCCAGTAGCACTGCCTGGTGCCAAAGATGAGTAGATTTATGACTGGAGGCATCTCACATTGTCATGACAGAACAGAGACAACATTTGATTACACCATCCTTACCACATGTGCAACAGAAGTCTTTACTGTCTTAGACTATATTGGGAGTAGACCTTTGGATTATGGGGGATACATCATCTGCACCCACATTAGGGATGCCTGTTTTATACATGGTAAAGATTTATTCTAAGTCTAAAAAGTTACCTCTGTGTCTTTCCATAAGAAGTCTTACTGGATCGAGTCATTATTGAAATAAACAAACTAGTGGAAATCCCATTCGTCAGTGACAGGATAATGAATCGTTTTAACTGGAAAACTTCTATGTTTGAAAATCTTTTCTTTTTACACAGTTTTATTGGAGTATAATTGCTTTACAATTTTGTGTTAGTTTCTGCTGTACAACAAAGTGAATCAGCTGTATGTATACATATATCCCCATATCCCCTCCCTCTTGAGCCTCCCTCCCACCCTCCGAATCCCACCCCTCTAGGTTGTCACAAAGCACCGAGCTGATCTCCTGAGCTTTGCAGCTACTTCCCACTAGCTATCCATTTTACATTTGGTAGTATATATATGTCAATGCTAGTCTTTCACTACATCCCCCTCATCATAAACAACTGTCATACTGGTATTTACAGGAAGATCTAATTGAAAAGAGAACACAAAATGGTATGATGCTATTCTTAGGGAATCCTTTAATAAAATGAATTAACAGAAGCCAGACTTAGAAAAATTTTTTAAAAATCTGAAGTAAATTCCCCTTCTCTTCCCTTTTATACTCCTCTTCAATCCCAACTCCCTGCACCTAGCCTCCATAAGATCATTTGGACCTCTGGGATCCTGGTATGACCTATCCCTCAAAACCCAGCTCTATCACCTCATCCAGTTGTCCTAAATCTTAAAACTCCTGCAACCTTCCCATAAAGCACTCACCTGGTTGTTTTGATTTCTCTTTTTAAAAAGATTTTTCGGAGAGCACATTGGCTTGACCTCTAGTCCTGGGGAATACAGATTATTTTGTAAATGCTGACAGTCAGAAGTGAACTCAGCTGAGTACTTGAGAAGCACAATAAAGCTCACTTTGCAGTCCCTTATAAATCCTAATTTCCAGGTCTTGCTAACCAGCCTCTGCCAGCTTCAGGCATTCCTATGCAATGTCCTTTGTAGAAGTATACTGTACCCCATCCCCAAAATTTCAGACCCCTTGTAAAACATCAGATCTTTAAATTATAAAACGTTTTACCTCCAGTCTCAGAAGACCCAATCAATTCAGGGCAGAATTAGAAAGGTTACTTGTTATTCACAACCCCAATCATAGGGACCTTAATTGACTGCTAGAGGATTTTCTTCCAGCCCACAGTTATACCGTATCTATTAGGTAGGCCAGATGACACTCTGGGTAAACAAAACCCCTTCAGAGAGGAACAGAGAGGCCAGCACCTCTCCCAGTCAACCAAAGTAGAAATGACCTAAATAAAAGCTAATATTCAAGGTTCGATAGGAAAAATATTAAAGGCCTTTGCCCATAAATTTAGTTGGTCTAAGGTTGAATTATGTATTCAAAAAAAGGAAAGAATCCAGAAGCTTTTGTTGAATGTTTTATACAAAATTTTTAGCAGAAAACTGCATTGAAAACAGAAGCCCAGAGCACAGGAAACACTAATATCTGCTCCAGTGAGAATTTTTCACCCTGACACTGGACAGCAAATTCAAAATAACTGCAAGTGTGGTAATTGAGGATACAACTCAATTCTTTGAAAGTAGCTTCTAGGAATGCAGAAAAAAAGTTTAATAGCCACAATTCTTGCTTTACAACTTGAATATTTAGAGAAACAAAAACATAAATCTGAGAATAATTTGAAGCCCTCTTCCTATTTGCCTCCAGACAACTGCAGATATTGTAAGAAATCAGGAGGTTGTAAGAGAAATTGTCCTGCAGTTAAGAGAAAGGTTTAAGAAGCAATCCCTTTGTGCCCCAGGACTGCCAGTAGGTTCATTTTTCTCCTTCTGAGGGACAGTTCCCCCCCAAATGACAGGGTCAGCTCTTCCTCTGTTGTGCCCCATAGCTTGTCATTAAACCTAAAATACAGAATCAGGCACTGGATTCTTAATTGACACTGGTGCAACGTCCTCTACCATCTGCTCAGTGGAGTTGCCTCTACCTGTGATTTTGTTCAAGCAGTTGAAAACTCTGGGTAGACTATTTCATTGCCAATATTTCAGTCCACCCCAATATCTTTAGCTCCTCCCCCCCATAACATGCACTGGGCCGTTCTAGTTTCCACCTGTTCACCAGTAAACTTCTTGGTGGAGATTTTAATGTAAATTTAATGCCGCTATAAAATGTAATGGGAGGGGCTTTTATTTCCCTGCTCTCAGATAAAGCCTCACACTGTTACCGAATGCAAGTTCATGTGCCCAATGCACAGCGAGGCCAAACAAACCGAAACTCTCTGGAAGGTTTCAACAAAGCACTTTTAAAAGCAAGGTGACAAAAAAAAAAAAAAAGCAAGGTGAGGTAGGGGTGTGTTTGGTTGTGGCAAACTTCTTGGTGTTGAACTCTTTTGTTCTTGCAGCTGTCCATGTAAGTCAGGTCATGATGTTCCTGTAACCCCCCAACAAGACAAATGCTATTCTCTGTTCTGCAACTTTTTATCTCTGTATGAATGGACTCTTAAAGGTTAGAGCCCTGAGAATAGACTATCCTGTATACTTAAGGCTATAGGCAACATTCAAAAAGTGCAGAGCCAGCATGACTAAGCACAGGCAACAAGGCGCAAAGTTTAAAGTAAAGAGGAACAGATCTAATATGGAGTCAGAGTTGTTCTTCCCTGTTCCGACACCTCCTGCTTTCCTTACTGGAAAGTCAGCCTGATTAAAATCCATCTGAATTGGATGGACCTTTAATAGATGTCCCAATAAATGTCTGGGCCACACAGGCAAATGAATTTGCATTGCTACTATTGATATATGAAGTGACTGTGTATATTACATGGAAGAAAAATTAACTTTTCCATCAGTAGACTAACATGGTGTACATATTAAAAAACAAACAAACAACCTTTTTCTGAATAATGAACACATTACCCATATTTATTAATCATGTATTAGAAAACTGCCTGGAGAGTACTTGTCTCTCACTGTCCTACTTCACTCTCTAGGTCTCCACTATAGACTATTTTTTTTTTAACATCTTTATTGGGGTATAATTGCTTTACAATGGTGTGTTAGTTTCTGCTTTATAACAAAGTGAATCAGTTATACATATACATATGTTCCCATATCTCTTCCCTCTTGCGTCTCCCTCCCTCCCACCCTCCCTATCCCACCCCTCCAGGCGGTCACAAAGCACCGCGCTGATATCCCTGTGCTATGCGGCTGCTTCCCACTAGCTATCTACCTTACGTTTGTTACTGTATATATGTCCATGCCTCGCTCTCGCTTTGTCACAGCTCACCCTTCCCCCTCCGCATATCCTCAAGTCCGTTCTCCAGTAGGTCTGTGTCTTTATTCCTGTCTTACCCCTAGGTTCTTCATGACATTTTTCTCTTAAATTCCATATATATGTGTTAGCATACGGTATTTGTCTTTCTCTTTCTGACTTACTTCACTCTGTATGAGAGACTCGAGGTCTATCCACCTCATTACAAATAGCTCAATTTCGTTTCTTTTTATGGCTGAGTAATATTCCATTGTATATATGTGCCACATCTTCTTTATCCATTCATCCGATGATGGACACTTAGGTTGTTTCCATCTCCGGGTCCACTATAGACTCTTTTTCAAACTGTGTGTTGCTCTTATTAACCCTTACTTTTTCAGCATGCTGAGCACAAACCAAACGCTCCCTTATGCCTGTTTACTAAACACTGGTCAGGTTAACTAATCAATCTGACTGTTGGTTATATCAAATCTAGATAGAGCAAAAGAACCAGAACTGGTCTTCATTCCTGCTCATTGAACACCTGGTGGACTAAAGTAGAAAATATGGATGAATGACAAGCTATGGTATCCAAGACTGAAAAATAATCACTGCATTATTTTCTTCTGGTGAGTTATTTGGGACCCAGACCACCTGTATAGAAGTTCAAGGACCGGCCCTGGACCAGATAAAGACAATTAATGAAAAATGTTCTCTTTGCGTTGAAAACAAACATGACCTTGGAACTTCTCTTGGTGACATACTAGGAAAATGTTGTAACAAACTCTGTAGATTCCACAAGTGGCAACTTCAAACCTCTCTGGGAGATTGTAAATGACTCTAGCACTACCCTTTTTGGTACAGATGTCTGCCAAATCACCAAATGATTTGGATCCTGCACAAGCCACTCTTTGTACACTCTGTACAGTGGGTATTTTTAAAAATAATTAATTAATTATATTATTTTTGGCTGCGTTGGGTCTTCATTGCTGCACGCGGGCTTTCTATATTTGTGGCGAGCGGGGGCTACTCTTCGTTGCGGTGCGTGAGCTTCTCATTGTGGTGGCTTCTCTTGTCGTGGAGCACAGGCTCCAGGTGTGTGGGCTTTAGTAGTTGTGGCTCATGGGCTGTAGAGCGCAGGCTCAGTAGTTGTGGTGTGCGGGCTTAGTTGCTCCGCGGCATGTGGGATCTTCCCGGACCAGGGCTCGAACTCGTGTCCCCTGCATTGGCAGGCGGGTTATTAGCCACTGTGCCACCAGGGAAGCCCTGTACAGTGGGTATTTTAACTGTTCCCCTGAATAAGCTACCAAATACCACAAACTATTGTTGATGGATTTGTCGTTTTGTCAATATACAATCTCCTAGTTTGTCTTATTTAAGAAATTCACCTGAGTTTCTACGTTGTCTGAGATTAGGATTGCCACCATAGCATTCTTTTTACTATTTATATAGAAGCTATTTCCATCCTCTCATTTTTATCCTACTTGCGTCTTGGATCTAAAGTGTGTTTCTTGTAGATGATATGTAGTTAAATTACGTTTTTTTAAAAAAAATTATTGTCTCTCTCTGCCTTTTAATTGGAAATTAATTGTTTTTATTTTGGTAGTGTACCATTTAATCCTCTTCTCACTTATTCTAGTTATTTTCTTAATGGCTACCCTGAGGGTCAAAACTAACACCTTAAACTTAGAATAATCTAGTTTGAATTAATATCAACATAGTTTCTATAGTATAAGAAACTATGTAATACTACCAAAGGTAAAATAGATAGCTAGTGGGAAGCAGCCGCATAGCACAGGATCAGCTCGGCGCTTTGTGATTGTGACCGCCTAGAGGGGTGGGAAAAGGAGGGTGGGAGGGAGACGCAAGAGGGAGGGGATATGGGGATATATGTGTACGTATAGCTGATTCATTTTGTTATACAGCATAAACTAACACAACATTGTAAAGCAATTATACTCCAATAAAGATGTTTAAAAAACTCTATGTATTAAACATATATCCTTTATATTTTTACTGTCACAACTCTATATACTTGTGTCTATTAACACAGATTTATGTTAAAGTTTTACTCATTTGACTTTTAAATAATATAGGAAAAAAAGAGAACCCACGAAACTAAATACAATCATACTGGCTTTTATATTTATCTACATAGTTTCCTTTACCAGCATTTATTCTTCATGACACTGAGTAGTTCTCAAGTGACATTTTTTTCAGCTTGCAGGGTTCCCTTTAGCATTTCTTGTCAGTCAGATCTGCTAATGATTATCTCCCTCAACTTTTGCTTATCTTTGGAACATCTTTACCATTCATATTTAAAGATAGTCTTACTAGATGTAGAGCCCGGTTTGACATATTTTTTTCTCTTAGTACTTTAAATATGGCATTTAAATCAGGCTTTTCAGTGCATCCTGTCCTTTGTCATTGCTAATGAGAAATAAGCTGCTAATCTTATTGATGAACTATTATACGTGACAATTAGTTTTTCACTTGCCGCTTCAAGATTCTGCTTTTGTCTTTGTATTTTGACTGTTTGATGATAATATGTCCTGGCTTTGATTTCCTAGTTTATCCTAATTAGAGTCCATTGACCCTTTAGGTATGGAGATTCATATCTTTTACCAAATTAGAACATTTTCAGCCGTTATTACTGCAAGTATTATTTTTCTCCTTTCTCCTCTCTTTTAGGCTGAATATACATGAACATGATGGTTCTAGGGAACAGTAAGATGACCCTCAGGTGGGATGCACAAGTTCCAGTGTTTCTTTGCCAGCAGAGGGCATTCCCACAACATACATGGTTGTTCAGGCATAGGAAGTAATGATGATGCAGGCTAGAATAGTAAGGATATTCAATGAGTGATCAGTGAGTGGTTAACATAACATCTTCAATTCAGTTGGATCAGCGTCCACAAGGAGCTTGATAATGACCAGGACATCAAAAAGAAAATAACCCACACAGCAGTGGTCACGTAGAGGCCAAACAATGGACAGTGAAACCTGAAGGAGAGAGTTGGCAAGCCCTGTAAACAAGGACATGGCTGCAAGAAGGTGACAGATCTGTTGGTGCATGATTGTAGCAGAGTGGAGGGACCAGCAGATGACAACATAATGGTCAACAACCGATACAGTAAAAAGCACACACTCCATGGAGCCAAAAGCCAAAGCCACAGAATACTGAACAATGCAGCTTATGTAGCTGATATTCTTAACTTCTCCACAAGCTTACCATTATTTGAGGAACAACGCAGTTAGTAAAATGCATGTCCAAAATTGAGAGGTTTGGGAAGAAGTAGTACATTGGGGTGTGGAGCCTGCTATCCAGGAGGGAAATTAAGATGATGGCTGCGTTGCCTGTGAGTGTCATCACGTAGAAGACAGAAACAAAGAAAGGATGAACTCAACCTGGGGATACTCTGAGAAGTCAACTAAGATAATGTCTTCCCCTGAGCTGACATTATTTTCACCATCTTCTTATTTCATAGCAACTGAAATAAAATCAAGTATTCTCTCTATATTGCCAAAACAGATGGACAAAAATTAGTCAATTTTTACATAATAGTCCCTACTAATTCATAGGTTTTTCTAACAATTCCAAACAATGAGAACTCAAATTTCCTGATGTATAAAATAATTTAAATGATTTAAATGTAAATCCAAAGTCACAAAGAACGCAAAAACTTGATGGAGGTAGCCTAAGAGTACATTAAAGTCTTTTAGTGCTTCACTTGATCCCATTAATTAAATATTTGTCTAGGAAGCCTATAGTTTGTATTTCACTTAGATATCCACTCTTAATTGGTACACTCTTGATTAGTGTAGGAACGATGAGAGAAAAAATCAAGTGATAATAAAAATGAAACGAAAACTGGGATATGGTAGTTGATGTGATAAATTAATTCGCCCTGGCAATGAGTATGATACAATAGTGACTGTGATATTAAAATAAGCAGTGAGTGTTGGACCAAACTGACACAGCCACAACGATAAAATTTTTGTATATAGTTTCAATTGGTTTCATGAAACCAATAAGGTAATTTAGTCTTGTTTCCCTCACAAATACTAGTTTGCTTTATATTCTGTTGACATAAAACAAATAGATGACTAGTTGTTTCTTTAGCAAACATGAGGTTATTCAAGATCAAGAAGTAACTACATTTCCAGATTTGCAACCATGGTGAGACATGTGCATGTCCCCCACAAAAAATGGAGAGAACTGTTTTAAATAGGGGCAAATGAAGTTGAGATAGCTCTAGTAAACAGAGTCCACTGGAAAAATTAAGAGTTTGAAGTACAGTAGCTTTTCATTGGGTAAGTTGTGACAGTTTCTTATTGGCTGAGCTCTTGAAGGAAGGAAGAGGAAGTCTTTTTCGTTTTGGGCTCTGTTATTGTTATAGGTGTGAAAAGCTTCCCTGTCTGACATCCAGACTATCTTAAGTGAGATTTCCTTTTATTATTTCTTGACAATTTCTCCCTTTTTTTTTTTTTTTTTTAAATGTTTTTTTTTTTTTTTTTTTTTTCCGGTACGCGGGCTTCTCACTGTTGTGGCCTCTCCAGTTGTGGAGCACAGGCTCCGGACGCGCAGGCTCAGTGGCCGTGGCTCACGGGCCCAGCCGCTCCACGGCATGTGGGATCTTCCCGGACCGGGGCACGAACCCATGTCCCCTGCATCGGCAGGCGGACTCTCAACCACTGCGCCACCAGGGAAGCCCCAATTTCTCCCTTTTGATCAAGATTGTTCTCTGAAAGCATCACTGATTGAGAGTCAGGTTTTCTGGTTCCAGTGACTTTTTATCCCTCAATGCAAAGAAGGACATTCCTGGATGTACTGTCCTACATCAAATGGAAATTGCACAGATTTGAGACCTATTGACGTTCACATCTGAATCACAGGGACTTGTAAGAAGGAGAACGCTGAAGTACTTATTATGTGAAGTCCCTAAGTTAACAAGATTACAGAGATTGGTGATCATCTTTAGCATTGTGTCATCATCAAAGAGGAACTTCCAACAGACCTGGTCTATATATCTTGGGAAAGCTATCTCATCAGATATCAGCTGCTTCAGTTCTGGGAAATCTTTACTTTCAGGTCAACAGATGGCTGTCAGTTTGAGTCAAAGTTTCGTGCTTTCTTTAGGTGTGTTTGTGAATCCAAGAGTCTATTTCCTGAAATTTGGTGACACAAAGGTTGGTTATCAGTACCTGATAGAGGCCTTACAAGCGAGTTTGAAGATAGTCCTTCTGGAGCAGCTGTCCCCAACTTTTTTGGCACCAGGGACCGTTTCATGGAAGACAATTTTTCCACAGACGGATCGGGGGCAGGGGGATGGTTCAGGCGGTAATGCGAGTGATGGGGAGCGGCAGATGAAGCTTCGCTTGCTCGCCCACCCGCCGCTCACCTCCTGCTCTTTGGCCTGGTTCCTAACAGGCTGCGGACCGGTACCGGTCTGTGGCCCGGGGGTTGCGCACCCCTGTTCTGGAGATTTCATTTCTAAAATCCCCAAATACCCAGGTTGCAAGTGTGAGGCTTAAGACCTTTGTCTCCCATGAGTGCACTGTGAAAAGATCACTTTACCAAAACATGCTTACTTTTAGTAGAAGAAATTAGGACTTCACAATATTGGAGTACCTCTCCATTTAGCAGTTGTGGGTCAAAAGAGGCAAGAGTCAAGTGCATTGGGTATCCTGTGGCTATCTCAAACAATGAGCATTTATGAGTTCCAAGAGGGTGGATGTGATGTCTAGGAGAATTTACAGCAATGCTTTTGGGCAAGTTATTTGGAGGGCCTCTACAATTTTTTCCAATTGGGACTTCATGCCTTCACCTAAACCAGAGGAATGAGGGTGGTAAGTGCAGTGACAGTTTTGTAAAACTGACCAAACAGCACAGATGTGTTGAAGTACTTGACCACTAAAACGGATTCTTTGACCTTTATGCAGTTAGAGAAGAGTTTCCCAGGTGGGGACAATCTTTTCCTAATGGTTTTAAGCCACAAAAGAGGGAGTAACCTGTCTGCAAGGGAAGGCTTCAGTTCAGTGTTGAACAGGCCATGACTAAAACATATTTATATCCACAAGACTGGGGAAGTTGTATGAAATTCATGTGCCAGACCTCAAATGGTTAATTAATCAGTTTAAAAAATCAGGAAACAGTATGAACAAGCTTCCCTGGGTTGAGCTTTGGACAAGTGGATCAACTGAGTTAGGCATTTTTGCAGGATTTTAAATAATTCCCCACAAATATTGATTCATGAACATTGTTATCTTGTCAATAAACCTATGGTTTAATGCAGGCACAGGGGTGAGGAATGAGAATTTTAGAGTGTTAGGTCCAAACCTAGTTTTCTCTTTTATCAAACCAACAGTTGTTGAATTTCCATCTTGCTTTTCCTTTTCTGAGGATCACTGCTGGGCTTCTCTAGTGAGATTTTCTGTGTTATAATTTAGAGAAATATCCCTTTGGACCATGAGAGTTTTGGCTGCTGTTGGGTCCTTAAAGGGCAGCATTCCTTCTGGAAATGTCAGCAAGGTGATTTCCCTAGCTTTCAGAGAGTCAAGTTTAGGATGACCTGAAATATTAATAATAGCTGAAGTGTCAGTTTGAAGCGCTGCATCCAATAATTCCTGAACATAGGGGCCATTTAAAATTTTATTTTCCCTGGAAGTAAGGAGCCACACTGCTTCTAAAACTTTCCAAAATCACGAGCCACTCCAAAAGCTTATGTACTATCAATATAGACATTGGCAGTTTTGTCCTTGGCTGAAGTACAAAACCATATCAGAGTACATAATTCAGCCTCTTTGGGAAAAGTAGTCATAGGTAAAGGTGCTGCCTCAACAGTATCCACGGAAGTTGCTATAGCATAGGGAGAACAATATTTGCCATTATTGCCTTTTAAATAAGAATCTTTGGTGAGCCATGAGAAATTGACTTCATTGGTGATGGAGGTGAGAAGACTAGCAGGGTTAAAGTGATTAAAACATCAACAAGAAAAATATGGCAGACACCTATTTTCTCACCCAGGGTTTGAGTGTCCTGGTAGGGTCATTGCTCTTGCCCTTTGGCAGCTTGGCTGGTAGTCAGATCAAGGATGAAGCAAAACAGTTCTTTAGAAGTGACCACAAAAACAACTGGGCAGTTTTGGCATGTACATCCCAATTCTGGTTTAATTATCAACATGTTACAAATATTCTATATGTTTATAGAACTATTAAGAGGCTAGGTGTTCCTGACAGGACAAGAAAAAGAAGATGGAAACACTTGGGGTGGAAGACTGAAGATTTAAATGGTGGTCAAGACAAGATGGTGGAGTAGAGGAACCTTGAGCTCACCTCCTCTCATGAGAACACCAAAATCACAACTAATGGTGGAACAACCATCAATAAAAAAGACCAGAACCTACCAAAAAGATATTCTACATCCAAAGACAAAGAAGAAACCACAGTGAGATGGTAGGAGGGGCACACTTGCAATATAATCAAGTCCCAAACCCCACAAGTGTGCAACCAACAAACTGGAGAATAATTATATTGCAGAAGTTCTCCCATAGGAGTGAGGGTTCTGAGCTCCATGTCAGGCCCCCGGCCTGAGTGTCTGGCAATGGGAGGAGGAGCACCCAGAGCATTTAGCTTTTGAAGGCCAGTGGGTCTTGATGGCTGAGGCTCCACAGGACTCCACTCTTGAAGGGCACACACAAGGTCTTGCACACACAAGGACACAGGGCAAAAGCAGTGACTTCATAGGAGCCTGGACCAGACCTAGTTGGTATTGGAGGGTCTCCTGGGGAGATAGGGGCCAGCTGTGGCTCTCTCTGGGGTCATAAAAGCTGGCAGTAGACATAGCAGGGAGCATTCATCTATGTGAATTCTGACTGGAGGCAGACATCTTTGGTACTTGGCACCAAGACCTGGCCCCTCCAACAGTCTGTAGGCTCCAGTGTTGGGATGCCTTAGGCCAAACAGAAAAAGGGTGCAAACACAACCCCACCCATCAGCAGAGAGGCTGCCTAAAGACTTCCTAAGCCCACAGCCACCTCTAGACATGCTGCTTGACATGGCCCTGTCCACCAGATGGCCAAGAACCAGCTCCAACTATCAGTGGACAGGCACCAGCCACTTCCACCAGGAAGCCTGCACAAGCCTCTAGACCAGCCTCACTCATCGGGGGACAGATACCAGAAGCAAGAAAACTATAGTCCTGCAGCCTGTGGAACTGAGTCCACAAACAGTTCAGAACCAATCTTGGGACCAGATGGTCCCTGGACCTTGGGTGATGAGAAGGTAGTGTACTGCTGGATATATATGACATCCCCTACAGAGGACCACTTCTCCAAGGTTGAGAAGCATAACTAACCTTCCACATACATAAACATACAAGTAGAAATTTAGACAAAATGAGAGAGCACAGGAATGTGTTCCAGACAAAGGAACAAGATAAATCCCTGAAGAAAAACGAAGTGACATGTAGATAAGCAATCTACCTGAGAAAGTGTCAGAGTAATGATTGTAAAGATGATCCAAGAACTTGGGAGAATGGATGCACAGAGTGACAAGTTACAAGAAGTTTTCAACAAAGAGAAAACATAAAGAACAATCAGAGTTGAAGAATATAAGAACTGAAACGAAAAATACACTAGAAGGAATCGACAGCAGAATTAATGAGGCAGAAGGACAGATAAGTGAGCTGGAAGACAGAGTGGCGGAAATCACTGCCATAGAACAGAATAAAGAAAAAAGAATGCAAAGAAATGAGGACAGTTTAAGAGACTTCTGAGACAATGTCAAACACCAACATTCACATTATAGTGGTCCCAGAAGGAGAAGAGAGACAGATAGGGTCTGAGAAAATACTTGAAGAGATAATAGCTGAAAACTTCCCTAACACAGGAAAGGAAACAGTCACCCAAGTTCAGGAAGCACAGAGAGTCCCATACAGGATTAACCCAGGGAGGAACATGCTGAGACACATAGCAATCAAATTGACAAAAAGTAAAAATAAAGTGAAAATATTAAAAGCAACAAGAGAAAAGCAACAAATGACATACAAGAGTATTCCCATAAAATTATCAGCTGATTTTTCAGCAGAAACTCTGCAGGACAGAAAGGAGTGGCATGATATATTTAAAGTGATGAAAGGGAAGAACCTACAACCAAGAATACTCTACCCAGCAAGGCTCTCATTCAGATTTGACAGAGAAATCAAAAGTTTTAGAGACAAGTAAAAGCTAAAGAATTCAATAACACCAAATCAGTTTTACAACAAATGCTAAAGGAACTTCTCTAAGAGGAAAGGAAAAGGCCATAACTAGAAACAAGGAAATTATGAAATGGGAAAGCTCTCCAGTAAAGGCAAACATAGAATAAAAGTAGGAAGTCATCCACACACAAATATGAAATCTAAACCAGTAATCATGAGAGGAGGAGAGTACAAATGCAGGATATTTGAAATGCATTTGAAATTGAGATCAGCAACTTAAAACATATATATGTATACATATACACATATACATGCTCCATACATATATACAGCACTACATATATATGAACCTCAAAATCTATAATAGATATACAAACAAGAAAGAAAATAGAATCCAAACACAACACTAATGATAGTCATCAAATCACAAGAGAAGAGAATAAAAGAGGGAAGGAAGAAAAAAGACCTACAAAAACAAATCGAAAACATTTAACAAAATGGCAATAAGGACATACATACCGATAATTAACCTTAAATGTAAATGGATTAAATACTCCAACCGAAAGGCATAGATTGGCTGAATAGATACAAAAACGACCCATATATATGCTGTCTACAAGAGACCCACTTCAGATCTAGGGACACATACAGACTGAAAGAGTACCCTGCAAAGATCCACCTTGTTGACTATCAAGTAAAATAAAAGAACATATTCTAGAGGAAATAATACCCATAGGACCAAAAAATATGCCACCAGAAAGCCTGCTCTTCTAGGGGAAAGTGCAGTGAAACACAGTATGTTTGTAATAGACGTTCTGTTCCCCTGCACAGAGGTGCTTGCTATACACCTATCACACTCTAAAGAAATATTAGAATGCTTTAGTAAGACATGTACAAAGTTTCAAATAAATACATTAAGTGCAAAAAAAGTTGTTGATATTTACTCAAACGTGGGTGTTTCAATATTCATTTATGTAACAAATTGCCAGCCACAGGTGTTAAGTTTCTGCAAAAATCCCCTGGTCAATAATGTGTTAATGCAAACTCTTTATTATTCAAATCCTAGCCAGAAGGAATGACAAAGAGCAAAGGGCAAAACATAGAAATTCACATGAGACTATATACACTATGATATTTACAAATTTATGCCACCTTTTACTAGCAAGGAAAATGAAATAAGGCTCTTCTAGCCAAAACAAGAGTAGATTTTCTCATAAGAAGGATGGACTATATATGGGTAAGGAATATCCACTACCTGGCACTACAGGAGGCCAGTACGAAAATCCCAACAAATACCAAACTGTCATTTATCAATAGCCCCACACAAAACAATCAAAACATAAAAATTAAACCAACCTGCATATTAGAAATACATGTCAATTCAACCATGGAACAAACAGGCTTCAAAATGAAAAGAGAAAAATGTTAATTGATTTAAGGACAAAACAATACCTGTTAATCATTATGTAGTACTGCTTACAGAGTACTTACAGAATTCTCTCACTTCAGTGTTCATTTTTGAACGTGTAAGTAGTAAATATCCAGTCGAGAGATCCCCTTTAAGAATGAGGCACTGATAAAGACAATATAACTCTAAAAATTATTCTTTTCATGTTATTTTTTTCTGGAACATTATACATGGATTAATTTGTATCAGGCTTTCTCAGATTTCTTACACATACAGGGTTTCTTTCCAGTGGGAGTTTTCACATGTAAGAATGAAGGCCAACTGATGTTTTCCCCACATTGCTTACATTCAAGAGAGGTTTCTATTAAGTATGAGATCTTTCATGCCTTCGAAAGGAATTGGGTCGACTGAAGGCTTTCCCACATTCTCTACATTTGTAGGGTTTCTCACCAGTGTGTATTCTCATGTGCCCTCAAAAGGTAGTGCGATAAGTGAAGGCTTTCCCACATTCTGTACATTCATAAGGTTTCTCTCCAGTGTGAGTTTTTTCATGTGTTCGAAAGGATGTGTAACAACTGAAGGCTCTGCCACATTGCTTACATTCGTAAGGTTTCTCTCCTGTGTGAGTTCTTTGATGTATTCGAAATGAACTGGGAAAATTGAACGCTTTCCCACATTCCTTACACTTATAGGGTCCAGTGTGCTCCAGTGTGCATTATCATGTGTGTTCGAACACTTGAGGGAGAAATGAAGGCTTTCCCACATTCTTTACATTTATAGGGTTTCTCTCCAGTGTGCTTTCTCACATGTCCTTGAAAGGTTGTGCGATAAATGAAGGTTTTCCCACATTCTGCACATTCATAGGGTTTCTCTCCAGTGTGAGTTCTTTCGTGTATTCGAAAGGAACTGGGCCAACTGAAAGTTTTACCACACTGTTTACATTCATATGGTTTTTCTCCAGTGTGAGTCCTTTCATGTGATCGAAACGAACTGGGACAAATGAAGGCTTTCCCACATTCCTTACATTTATAAGGCCCATCTCCAGTGTGTGTTATCATGTGTGTACGAATGCTTGAAAGAGATATGAAGGCTTTACCACATTCCTTACATTCATAGGGTTTCTCTCCAGTGTGAATTCTTTCATGTATTCGCAAACCTAGAGGAGAACTGAAGGTTTTCTCACATTGTTTACATTCATATTGTTTCTCTGCAGTGTGAATCCTTTCATGTCTTCGAAAGGAACTGGGACAACTGAGGGCTTTACCACACTGCTTACATTCATAGGGTTTTTCTCCAGTGTGACTTCTTTCATGTATTCGCAAACCTAGAGGAGACCTGAGGGATTTACCACACTGTTTACATACGAAGGGTTTCTCTCCAGTGTGAGTTCTTTCATGTGCTCGAAATGAAGTGGAACAACCAAAGGCTTTTCCACATTCCTTACATTTATAGGGTCCTTCTCCAGTGTGTGTTATCATGTGTCTTCGAAAGGTTGTGAGCCATGTGAAGGCTTTACCACATTCCTTACATTCATAGGGTTTCTCTCCAGTGTGAGTCCTTTCATGTCTGTGAACAGATTTGCGGTAACTGAAGGCTTTCCCACATTCCTTGCATTTATATGGCTTCTCCTCATCTTCATGATACTCATATGGTTTGTGTCCACTGTGAGCTCTGATGTGTCTATTAAGGAATGAATGATGCATGAAGACTTTCCCACACACAGTACATTCACATGGTCTTACTCCAGAAAGAGTTTCCTCATTCAGATTAAGATTTGGAATCTGGCTGACAGTTTCTCTATCTTGATTACCTTCTTTGCTTTCACAGAGTTTTTCTACCATATGACTTCTGTAAAAAATGAGAAATTATTAATGATTTCTTTACCAATTTCACATTAGTAGGGTATTAGAATTATATTTTATAGCGAAAGTGAAGGTTTTTTGCCCTTTCTGAATTTTTTGAGGGTGATTTATACTGAAAGCTCTGTAAGAGGACTTGACATAGCTATTATGAAAACAGTAATATTAATATATTGGGTTTCTTAATATTGTTTCCAAAAACACTGGACATCTATGTCATGTTTAAGTAAATGTTTTCGGTGAAAAAAATTTAAGGATAACTTTGAAGCTGGGGTTGTTTTTTCATTTATTTTAAAAAGTTTATGACATACCAGGATTCTCATGGGGCACACTGCTATCTACTGTGTGTGACTCACCTTAGTCTTCTCCCTTGGGTTTTGTACCAGTCTTCAATGTTATGATTGTCCCATTTTTTTCCTAAAATGCAGACCCAGAAAAATAATGCAAATTATTGGAAATTATAGAAAAATATTAGATTCTAGGTCCACGATGAGCTGTGACCATGCAGTCCCCCCTTACCCACAGTTTTGCTTTCTGTGGTGTCAGTTACCTACGGTCAATTGCAGTCTGAAAATATTAAACTGTGCACCCTTCCAAGTAGTATGATGAAATCTTGCAATGTCCTGCTCTGTCCTGTCCAGGATGTGAATCATCCCTTTGTTCAGTGTATCCATGCTGTATATGCTACCTGCCCATCAGTCACTTAGTAGCCATCTCAGTTTTCAGATCACTGTGGTGGTACTGCAGTGCTTGTGTTCAAGTAATCCTTATTTTAATTAATTATGGCCCCAAAGTGCAAGAATAATGATATTGGTAATTAGGATATGCCAAAGAAAAGTTATAAAGTACTCCCTTTAAGTGAAAAGATGAAAGTTCTTGATTTAAGGGAAGAAAAAAATCATACACTGATGTTGCTAAGATCTATAGGAAAGATGAAACTTCTATCATGAAATTTTGAAGAAGGAAAAAGAAATTGATCTTAGTTTTGCTGTCTCATCTCAAACTGCAAAAGTTATGGACACTTAACACTTATGCATGTTAAGTTCACGTCTATTATACGTGTTCTGTTCTTAGTTATCATTATCAATCTCTTACTGCGCACCAAATTTCTAAATTAAATTTATTATCATAGGTAGGTATGTATAGGATTCAGTACTATCTGCAGTTTCAGGCATCCACTGGTGGTCTTGGAATGTATCCCCTGCAGATAAGGGGGGACTACTGTATTCCTTTTCCATATTCTACATCTTGGAACAGTGTTGATGGGCAAGAAATACTTGTTCTCTAACTGAAGAAGTGAAGGAATGTTGTCATGCTTACCTATGGAGGCCAGGTTCCTCAAGGTTTCCTGCATCACATTTCTGTAAAGTTTCTTCTGCGAAGGATTCAGTAAAGCCCACTCCTCCTGGGTGAAGTTCACAGCCACATCCTTGAAGGTCACTGAGTCCTAAAACATCCCAAATATGTTTCCAGTAAGATGTGTGAATCTGACAGAACTGGGGATTTATACTCAATTTATAGGAAGATTACATATGATTCTGTCACCTTCAAACATTTATTTTATGTCTTGGTCATCAGAAACTGACTCTATGTCCTTACTTCTTCATGAATTTAACAGCATAATGAACACGTGCAAATTATTTATTCATTTTCACTCTGATCACTTTAAATGTTATTGCTCTCTGATGTCAGGGTCTAGAGCACCTTGGAGAAATGAGAGAAACGCTACACAAATGAATCAAATATCATTTTAAACACATCAATCTCTTGTGAAAAAAACTCATCTCCTTGTTATTACACACCATTTAACTCTGTACACTCCACTGATGTATGAGGTCAAATATGCAGGAGTTTTTAAGGAATAAGACACAGTGAAGAACTGGAAGCTTTTTCTTCTATTCCCATCACCAAACATGACAGTCCAGGAGGCCTGTGGAAATCCAACTTGTGAAAAGGATCAGTTTGTCTTACTGGCCTGAGAATTACTCCAGGTGATTAGAAATAGCCAGGTGCAATTGGCTAGATTAAAATATTCTTGTAAAGAAGTAGTACTTTTAGCTTGTGTAAAATTTATTGCAGACTCAGTTTCTCCATTCTCTCTCTGTCCCATTCATGGAGCTAGGAAGTTATTCAGAAGTTAAGGCTCAGACAACTTCACATGATATGGCATGCTAAAAAGACAAAACTACTTAGACCTCAACAAAACCCTATACACAATGAGCCTCAGAGCTGTTTCTCACCAGTTTTCAGCACACATAATGAAATGATAAAGTGCCAAAAGATTTCTTTTTGGTCAAAGCCCTTGCTAAATAACCTTGAGGAACAGGTTAAGAGCTGCGTTTTGCACAGGAATTCACTACACTCCATAAAGGTCTGATGGTGAATCTGCCCATGATTATATAATGCATAAAGGATTCACAGCGCTTTCCTCCGAAGAATGTAAAACCTCCATTCTCTAATTTCAGGTGGAAGTTTCCTGGCCAGCCACTCCAGAGGCAATCCTCCCAACATGTCTCATTTCTGAGCTCCCATATGGTGCACAGAAGCATAACGGCCCAGCACTAAATATAGGAATACGTAAATTGATGACACCACACACTGCCAATAGTGTACAAAAAGGTTTATTACTTCCATAATTGAGGTCTCTGAGGAGTAAGGCAGGCCTCTCAAGAAGGCATGAAATGGCTTGAGAGCGCAAGGAAAAGTACATGAACTTAATTTTTAGTTGAGGTTGTGGGTGGACTGAAGAGAGAGTTCACATACAAGGGCAGGAGCAGGCATGAATTGAATCTCTTGTCACTGCCACAGGAAGGAAACTAAGGCTTTCCTATCATCATGGATACATGTGGGTCACAAGAGGAGGAAGGAGGGATGAGGCTTCAAAGCTGTCAGCAGTTAAACATAAAAAACTGGAGACAGAGACTTCTCTTTTCTTGTTCATTGTATAATGAACTTAGAAACTATCATTCCTAACCTCACAAGAAAAAAAACAAAGAACTGAAGACACAGAGCAAACCAGTTTCCAAAATTGGAAAGACAGAAAGAAGCTATTTTGAAGCAGCTATTCTTTTTTTTTTTTTTTTTTTTTTTTTTTTTTGCTGTACGTGGGCCTCTCACTGTTGTGGCCTCTCCCGTTGCAGACCACAGGCTCCAGACGCACAGGCTCAGTGGCCATGGCTCACGGGCCCAGCCGCTCCGCTGCATGTGGGATCTTCCTGGACCGGGGCACGAACCCGTGTCCCCTACATCAGCAGGCGGACTCTCAACCACTGTGCCACCAGGGAAGCCCCGAAACAGCTATTCTTAACAAGGCCTATCCTCAGAAGAGACTATTTCACCAGGGCCTAATGCAAAGACAAAAAAGAATACAACATCTAAGAACTCTGGGACAATGACAGCAGGTGTAAAATACACACAATGAGAATACCTGATAGAAAAGCAGAAACAAAAAAATAAGTGAAGCAATCATCACTGAGATTTTCCTAACATTAGTGATAGTCAGCAAACCGCAGATCCAGGAAACTAAGAAAAACACAAAACATGAAAAACAAAAAAAGAACACCAAAAACTTCACTGCCAAGCACATCATTTTCAACTGGAGAAAAATCAAAGACAAAGGGAACATTCTGAAAGAAGCCAGAGGGAAAAAACAAACCTTAGTTTTACTTAAGGATAAGAATTAAATCAGACCTCTTTTCAAAAACTATGCAAGCAAGAAATATCATGTAACTGGAATCAAACTGTATTTATCCTCTGGAATCTGGGTTCTTTCACTTAGCAATAAATATATGTATAAGATTTATCCATGTTGTTGCACATATTAACTGTTCATTACTTTTTATTGCTGAGTAGGATTGCATGTACAGATGTACTATAATTTATTCATTCATCAGATGACATTTGAGTTGTTTCCAGGTTTTGGTGATTATGAATAAAGCTGCTGTAAACATTAACATACCAAAACCAAACAAAACAACAACAACGAAAAACCCCAACTATGCCACCAAGAAGAGAGTGGAATGAAATATTTAAAACTCTGTGTCAAGCAAAATTATTCTTCAAAAGTGAGGGAGAATATTTTGTAATAACCTATATGGGAAAAGAATCTGGAGAATAATTATATATATAAATTAAATAACTGAATATATATATAATAACTGAATAACTTTGCCATATACCTGAAGTGAACACACACTATAAATCAACTATACTTCAATAAAAAAATATAAAAAAGCCAATAAGCCTTTGTAATAAAAAAAAAAATCTCTAGGACTGCTGCATCTCAGGAAAAAAAAGTGACGGAGAAATACTTTCTGAGAAAAATTGAGGGACTCTGATATCAATACACCTGGTTTTACAAGAAACAGTAAAAGAAATTCATTAGAAGGTACAGGCATACCTTGGAGACAATGAGGGTTCAGTTCCAGACTACCACAGTAAAGCAAATCACATGAATTTTTTGGTTTGCCAGTGCATGTAAAGTTATGTTTATACTATTCTGTACTCTGTTAAGTGTGCACTAGCGTTATGTATAAAAATACAATGTACATACCTTAATTTAAAAATACTTTATTGCTAAAAAATGCTAACCATCATCAGAGCCTTCAGCAAGTGATGGCAGTAACATCAAAGATTACTGATCACACACCACCATAACAAATGTAACAAAAATTTGAAATATTGTGAGAATTACCAAAATGTGACAGACACACAAAGTGAGCAAATGCTATTGAAAAAAAGGTGCCAATAGATTTGCTTCACACAGGGTTACAACCAACCTTCAACTTGCAAAAAATGCATTACCTGTAAAGTGCAATAAAGTGAATTGCAATAAAATAAGGTATGTCTGAAAATGATATAAACAGGTGAAACATTAGAAAAGAGGACCCTTTAAGAACTGTTCTCAGTTCACTATAGCCTTGTTGGTCTCATGGACACAAGCCCCACTGGTTTTCAAAGCTAGATGTTTTGGGACTTCCCTGGTGGTCCAGTGGTTATAAGATTCTGCCCTTCCACTGCAGGGGACATGGGTTCCATCCCTGATCAGGGAACTAAGATCCCACATGCTGTGCGGCTAGATGTTTGGGGGGCTTGTCTTCATGTGTGACTCTTAAAAGCTGGGGTGCCAAGTGTGGGGTCTAAACCCTTTGCTCCTCAAGGAGAAGCTTAGAGTTTTGAGTGCCTTCCTGAAGGTGGGGTGCCATGTGTGTGGGGGGGTTGGTTATGGTAAGATTGTGCCTCAGCTTCTACCCACTTTGATGTGGGTGTTCTCATTTGCCCTGTGCATAGGGAATCGCCAGTTATGGGCAACGAGAGATGAGCTGCTGCATGTTCCTGTATGCATGACAATGTCTGCTGCTGCCCTGCTGGATCACACCCCAGGCTCTCAGGCTGTCTCTGCATAGCTAGACTGAGTCCTCTCCCAGGGCCTGTCTGCCCGGGATTCCTGGGGTGCTGCCCTGTGTGCGCAAGGACAATGGTTGCTTCCAGCCGCCCCACCAAGATCACACCCAAGACCCTTGGTCTTTGTGTCCAGACCAAGTTTTTCCCTAGGGCCCAGTTGGCCCAGATCTCCCACCAGGCTGTGGCGTGGAGTGTGCAGGGCCAGGGTATTTGCCCAATTCAGACTGGGGAGTGGCGAGGCTCTCTCTGCTCTGATTGTTGACAAGCCAGCATGTGCACAATCCTTGCGAGTAGTGTCTTGGCCTCTCCAGCCCTTCTGACTGTCCTAGTGGTTCTCCAAGCAGCCAAGGGAGCTAGTCTCCTCTCTGCAGGATGCCAGGACTGGGACACAGACTGTGGCTCCACCTGCTTGCTCCCCAAGGTGAGGGGCTGCCCGTGTGGACCTTCTCTTCCTTTCAGATCCCTCCCAGGGGCACAGATCCCAACCTGATGTCTTTTTTTCTGTCCTACCCAGTTACATGGAGATCTTTCTTGCAGCTTTGGTTGTACAGAAGTTCTTCTGGGGACCTCCCTAGTGGTCCAGTGGTTAAGACTGCGCTTCCACTGTAGGGGGCGTGGGCTCGATTCCTGGTTGGGGAACTAAGTTCAAGCTGTGTGGTATGGGCCAAAAAAAAAAAGTTCTACCAGGTTCCATTTAATTTTCTGTGAGAACTGTAGAAGTTTTTTTGATGTGTTTGTAGGGGTAGGTGAGTTCCACATCCTCCTACCCTGTCATCTTGATTCCCCTTTCTCCTTTCAAATTATTAAATTATTATACTATTTGTTATGGTGATCTGTGATCCATGATCTTTGATGTTACTACAATGACTCACTGAAGGCTCAGACAATGATTGGTATTTTTTAGCTCTAAAGTATTTTAAAAGTAAGGTATGTACACTTTTTATACATAATACTATTATACACTTAATAGACCTTGATATAAGGTAAACATAGATTTATATACACTAGGAAACCAAAATTCATGTGATAATTGCTTCATTGTGATAACTGCTTTATTGCAGTGGACTGAACCTGCAATATCTCTGAGGTATGCCTGTGGTAGATACACAAAAGATAAAGATAAGGAATCTAAGCATACCAAAAAAGACAGGAATCTAAGCAAGCGAAGAAGACAGGAAAATAGGAATTACAAAACAGCCAGAAGACAGTGAACAAAATAGCAATAAGGACATACCTATCAATAATTACTTTAAATGTAAAAGAAATAATAAATTCTCCCATCAAAACACAGAGTGGCTGAATGGATTTAAAAAAAAAAAAGACTCACCTATATACTGCCTACAAAAACCTCACCTGAGATAAAAGTGCACACAAAGACTGAAAGAATGGAAAAAAAATATTCCATGCAAATGGAAACCAGAAGAAAGCTGGGGTAGCTATACTTGTAACAGTCAAAATAGACTTAAGACAAAGACTGTTATAAGGAACAAAAAAGGTCATTATATAATGATAAAGGGGTAAATCCAAAAAGAGCATATAACATTTGTAAACACTTATCCACTCAAAATAGAAACATCTGAATATATAAAACAAAATTTAACAGATCTAAAGGGAGAAGTAGAAAGCCATACAATAACAGAAAGGGACTTTAATACCCCAATTTCATCAGTGGATACATCATTCAGACAGAAAATCAATAAAGAAACACTTGCCTTCAGTGACATATTAGGCCAATCATTCTGTCCAAAAGCAACAAAATACACAATCTTCTCAAGGGGACATGGAACATTCTCCAGGAGAGAGCCTATGTTAGGCCACAAAACAAGTCTTAATAAATTTAAGATTAAAGTCACATTAAGCATCTTTCCCGACCACAATGCAATACAACTAGAAATCGATTATGAGGAGATAACTGGAAAATTCACATGTGGAGATTAAACATGATACTGAACAACCAATAGGTTAAAGAAATCAAAAGAGAAATTTTAAAAAGTACCTTGAGACAAATGAATTGGAAATATAGTAGAACCCCATTATCTGTGAGGGATACATTCCAAGACACTGAGTGGATGCCTGAAACCATGAAGAGTACTTAACCCCACAAATATAATGTTTTTTCCTATACATACACATGCACACACAGTGTGCATACAACGAACAAAGGGATGATTCATATCCCAGGCAACATGGAGCAGGATGGCACAAAGTTTTATCACACTCCTCAGCACAATGCACAATTCAAAACTTTATTTTAAAAAATGTTTAATGTATTTTTAAGTGTTTATTTCTGTAATTTTCCATTTAATATTTTAAGAGCACAGTTGACTGCAGGTAACTGAAACTGTAAAAAGCAAAACTGCAGATAAAGGGGGACTATTGTGCAACATACTGAAACTTACAGGATGCAGCAGAAGCACTTCCAAGAGGGAAGTTCATAGTGACAGTGATAAATCGAGAAACAAAAAAGATCTCAAAAAAACCTAACTTTACACCTCAAGGAACTAGAAAAAAAAGAAAAAACAAATGCCAAAGTTAATAAAATGAAGGAAATAACAAAGATCACAGTGGAAATAAATGAAAAAGACTGAGAATAAAAAAAAAAATCAATGAAACTAAGAGCTTTTAAAATATAAGACAGACATCCAGTAGAGACAGTGGAGGAATAAGACGTGGAGATCACCTTCCTCCACACAAATACACCAAAAATACATCTACATGTGGAACAACTCCTATAGAACACCTACTAAATGCTGGCAGAAGACCTCAGACTTTCCAGAGGGCAAGAAACTCCCCATGTACCTGGCCGGGTGGTTGACAGGGTTTTGGTGCTCCGGCCTGGTGCCAGGCCTGAGCCTCTGAGGTGGGAGAGCCGAGTTCAGTACACTGGACCACCAGAGACCTCCTGGCTCCATGTAATATCAATCAGCGAGAACTCTTCCAGAGAGCTCTGTCTCAACCCTAAGACCCAGCTCCACTCAACGGCCAGCAAGCTCCAGTGCTGGACACCCAATGCAAAACAACTAGCAAGACAGGAACAACCGGACCCATTAGCAGAAAGACTGCCTAAAATCATACTCAGTCACCCCATAACACACCACTGGACACAGCCCTGCCCACCAGAAAGACAAGATACAGCCCCACCCACCAGAACACAGGCACCAGTCTTCTCTACCAGGAAGCCTACACAAGCCCCTGAACCAACCTTACCCACTGGGGGCAGACACCAAAAATAACATGAACTACAAACCTGTAGCCTGCAAAAGAGAGACACCAAACACAGTAAGTTAAACAAAATGAGAAGAGAGAGAAATATGCAGCAGATGAAGAAGCAAGGTAAAAACATACCAGACCAAACAAATTAAGAGGAAATAGGCAGCCTACCTGAAAAAGAATTCAGAGTAATGAAAGAAAAGATGATCCAAAAATCTTGGACACAGGATGAAGAAAATACAAGAAATGTTTAACAAGGACCTAGAAGGACTAAAGAGCAAACAAACAATGATGAACACCACAATAAATGAAATCAAGAATTCTCTGGAAAGAATCAACAGCAGAATAAATGAGGCAGAAGAAAGGGTAAGTGACCTGGAAGATAAAATAGTGTAAACAACTGCTGCAGAGCAGAATAAAGAAAAAAGAATGAGAAGAATTCAGGACAGTCTCAGAGACATCTAGGACAACATTAAATGTATCAACATTCTAATTATAGAGGTCCCAGAAGAAGAAGAGAAAAAGAAAGGGACGGAGAAAATATTTGAAGACATTATAGTTGAAAACTTCCCTAACAAGGGAAAGGAAATAGTCAATCAAGTCCAGGAAGCAGAGAGAGTCCCATGCAAGAGAAATCCAAGGATAAACACGCCAAGACACATATTAATCAAACTGTCAAAAATTAAATACAAAGAAAAAATATTAAAAGCAGCAAGGGAAAAACAACAAATAACATACAAGGGAATCCCCATAAGGTTAACAGCTGATCTTTCAGCAGAAACTCTGCAAGCCAGAAGGAAGTGGCAGGACGTATTTAAAGTGATGAAAGGGAAAAACCTACAACCAAGATTACTCAACCAAGCAAGGATCTCATTCAGATTAGACAGAGAAATTAAAACCTTTACAGACAACAAAAACTAAGAGAATTCAGCACCACCAAACCAGGTTTACAACAAATGTTAAAGGAACTTCTCTAGGCAGGAAACACAAGAGAAGGAAAAGACCTACAATAACAAACCCAAAACAATTAAGAAAATGGTAATAGGAACATACATATTGATAACTACGTTAAATGTAAATGGATTAAATGCTCCAACCAAAAGACACAGACTGGCTGAATGGATACGAAAACAAGACCCGTTTATATGCTGTCTACAAGAGAGCCACTTCAGACCTAGGGACACATACAGATGGAAAGTGAGGGGATGGAAAAAGATATTCCATGCAAAGGGAAACCAAAAGAAAGCTGGCATAGCAATTCTCATATCAGACAAAAAAGACTTTAAAATAAAGACTATTACAAGAGACAAAGAAGGACACTACATAATGATCAAGGGATCACTCCAAGAAGAAGATATAACAATTGTAAATATTTACACACCCAACATAGGAGCACCTCAATACATAAGGCAAATACTAACAGCCATAAAAGGAGAAATCGACAGTAACAGAATCATAGTAGGGGACTTTAACACCCCACTTTCACCAATGGACAGATCATCCAAAATGAAAATAAGGAAACACAAGCTTCAAATGATACATTAAACAAGACGGACTTAATTGATATTTATAGGACATTCCATCCAAAAACAACAGAATACACTTTCTTCTCTCAAGTGCTCATGGAACATTCTCCAGGACAGATCATAGCTTGGATCACAAATCAAGCCTTGGTAAATACAGGAAAACTGAAATCATACCAAGTGTCTTTTCCGACCACAGTGCTATGAGACTAGATATCAATTACAGGAAAAAATCTGTAAAAAATACAAACACATGGAGGTGAAACAATACACTACTTAATAACCAAGAGATCTCTGCAGAAATCAAGGAGAAAATCTAAAAATACCTAGAAACAAATGACAATGAAAACACAACAACCCAAAACCTATGGGATGCAGAAAAAACAATTCTAAGAGGGAAGTTTATAGCAATACAATCCTACCTCAAGAAAAAAGAAACAAGCAATACAATCCTACCTCAAATAAACAACCTAACCTTACACCTTAAGCAATTAGAGAAAGAAGAACAAAAAACCCCAAAGTTAGCAGAAGGAAAGAAATCATAAAGATTAGATCAGAAATAAATGAAAAAGAAATGAAGGAACAATAGCAAAGCTCAATAAAACTAAAAGCTGGTTCTTTGAGAAGATAAACAAAGTTGATAAACCATTAGCCAGACTCATCAAGAAAAAAAGGGAAAAAACTCAAATTAACAGCATTAGAAATGAAAAAGGAGAAGAAACAACTGACACTGCAGAAATACAAAGGATCATGAGAGACTACTACAAGCAACTACATGCGAATAAAATGGACAATCTGGAAGAAATGGACAAATTCTAGAAAAGCACAACCTTCCAAGACTGAACCAGGAAGAAAGAGAAAATATAAACAGGCCACTCACAAGCACTGAA
Organism: Phocoena sinus; assembly: GCF_008692025.1. Classification (NCBI taxonomy): domain Eukaryota; kingdom Metazoa; phylum Chordata; class Mammalia; order Artiodactyla; family Phocoenidae; genus Phocoena; species Phocoena sinus. The sequence goes on along the minus strand of NC_045765.1, from coordinate 10,655,225 downwards.
ATTGAAACTGTGACTAAAAATCTTCCAACAAACAAAAGCCCAGGACCAGATGGAGTCACAGGCGAATTCTATCAAATATTTAGCAAAGAGCTAACACCTATCCTTCTCCAACTCTTCCAAAACATAGTAGAGGGGAGGACCCCTGGTAGCAAAACCAGACAAAGATGTCACAAAAAAAGAAAACCAAAGGCCAATATCACTGATGACCATAGAAGCAAAAATCCTCAACAAAATACCAGCAAACAGAATCCAAAAGCACTTTAAAAGGATCACACACCATGATCAAGTGGGGTTTATCCCAGGAATGCAAGGATTCTTGACTATACGCAAATCAATCAATGTGATACACCATATTAACAAACCGAAGGATAAAAACCATATGATAATCTCAATAGATGCAGAAAAAGCTTTCAGCAAAATTCATTTATGATAAAATCTATCCATTTATGATAAAATATCTCCAGAAAGTAGGCATCGAGGGAACTTACCTCAACATAATAAAGGCAATATATGACAAACACACAGCCAACATCGTTTTCAATGGTGAAAAACTGAATCCACTTCCTCTAAGATCAGGAACAAGACAAGGTTGCCCACTCCCACCGCTATTATTCAACATAGATTTGGAAGTTTTAGCCACAGCAGTAAGAGAAAAGAAAGAAATAAAAGGAATCCAAATCAGAAAAGAAGAAGTAAAACTGACCCTGGTTGCAGATGACATGATACTATACATAGAGAATCCTAAAGATGCTACCAGAAAACTATTAGAGCTAATCAGTGAATTTGGTAAAGTAGCAGGATGCAAAATCAATACACAGAAACCTCTGGCATTCCTATATACTAACGATGAAAAATGTGGAAAAAAATTTAAGGAAACACTCCCATTTACCACTGCAACAAAAAGAGTAAAATACCTAGGAATAAACCTACCAAAGGAGACAAAAGACCTGTATGCAGAAAACTATAAGACACTGATGAAATAAATTAAAGATGATACAAACAGATGGATATATATGTGTGTGTGTATATGTATATATATATATATATATACATATACACACACACATACACACACACATACACACCATGTTCTTGGATTTGAAGAATCAACATTTTGAAAATGACTATACTACCCAAAGAAACCTACAGATTCAATGCAATCTCCATCAAACTACCAGTGGCATTTTCCACAGAACTAGAACAAAAAATTTTACAATTACTATGGAAACAAAAAAGACCCCGAATAGACAAAGCAATCTTGAGAAAGAAAAATGAAGCGGAGGAATCAGGCTCCCTGACTTCAGACTACACTACAAAGCTATAGTAATCAAGACAACATGGTACTGACACAAAAACAGAAATATAGATCAATGGAACAGGATAGAAAGCCCAGAGATAAACCCACGTACCTATGGTCAACCTATCTTTGATAAAAGAGGCAAGATTATACAATGGAGAAAAGACAGCCCTCTCAATAAGTGGAGCTAGGAAAACTGGACAGCTACCTGTAAAAGTATGAAATAGAACACTCCCTAACACCATACACAAAAATAAATTCAAAATGGATTAAAGACCTAAATGTAAGGCCAAACACTATAAAACTCTTAGAGGGAAACATAGGCAGAACACTCTATGACATAAATCACAGCAAGATCCTTTTTGACCCACCTAGAGAAATGGAATTAAAAACAAAATGAAACAAATGGGACCTAATGAAACTTAAAAACCTTTGCACAACAAAGGAAACCATAAACAAGATGAAAACACACCCTCAGAATGGGAGAAAATATTTCCAAACAAAGTAACGGAGAAAGGATTTATTTCCAAAATATACAAGCAGCTCATGCAGCTCAATATCAATAAAACAAACAACCCAATCCAAAAATGGGCAGAAGACCTAAATAGACATTTCTCCAAAGAGGATACACAGATTCCTAACAAACACATGAAAGGATGCTCAACATCATTAATTGTTAGACAAATGCACATCAGAAGTACAACGAGGGCTTCCCTGGTGGCGCAGTGGTTGAGAATCTGCCTGGCAATGCAGGGGACACGGGTTCAAGCCCTGATCTGGGAAGATCCCACATGCCGTGGAGCAACTGGGCCTGTGAGCCACAACTACTGAGCCTGCGTGTCTGGAGCCTGTGCTCCACAACAAGAGAGGCCGCGACAGTGAGAGGCCCATGCACCGCGATGAAGAGTGGCCCCTGCTCTCTACAACTAGAGAAAGCCCATGCATAGAAACGAAGGCCCAACACAACCAAAAATAAATAAATTTTGAAAAAAAAAAGTACAATGAGGTATCACCTCACACCGTTCAGGATAGCCATCATCAAAAAATCTACAAACAATAAATGCTGAAGAGGGTGTGGAGAAAAGGGAATGCTCTTGCACTGTTGGTGGGAATGTAAATTGATACAGCCACTGTGGAGAACAGTATGGAAGATCCTTTAAAAATTAAAAATAGAGCTGTCATATGACCCAGCAATCCCATTACTGGGCATATACCCTGAGAAAATCATAATTCAAAAAGAATCATGTACCACAATGTTCATTGCAGCTCTATTTACAATAGCCAGGACATGGAAGCAACCTAAGTGTCCATCGACAGATGAATGGATAAAGAAGATGTGGCACATATATACAATGGAATATTACTCAGCCATAAAAAGAAATGAAATTGAGTTATTTGTCACGAGGTAGATGAACCGAGAGTTTGTCACACAGAGTGAAGTAAATCAGAAAGAGAAAAACAAATACTGTATGCTAACACACATGTATGAAATCTGAAAAAAAAAAGGATCTGATGAACCTAGGGGCAGAACAGGAATAAAAAAGCAGACATAGAGAATGGACTTGAGGACACGGGGAGGGGGCAGGGTAAGCTGGGATGAAGTGAGAGAGTGGCACTGACATATATACACTACGAAATGTAAAGCAGATAGCTAGTGGGAAGCAACCACATAGCACAGGGAGATCAGCCCCATGCTTTGTGTCCACCTAGAGGGGTGGGATAGGGAGGGTGGGAGGGAGACGCAAGAGGGAGAGGATATGGGAATATATGTATACGTATAGCTGATTCACTTTGTTATACAGCAGAAACTAACATAACATTGTAAAGCAATTATACTCCAATAAAGATGTTAAAGAAATAAAAGATAGGGGCTTCCCTGGTGGTGCAGTGGTTGAGAGTCCGCCTGCCGATGCAGGGGACACGGGTTCATGCCCCGGTCTGGGAAGATCCCACATGCCGTGGAGCGGCTGGGCCCGTGAGCCATGGCCGCTGAGCCTGCTCATCCGGAGCCTGTGCTCCGCAACGGGAGAGGCCACAACAGTGAGAGGCCCACGTATCGCAAAAAAAAAAAAAAAGAAATAAAAGATAAACTGAAAAACCTTTAGCTAGACTCATGAAGACAAAAAAGAGAAGATCCAAATAAATAAAATCAGAAATGAGAAATGTTACAACAGGTACCACAGAAATACAAAGGATCAGAAGAGATTTCTATGAACAATTACACGCCCCCAAAATTGGACAACCTATAAGAAATTCCTAGAAACATACAACCTCCCAAGACTGAATCATGAAGAAATAGGAAATCTGAAAAGGCCAATTACTAGTAAGGTGATTCAATCAGTAATCTAAAACCCCCCATCAAAGAAAAGTCTAGGGCCAGCTAGCTTTACTGGTAAATTCTAACAAACATTTAGAGAAAACTAATATCAATCCTTTGCAAACTCTTCCAAAAAATAGTACAGAACACTTCGAAACTCATTTTACAAGGCCAACATTCTGCTCATACCAAAACCAGACAAGGACTCCACAAGAAAATTACAGGCCAGGAAGAAAGTAAATATAAGAATCCTGAAGAAACTATTATTATACAAAGTTCAACAACAAATTAAAGGGATTACACACCACGTTCATGTGGGATTTATTCCAAGGATGCAAGGATGGTTCAACAGCTGTGTATCAATCAATGTGATACACCACATTAACAAAATGAAGGATAATAACCACACGGTCATCTTGATAGATGCAGAAAAAGCATTTGACAAAATTCAACATCCATTTATGATAAAAATTCTCAATAAAGTGCGTATAGAGGCAATGTACCTCAATATAATAAAGACCATATATTACAAGCCCACAGTTAACATCATACTCATCAGTGAAAAGCTGAAAGTATTCCCTCTAAGATCAGGAACAAGGCAAGGATGCCCACTCTTGCCACTTTTATTCAACATAGTATTGGAAGTCCTAGCCATAGCAATCAGAGAGAGAGAGAGAGAGAGAATCTAAATTGGAAAGGAAAAAGTAAAATTGTCACTCTTTGCAGATGACATAACACTATGCACAGAAAATCCTAGTGACACCAAAAAACTACTAGGGCTCATTAATAAATTTGGTACAGTTGCAGGATACAAAATTAATATACAGAAAAGCTGAAAGCTTTTCTTCTAAGATCAGGAACAAGACAAAGATGCCCACTACATAGTATTGGATAAGCTAAAACAATTAGGCAAGAAAAAGAAACAAAAGGCATCCAAATTGGAAAGAAAGAAGTAAAACCGTCACTATTTGCAGATGACGTGACATTATATATAGAAAGCTCTAAAGACTCCATCATATCTGTTGGAACCAATAAACAAATTCAGTAAAGCTGCAGGATACAATATCAATATACAAAAATCTATCTCTATACACTAACAATGAATTACCAAAAATAGAAATTAAGAAAATAATACTAACTAGGAGTTTGGTATTAACAGTTACACACTACTATATATAAAATAGATATAAATAAGGACCTATGATTTAGCACAAGGAGCTATATTCAGTATCTTGTAATAACCTATGATGGAAAATAATCTGAAAAAGGATTATATATAACTGAATCACTTTTACTGTATACCTGAAACTAACACAACATTGTAAATCAAGTATACTTCAATTTAAAAAAAAGCCAATTAGTAATTAGCAAATCAGATCATATTCTAATTAGATCAAACTCTTGAAAACCAGGAATTTCAGTCTGAGAGAAAAGAGATACACATTTACTAGACAGACCAAAATCCTGTAGTCCTGTGGAAACATCAGTCTAAACTTAAATTTTATCTTTTGTAAAAAAAAAAAAAAAATTCTCTACTTCAGTGACAAAAAAAAGAGAAAACAATCCTATTTACAACTGCATTAAAAAGAATAAAATACCTGAGAATAAATTTAACCAAGGATGTGAAAGACTTGTATACTGAAATTTATAAGGTGCTGATGAAAGAAATTGAAGATACAAATAAATGGAAAGATATTTTGCCCTCATGGATTGGAAATATGTCCATTCTACCCAAGGCAATGAACAATTCAATGCAATCCCTATCCAAATTTCAATGGCATTTTCCACAAAATAGAACAAACAATACTAAAATTTGTATGGAACCACAAAGACCCTGAATAGCCAAAGTAATCTTGAGAAAGAACAATACTGGTACCATAATGCTTCCTGATTTCAAACTATATTACAAAGCTAAAAACAAAACAGTATGGTATTGGCATAAAACAGACATATATAGATCAGTGAAACAGAATAAAGAGTCTAAGGAAAAAACCCCATGCGTATATGGTCAATTAATTTTTGGCAAAGAAACCCAGAATATACAATGGGGAAAGGACAGTTTCTTCAATAAACGGTTTGGGAAAACTGGACAGCTACATGCAAAGGAATGAAACTGGACCACTATCTTACACCATATACAAAAATCAACTCAAAATGAATTAACTAAATTGGAAGATTGGGATAGACATACACACACTAATATATAAAAAATAGAGGACTTCCATGGTGGTGCAGTGGTTAAGAATCTGCCTGCCAATGCAGGGGACACAGGTTCCATTCCTGGTCTGGGAAGATCCCACATGCCGCAGAGCAACTAAGCCCATGCGCCACAACTACTGAGCCTGTGCTCTAGAGCCCACGTGCCACAACTACTGAAGCCTGCACGCCTAGAGCCCATGCTCCGCAATGAGAAGCCACTGCAATGAGAAACCCGCGCACCACAATGAAGAGCAGCCCCCGCTCTTTGCAACTAGAGAAAGTCTGCATGCAGCAACGAAGACCCAACACAGCCATAAATAAATAAATAAATAAATTCAAAAAAAAGATAGTAAGGACCTACTGTATGTATAGCACAGGGAACTCTATTCAATACTCTGAAATGACGTATATGGGAAAAGAATCTAAAAAAGAGTGGATATGTGTATAACTGATTTACTTTGCTGTACACCTGAAACTAACACAACATTGTAAATCAACAATACTCCAATAAAAAAAAATTTTTTTTAAATGGCATAAGACTTGACATAAGCCTCGATACCATAAGAATCCTAGAAGAAAACACAGGCAGTAACCTCTTTGATATCAGTCTTGGAGATGATTTTTTTGGTTTTGACACCAAAAACAAAAGCAAGAAAAGCAAAAGTGAACAAGTGGGACTATATCAAACTAAAAAGCTTCTGCACAGCCATGGAAACCATCAACAAAATGAAAAGGCAAATTACTGAGTGGGAGAAAATACTTGCAATCAAATGTGATAAGGAATTACTATCCAAAATATATAAAGAACTCATACAACTCAACAGCACAAAAACAATCTGATTTTAAAAAAATGAACAGAGGATCTGAACTGATACTTATCCAGAGACATACAGATGGCCAGTAGGTACACGAAATGTGCTCAACATTACTACCACAATGAGGTATCACCTCACACCTGTTAGAATGACTATGATCAAAAAGACAAAAACAAAAACAAAAACAAACAAACAAAAAAAAAGACAAAAACAAGTGTTGGTGAGTAAGGGCAGAGAAGGCAACTCTTGCACATTGTTGGTGGGGATGTAAATTGATGAAGCCACTATGGAAACCAGTGTGGAGGTTCCTCAAAAAATTTAAAAATCCAAATTTTTTGGCCAACCCAATATTTGCACCCCCATGTTCTCTGCAACACTATTTACAATAGCCGGGACATGGAAACAACCTAAGTGCCCAATGATGGATGAATGGATTTTAAAAATGTGTACACACACACACACACACACATGCATATATATATATATATATATATATATATATATATATAATGGAATATTAGTCAGTCATAAAAAGGAAATCTTGCCATTTGTGACATGGATGGACCTTAAGGGTATTATGCTAAGTGAAATAAGTCAGAGAGAAAAATACCATATGATCTCACCTATATATGGAATCTGAAGCAAAGAACGAAAACCCTGAGTATTCCCTGGCAGTCCAGTGATTGGGATGTGGTGCTTTCACAGCCGTGGGCCTGGGTTCAATCCCTTTTCAGGGAACTAAGATCCTGCAAGCCATGCAGCAAAACAAACAAAAAACCCCAAGTTCACAGATATGGCGAATAGACTGGTAGCTGCCAGAGGTGGGACGTGAAGGTGTGTGTGTGGGGGGGGGGGTGTTGAGGGGTGGGCGAAATAGGTGAAGGCAGATCAAAAATTACAAACTTTCAGTTATAAAATAAGTCAGGGGATATAATGTGCAGCATTGTGACTATAATTAATAATACTTTATTGCATATTGGAAAGCTGCTGAGAGGAAATTTCAAAAATTTTCATCACAAGAAAAAAAACTGTAACTGTGTGATGATGTTATACTAGTTTAACTAGACTTATTGTGGTAATACTTCACAATGTATACAAATATCAAATCATTATGTTGTACACTTGAAATATATCAATTATATCTAAATAAAAATAAGTTAAATGACCAAAAACAGAAATGATTAAGGAAGACATAAAAATTGCAGGAATAGAGACTATCAACAAAACCAAAAGCTGGTGTGCTTTGAAATAATCAGTAAAATTGATAAAGGTCTAGTCAAGCTAACTGAGTAAAAAGGGTAGACAGAAGTTAGTAATATCAGGAATGAAAGGAGTGTAAATAAAATGGAAAAGCATTTGACAGAATCTAACATCCACTTATGATAACACACTAGGAATAGAGGGGAGTTCAGGCTCTTGAGATAGAACATCTTCATGAAACTTGTAGGCAACATCACAATGGTGAGAAACTAGATGATTTTTTTTTTGTAAGGTAAGAAACTAGGTAAGGAAGTCTCCTCTCACCACTCCTATTCAACACTGTACTGGAAGACCTAGCTAATGCAATAAGGCAAGAAAAGGAAATAAAAATGTATACAGATTGGGAAGAAAGAAATAAAACTGTCTTTGTTGTGTATGACATGATTTTCTATGTAAAATATCTGAAAGAAACCATAACACCAGAGATCCCTCCAGGAATTAATGAGAGTATAGAAAGACTGAGAATACAGAAGTCAACTGCTTTCTTATAGACCCAGAGAAATATAGCCAACTGATCTTTGATAAAGGACTAAAAGGCAATTCAATGGAAAAAAGAAAGTCTTTTCAACAAACAGTACTGGAAATAGTGGATATCCACATGCAAAAAACAAGTAAACCTAGACACAGACCTTACACAAAACTTAAAATAGACCATAGCTCTAAATGTAAAATGCAAAAGTAAAAAACTTCTAGAAGATAACATAGGAGAAAATCAAGGTGATCTTGTGTTAATTGATGAATTTTAAGATACAACACCAAAAGCAAGATCCAAGAAAGAAAACAATAAGCTTCACTTCATTAAAATCCCCTGTGCTACAAAAGACAGTGGTAAGAGAATATAAAGACAGTCACAGATTGGGGAAAAAATCTTTGCAGAACACTTATCTGACAAAGGACTGGTATCCAACATGTCTAAAGAACTCTTAAAATGCAACAGTAAGATGACAAACAATCCAGTTAAAAAATGGGCAAAATTCGGGACACTTCCCTGGTGGTCCAGTGGTTAAGACTCCACGCTTCCAATGCAGGGGGCGTGGGTTTGATCCCTGGTTGAGGAACTAAGATCCCACATGCTGTGTGGCACAGCCAAAAAAAAAAAAAAGGGCAAAATTGAAAATAAGCAAGAATCCCTGGGGAAAAAAAAAAAAGTCCCAAACATGGGGGAAAAAATGGGAAAAAATTTGCACACACATCAATAAAGAAGATATACAGATGTTAAATAAGCATATGAAAAGAAGCTCAACATCAAATATCATTAGGAAATTGTAAATAAAACAAATAGATACCACTAAACGGTTACAACGGGTAAAATACAAAACACTCAGAATACCAAATACTGATGAAGATGTAAAGCTAGAGGAATCCTTACTCATTGCTGATGGGAATGGAAAATGGTATGCCTACTTTGGAAGACAGGCAGTTTTTTCACAAAACTAAACATACCCTTATCATAGGATCTAGCTCCTAGATTATACTCCTTGTATATTTATATTTACCCAAATGAGTTGAAAACTTGTCTTCACACAGAAATATGCAAATAAGTGTTTACAGGTGTTTTATGCATAATTGCCAAGACTTAGAGTTAAGCAAGATATACTTCAATAGTTGAATAAACAACCAGTGGTATATCCATATGATGAAATATTGTTCAGTGATAAAAAGAAATGAGCTATCAAGCCATGAACAGACAAGGAGGAAACTGCTGTGTACTGGTTTGTTATAATTTTAAATTTACGCATTTATGGCTTAAGTGAAGTTGTTTTGATCTACTTGTTTATGGCTCAAGTAAAGATGTTTTGGTCCAAGAGTGAATTTGTTTACTTTGGGAGGCCATGTCAGGATGACGCCATCAAAATTGTGCTTACCATGATGAACATGTGGAGGAGTGACAATCACGTGACGGCCATTTAAACTTTAAACACCAAGAATCTGTGAGGACTTAAGTTGAGTGTTCAGTCTGGGTAAGGCTACTCTTTGCTAATCTAAAAAGCTCTCAGAGGATCACGAGACCCTTGCTCCTGCTGTGGCCAGGTTACTCTTGGATAGCAGTGGAGTTAAACCAAGCAGCAGCCTCAGGAAGAGAAGGGACATATTTGTTTCTGCCTTGGCGAGCCTACTCCTCATAGGCAGTGGTGCAAGCCATGAAATGGTCCCTGGACCAAGCAGCCTACCTTGCCTGCCAACACTAGTGCCTTTGCCCAGCAGGGAAGGATCTAAGCGGGCATCTGATACTCAGCGTTTAGTTGGAAGGACGGACGCTATCAAGAACCAATTCATATAAAGGTGCAACTCAACTAAATTTGGACTTTATTTCTTTCATCTTCCCTTTGGCTGGAACAACAGTGTAATTAAACTATCATTGGTTTGGGGTACATTATGTCTTTACTGGCTTATTAAGAGACATTATCCTATTTGCTATTGGCTTGTGAAATATTATAAATTATAATTCCTGCAGTGAACCTGTGTTAAATAAATTACTGGCAAAGACAATCTCAGTCTCTGAGCATAATTTGCCTGAACGAAACAGGAAACTTAGAAGCATATCGCTAAGTGAAAGAAGACACTCTGACAAGGCTACATACTGTATGATTCCAAGTATAGGACATTCTGGAAGAGATAAAACTATGAGCCAGTAAAAAGATCTTTGCTTGGGAAGGATTTGGGGGTTTGAGGGAGGGATGAATGGATAGGTGAAGCACAGGGTATCCCTTAGCAAAGTTAAACTATTCTATAGAAATGATGGACACATGTCGTCATACATTTGCCAAAATCCCTACATTGTATAACACAAAGAGTCAAGGCTAATATAAACAGTGGACTTTATAGCATCGATATTGATCCATCAATTGTAACAAATATACCATAATAATATGAGATGTAAAAAAATAGTACAAACTGTGTGGATGCAGAGGGGTCAAGTGGAAACACTCTGTACTTTCTGATCAATTTTTCTGTAAGCCTAAAATGTTCTAAAAAACCGGATATCTCACTGTTTCATACCTTACTATTTTTTAAATTCTTTACAAACATTATTTAAAATTAAGAGAAATTTATATACACCGTACTTTCCTACCTAGTAGTCTGTTTTTAATTAACTGTTGCTACTTTAAATTTATTTTTAAATTAATTTTAATTTTTCTACATAGGAAATCATTCTAAATTTAATTCTTTAAACACTATTGGGTATAAAACTGCAAACTGTAGAAAGTGAAAAACTTCAAATGTCTAACTAAAAGGACAAATGACATCATAGTTTGTCCCTCCACTATATTTCACACTCAGGATATGGTCAGGAATGAGTAGCATATTATAATGCATTAGGGGTTTGCATTTAATCCATGAAGAAACCTACTAGGATTTTCAAAGACTTTCCTAAGTTTGAGTAGTTTCTCTCATATCAATTAAAACAGAAATTCAACAGTTTTTTTCACTCATCAACACAAGTAGAAATTCACTTGCCTTAAGAATTGTACAGCCTTTTAAATATCAAAGTTCTCTAGGGACAAGCACATACAAAAACTGATCTAAAAATGAAAAATGTGCCTGAGAACCTAAACATACCCATCTCACAGCTTAAGATTCTGTTGCCTAAAAGGCACAGAAATTCTGTTTGGTTCCAGGATTTTCTTGCCTTAAACACATATTTTTCAATCAACTTATATTTTTCAAAGCCTAAGAAATCAAAAATCATATACACTCACCAAGGAAATAAAATTGCAAACTGCTAAGGGAAACTAGAGTTAAAGGACTGAAATATCCAATAGATAAAGGCATCTAAAGAAAAGAAACACAAATATTCAAATCGGCTCAGGTAAGAAGTCTGCTTGCCCACAGTCAAGAACGAAAACCCACATTCAGAAAGTTAAACACATTCCCAAGCTTGGGGTCTAGATACCCAGGTTGAGATACAACCCCTAAGGTGGGTCAGTCCCTGGTGAAGGAGGGTAGGGACACCTGAACAGTCACCGGGGAGAACTCTCCTCACATTCTCACAAGTGAGGAAATTCTCAGGTAGATTCAGTTTAAGATCCGACTTAAACTCCCAAATGCATAAACTTTTTGTCCAGGAGACAGAACTGACCACAGACTTTTTTAATACACAAAATACACTCTGAGTGCACCTATATCATGGATGCAGAACTCAAACATAAAACATCTAGGCCAAAGAAAACCCCCCCACTGCCGGCTCCAGATGGGAACTTTAGTTTGGAGTCACTGGCCTCAGGCCTCTACTCCAGTCACAATACTTTGGATCACCAATGATAATTTAAATGACATAAACCCGGTGATTCAATAATCCAGAAAAATCACTCAACCCAGTATTTATGTGTAAAGGAAGAGAGAAGACTGTAAGGCAATTTTATTTTTTCAACAGGAAAATCCCAAAACACCTATTCCTGTCGGAAAATGAAGATGTCAATGAATTAATTCCAAAAAAAGAAACTGATTTGTAAACAATCGTATTGGAACACTTCTAGATTTTGCAAGTCTAAGTCCTGATATGCCATTGGAAATCACCCAAAAGACCTCAGAATATTACTACATCCACTCAGGGTGGGGGAAAAAAAAAAGGAAACAAAAATTTTAACACACAGAATGTAATAATGAAATATTTTTCTGAAATTCACCTTTCTTGCCTCTTTGGAAAAACTTTATACTGTCTCCCCAGATCTACTGAATAAATAAAATTTACACTTATTGAAAAACTGAGTCTCAAATAAGTGAATAAATCTTTTCAAAGAGAGAAACTCAGGAACGGAGGCAGGGCTGAAAAAAGATCACCCAGGAAAGTTCCTCAAGAGGACCCTCCACCCAAAGGTCTTCCCATAGGATGTCCGTGACCAAGAAGATTTTGAGAGGAGAGGCGCAAGCATTCCATATAACATATTCCAGGCAGTGGTTCTCTGCTTTCCTCTCAAGTAAAACAGCTGTAACAATAAATCTTTAAAAAGAGCCATCCATGGCTCCGTTGATAAATGATTAAACAATTAAAATACTGCATCCGTTTGCAACGCACCACGGAGAAAAACAGTTATTAGTGATACTATGAACTGTAGAGGGGAAGATGGCATTTGGGAATGCGGGGAAACATCTGTAAATTTAGGGATTTATTGCCAGCCCTAGGAAGAGCTAGGCTGGGGAGACAGGGTCGTGGATTTGAGATCCTGTTCCTCAAACATTTAAAAAAGTGAGAGTAAAATGATTCCCCTGGAGAGAAAGGGGGAACCGGACACCCCCAGACCACAGCTGCTCCCACACGTGAACCCCAGAGACCGAGTCACGATTGCCCCGAGTCCCTCCTTATGGCCACCGCGCCGTGTGGGGGAGACTCGGGTTCGCAGGGACAGGACAGGACACCCGAGGGTCCCCGCTGTCGACCCAGCCCCTAAGGCTGTTGTGGCACGCTACCGGCTGACTCGGGTCCGCAGACTCTGGAGATGGCCGCATGGGAGGCCCGGTTCCATCAGTCCCACCGCCTCCCTCTCCCAACACCCGACCCCGCACACTCACCGTTTTTCGGTTTCTGGAGTTTCCGGTTGTCCACCCCATGACCGCCGCGGCAAGTGCCGGTCACAGCGACACAGAATGCGGCATAACCACCTGGAGCCTTTAAGGGCAGCAGGAGCTGATACGGCCACTGTCAGAACAAGCGGCACTGAGCACGCAGTCCACTCCTCCGGCGTTATCGTAGCAGTACCGCCACGTAAAATAAACGGCGACTCCCCTGATTGGACAGTTCACAGGGCCCCGCCCCCCCATGCCTGAGTGCCAGGAGGGCGGAGGTCGCGTCTTTGAGCCAACCTTGTCCTGGCAGTGGGTGGGAAATGTTCTCTCCAAGGACACATCGTCAAACCGTAAGGCCACTGAGGCCTGGCACAGAACTGTGACCCCTCACAAACATGGACACTTCTGTGTCCTCACTATTCGGTAATAATGAGGCTGTTCCAGGAATTCCCTGGCCGTCCAGTGGTTAGGGCTCCGTGCTTCCACTGCAGGGGGCACGGGTTGGATCCCTGGTCTGGCAACCAAAGTCCCGCAAGCCCCGCAGAGCAGCTCTCCCACTCCCCCCCACCACCAGAAAAAAGAGTGTTCCGTTCTACTTTCATCTTTTCACCATTTCCTTTAGGAGAATTCTGTCCCCCCTCCCCACCCCCACTCATCTGGTACTTTAAGTCCCCTGGCCTCAGGGGCACTTGGCTCTGGTGGGAGATGAACCCCACAGTCCTAGACTAGCCCTGAAGCCTCAAACACTAGCATGTGTGAAACACAGGCAGAGAAACCACCTTTTCAATGGAATTCCATCAATACTCGTTTGTCGAAAGGTCAAAGGACATAAAACTGAAAGAACACTGCTGAGGGAAAAATATTTAGATGGTAAGGGTATGTAGATAAACAAATCAGGACAGTGGTCATGAATGGGGCAGGATGGAGATAAGTCAGGGATGGGAACATCAGGACACCTCACCACTGCCCACAGGCCATTTAAGAATCTTCATGATGATTCCAAGGATGTGTATATTATTACTAAATCTTACCACAAAACATTTTGTACATTTTTTCCCTGAATATATTTTACGATAAAAATTTTAAGAAGAAATTCAGTTTGGAAAATAAGATAATTTGTATATGTTTTTTTGCCCTGTCAGGTGGCAATCTGAGTTTTCATTCATGGTTTTGGCAGCAAAAATTAGTAATATCGACTGAAAAAAATGCACAATATAAAAGTTGAGAATTATGTTTTATGTGGCAGACTTCCTGAGGACTCAAGCCTGGGAGGCCGTCTCTCAGGTAGCTCTGAGGGGCTCCAAAAAGGTAAGGGAGAAGCCAGGATATAGAGGAGTTTTGCGATAAAAACAAGGTAGTGGAACATCAAAAGATTATTGTTAATTAAAGAAAACCAGATATCTCAAGTTAATGAATTAGCGCTTTTCTACATGTGGGAAGATGTGAGAGTCTGGGCTCACTGAAAACATTCCTTTGATATGCACCTTAACTATCTAGGGCCAGTATCCTTTTTTCCACCCTGAATCCCCTCAGGGTGCACAGTTGGGGATGGCTTGATGGCTGATGACTTGATGGCTGCAACATCCTTTGTTTATCGATATGGCAGGCAGCATTTTTCATCCACAGTAACAAGCCATGTATCTATTGGGTTGGTCAAAAAGTTCGTTTGGGTTTTTCCACCTTATGGAAAAACCCAAATGAACATTTTGGCCAACCCAATATTTAGAAAAAATGGATTACATAAATTCATCATCATTTGTACCTTCTAAAAATAAAGGGTGGCGTGCATTGATACGTAAAAATCTGGAGTATTTATCAATAGAACAATTAATCAAAGTGTATTGATAAAGATACTGAGAAATAAAATATTGCCTGCCATATCAGTAAGCAAAGGATGTCACAGTCATCAGGGATTGCAGCGCGGAAAAGGTGAGCCGGTGAGCCCGGAGGAAACTCAGGATGTGAAAACACAGGATACTGACCCCAGATAGCTGAGATGCATATCAAAGGAATGATTTCAGTGAGCCCAGACTCTTGCATCTTCCCATACATAGAAAAGTGCTAAATTCCTTAACTTGAGATACAGTAAGTCCCTGCAAACGACCCTTCAAGTTGCGAACTTTCAAAGATGCAAATGAGCGTTCCATCAACGTTAGGCGTGAGTGAAACTGCAGCTTGCCCTCCACCTCCTACTGCTGAGGTCCTTCAGCTCTACCATCTCCCACCTCCTCCCTCTCCTCCAGTAACTCTTCTTGCCTGTTCACTCGATGCCAGCCCTGTATGCCAGCTGTTGTACTGTACTACTGTACTTTTCAAGGGACGGTACTGTAAGATTTAAAATGTTTTATTTTATTTTATTTTTTTTAATAAATTTATTTATTCATTTATTTATTTTTGGCTGTGTTGGGTCTTCGTTTCTGTGCGAGGGCTTTCTCTAGTTGTGGCAAGCGGGGGCCACTCTTCATCGCGGTGCGCGGGCCTCTCACTGTCGCGGCCTCTCTTGCTGCGGAGCACAGGCTCCAGACGCGCAGAGCTCAGTATTTGTAGCTCACGGGCCCAGCTGCTCCGTGGCACGTGGGATCTTCCCAGACCAGGGCTTGAACCCGTGTCCCCTGCATTGGCAGGCAGACTCTCAACCACTGCGCCACCAGGGAAGCCCTAAAATGTTTTATTTATTCTTTGTTTTTTTATGTATTATTTGTGTGAAAAGTATTATAAACCTATTTCAGTACAGTACCATATAGCCGATGGTGTTAGTTGGATACCTAGACTAACTTTGTTGGACTTTCAAACAAATCGGACTGATGAACGTGCTCTCAGAACCAGAACTCATTCTTATGTAGCGACTTACTGTACCTAGTTTTCTTTTATTAACAGTAATCTTTTGTTCCTACTACCTGCCCTTTGTTGCAAAACTCCTATATATCCTAGCTCCCCTCTCGCCTCCTCAGAGCAGTTTTCTCAGGGTTACTTGAAATGCTGCCTCCGGACTTGAACTCCTCAGTATGTCCACTGAAGAAAACACAACTCTCAACTTTCAGGTTGTGAATATCTTTTTTCAGTTGACAATACCTTACCCCTTCTATAACTGTTATGGTAACCTACTGTGTTAGGGGGGTCCCTACCCTAGGTTTGACTGACAACACATTACTGTCAGGAACATATGAAAGAGTTTATTACTTCCATAATGGAAGTGTCTGGGGAGGGCAGGGAAGGCCTCTTAAGCAGGTGGGAAATGCCTTGACAGAACAAGGCAAGGAGCCTGGCCTGAGATTTTTTTGTTTGTTTTTTTAAAAATTTTTATTGGAGTATAGTTGATTTACAATGTTGTGTTAGTTTCTGCAGTACAGCAGAGAGAATCAATTATACATAAACATATATCCACTCTTTTTTAGATTCTTTTCCCATATAGGTCATTACAGAGGACTGAGTAGGGTTCCCTGTGCTATACAGTAGGTCTCTATTAGTTATCTATTTTATTTATTTTAACTAAAAAAAATTTTTTGGCCGTACCACGCAGCACATGGGTCTAGTTCCCAGACCAGGGATTGAACCTGTGCCTCCTGCATTGGAAGTGGAGAGTCTTAACCACTGGACACCAGGGAAGTCCCTCTATTTTATATATGTTAGTGTGTATATGTCAATCCCAATCTCCCAATTTAACCTTCCCCACCCCCCTTTCCCCCCAGTAACCATGTTTGCTTGTCACATCTGTGACTCTATTTCTGTTTTATAAATAAGTTCAGTTGTGCCATTTTTTAAGATTCCACATATAAGCGATATAATATGATATTTGTCTTTCTCTGTCTGACTTACTTCACTCAGTATGAGAATCTCTAGGTCCATCCATGTTGCTGCAAATTTTTGCCTGAGGGTTTTTTTTTTTGTTTGTTTGTTTTAATTGAGATTAGGAGGTGGACTAGTGTGAGATTTTGCACATAAAGGCAGAGGCTACCAAGGATTTAATCTCTTACCAGCACCAAAGAAGTAAGCACTCAGGGCTTCTTGTCATCTTGTACAGATGTGGGGCACCAGGAGAAGGAAGGATGAGGCTTTAAAAGTTGTCAGCAGTCAAACATAAAAAAATGGAGTCAGACTTCTAGATTCTCATCTGGCATGTAAAGAGCTTAGAAGGGGACATTCCTATAATCCTCACCAGAAAAAAGCAAACAAACTTAAAATTAACGACTCAGATCTATCAAACCATTAATCACAGGGTCCACTGCTGTCTCCAAAATTGGAGAGACAGTAAAATAGCAATTTTGAAATATGCCCACAATATTCTGCTCTTAACAATGCCTGTCCTCAAAAGATTCTGTTTTGCCAGTGCCTAACTGACATGGTGGGAGGTTGAAGTAGGAGATAGATGGGCCCCTGGGCCAGACAGCTGGTGTTTGTCAAGTGGAGCAAAACTGAAGTTTTGTCCTCAGCCAGACAAGAATGATGCCAGTTTCCCTTCCTCCACTGATATGGAGGGAATGAACTAGCAGTGGGGAATTTGTTGCAGCAAAAATAGAAATGAAGTTTTTCCTTTCCTGAGAACAAGGAAAGTTAAGGGAACAGTGATCAGGCTAG
This sequence comes from Phocoena sinus, assembly GCF_008692025.1. Lineage (NCBI taxonomy): Eukaryota > Metazoa > Chordata > Mammalia > Artiodactyla > Phocoenidae > Phocoena > Phocoena sinus. The sequence continues at coordinate 10,637,257 of NC_045765.1, read as the reverse complement.
AGAAGAAACAAACAGGCCTGAAAGAGTTAATCACTCCTAGCTATATTTTAACTGGTACTAATCTGTAGTGTCTGTAACTAGATTAGTCCTTCACAAAGCTAACCTATCACTACCTGACACTATGTGAATTACATCCTGCACCTATCACCCCCTAACTCTGTGTGATGTAAATTACATCCTGCACCTGGTGTTTAAGCTCCCTGCACTCCCTTGTTACAAGTCACTCCTTGTCGCTTTTTGCATTTCAGAAAGGTCACAGGCCAATAAACCAGAGACAAACAGGCCGGGTTACCGGGATAGGCTGCCTGACTCCAGCTGTGACTGTTTTGAAATAATGCAAGAAGAAGAAAAATGCAAGACCTTCATGATTTGATCCTTATCATACACCCCCGGACTTCCGAGCCCCACCTATAAGATCTCCTCTGACTCCTCAGGAAGTGAGGGCACAGTTCTTGAGGTGCTAGCCTGCTGTGTTTTCCCCTTTGCCTGGCAAAGAATTAAAAGCTATCTTTCTTTTCCTCCAAAAACTCTGTCTCCATATTTCTGTTCAACATCAGTGCGCAGAGAGACAAGGTTTTTTTGGCAACAGGGGAAATTTGCTAACTTGAGTCCCCTCTAGCCTTTCTGCCTGACCTAAGTTGAGGGAGAGAGAGACCTCAGAAAGACTTGTGAGGTTGAGAGTTTTGTTTTGTTTAAACCACAACAGCAAACATGTGGTGTGTTTTCTGAAACCACTTCACCAGCTCTCCAATTCCAACTGGGTGTCTTACAACTCAATTCTACCACTAACCAAAGTTAACATCAAATTCCACAGTTGAAGGGCCCAGTCCTGTTGTTGGGGGAACCTCTGACCGAAACTGCCCACCCTGGCCAGACACGATAGTAACCACTTGCAATGAGTTATCTTACAACAGGAGGTTCTGGTAAGGAATGAACTAACAGCTACCACCAACCGTAAGAAGTCGGCAAAGGTCAAAAGGAGAAAAGAGATGCCAGTCCGTATATCTTACCAACCTCCCAGAATCCTTCTCACTGGAATCCATCTTGGCTGAGCGATGGGCGTGCCACCAGGAAGGACCCTGAGTCAGAATGATCGGCCAGAGACAACCCAGAAACGAACCCCATTACTATAAAACGTGAGACTTTGAGCCATGTGGCAGAGCAGTTCTTCTGGGTTCCCCTAGCCTGCTGCTCTCCACCCGGGCGCCCCTTCCCAGTGAAATCTCTCGCTTTGTCAGCATGTGTGTCTCCTTGGACAATTCATTTCTGAGTGTTAGACAAGAGCCCATTCTCAGGCCCTGGAAGGGGTTCCCCTTCCTGCAACACCACAAGACGGCCCCCGTGTCAGATGCCAGCTGCAAATGCAAGGCCCAGGCCACACACGTTTCTGGATGGTTGACTACAAATTCGGAAGTTCCCTATAACCCCTCATGTCTGTTAATTTGATAGAATGACTATTAGAACTAAGAAAAATGCTTTACTTATTATTATCAGTTTATCTGAAAAGATACAAGTCAGGGGGCTTCCCTGGTGGCGCAGTGGTTGAGAGTCCACCTGCCGATGCAGGGGACACGGGTTCGTGCCCCGGTCCGGGAAGATCCCACATGCCGCGCACTGGCTAGGCCGTGAGCCGTGGCCGCTGGGCCTGCGCGTCCAGAGCCTGTGCTCCGCAACGGGAGAGGCCACAACAGTGAGAGGTCCGCGTACCGAAAAAAAAAAAAAATATATATATATATATATATATATATATATATTAGGTGTTAGGATTAAATGAGATCTGGATAAGGTGTTTGCACAGTCCCTGATATATGGTGAGCATTAAATAATTTTTATTTCCATTAATAATACTATTGATTTTATTATTAAATAAATGAACGCATAAATTTTCCTCCCTGGAAAAATACATACCGCGTCTGTTTGACATACACCACGGAGGACAAATAGTTGATAATGATACTGTGAATTAGAGACACAGTTGGTTTTGGGAAGGCGGGGAGGGACTTGGAATTTATGGATTTAATGCCAGCCCTAGGAAGAGCTAGGCTGGGGCGACAGGTTCGTGGATTTGAGATTCTGCTTCCCCAAACATTTGGAGAACTCAGGAGAAAACGGGTCCTCTTGGGGAGAAAGGTGGCACTGGGGTCCCCACAGACTAAAGCTCCACCCACACTTAAAGACCAGACACAGAGTCTGAAGACTCTACCCGAGGTCAATGCACAATCTGAGGAGAGACGGGTTGCGGGTGCAGAGCTGCCCAGAGAGGCTCCGGGCCAAAGTCACCACGCACAGCGATGGGACAGGACGCCCGAAGTCTCGGCTGCTGGCCCAGCCCCCGCGCTGAGAGCTGGAGGGGGCTTAGGTCTGAGCTGAGCCCCAGGCGGACTTGGGTCTGCAGACTCCGGAGTTGACCGCAGCAGGGTACGGGTCCCACAGTGGCAGGTTCCGACTCAACCCCTCCTCCCTGTCCTGGGACACCTGGCCCCTCAACTCACCATTTCCTGGCTTCTGGGGTCCCCCTGGGGTCCTCCCTTCCACTCCTGCCGCCTCTGCAGTTCACAGCATCATATACGCTGCAGACAGACACCTGGGACCCGGGAGAGCCGATGAAACGCTACGCTGAGCACCTACAGGTGCCTCTAAGCGGTCGGCTAAGTGTTGCCCCACCCACCTTCCCGTGCTGCGCCCCTGATTGGACAAGTCATGAGACCCCACCCCCTTTCCCTGAGTGACAACAGGGCAGAAGGTCACGAAGTGGTTGAACTTAATGAGTTTCAGCCAGTGGGCTGGAACTTGCCCCCTCCAGGGAAGTTTGCTTTTAAACAAGACTTTTTCATAGGTGTTCCTAACCAATATTGTGCATAATCACACAGTGAAAGCCACAGGGCTTATGGAAAAAATGGGATTGGGTGGGGTTCAACACTCAAAACTTGTCACTGACATTTAAAGAAAAAAAAAAAGAGGGCTTCCCTGGTGGCGCAGTGGTTGAGAGTCCGCCTGACGATGCAGGGGACACGAGTTCGTGCCCCGGTCCGGGAAGATCCCACATGCCGCAGAGCGGCTGGGCCCGTGAGCCATGGCCGCTGAGCCTGCGCGTCCGGAGCCTGTGCTCCGCAACGGGAGAGGCCACAACAGTGAGAGGCCCGCGTACCGCAAAAAAAAAAAAAAAAAAACGGAATCTAATAAAACAGCATTTTACATATATTGAATGGTTAAGAAATACAAAAGCATTACAAGAAACAGCACTTTACCTTGAAAGAGGCCTGTCCTTTGCTTGTAGAAGTGATCATCAGAAGGATTGACACTTGTGAGTTATAATGAAGAGGTGGAAGGAGAGTTAACTAAAATCAGAAAGTCAGAACCCAGATGGATATGGGGATCCCTCATAACACTGAGAGGCACTGAATGCGCTGGCAGTGTCTTGAGCTGTGCGCATGTGTTTTGTGTATTTCTGAGCAGCTATGTTCACCTGGGTGCCGTTTTCTACAGTTAACTCCTGTTTCTCTTGTGTGCCTTGCGGATGAAATTGCACATAAGCAAACATGAAATTAACATTATGCTCAAATTGTTTCCAAATTTATCAATACCCAGAAAAATATCATGTTTTCAAAACAAGCATTATAGCAGAACTGACTGCATTTAGATGTAGATATAATTTTTTTCTGAACCATTTGAAAGTTGAAAATATCATGACACTTCACCATTAAATATTTCAGCATGAATCACCCAGAATCAGGACATTGTCCTGTGTAACCATAATACCAATACCACGCTTCAAAAGTTAAGACTATTTTGGTATCATCTAATATTCAGTCCATATCAAACCAAGCAGAACCTGTGGGGACTTTACAGGGGACAGACCCCTGTATCCCCCACCTGATACTTATATTGTAGAAAATCTTTAGCCTCCTAGGCCTTCCCGGAGTTCCAAAGAGCAAATTTAATAAGAGAAGGGGGAGAATGCTGAAACAAAGGAAGAGGGTCAAGAAAGACAAAATAATAATAGTTTAGCCAGAAAACAAATTCAAGGACCGAGTTCCTCCTCAAGGGTATATATAATAATCTGAGCTGTATCTTTGAATTGTTTTTCTCATAATAAAACTCCCACCAGGTGGAAGATGTTAACTGCATGCTGACCACAAACACATGGACCCCAGAGTGGCTGGAACCAGAAAGTTGATGCTGTTAACTCCTGAAATACCACCCTGTTACCTCACCATCCACCAATCAGAGAATTGTGCAGTGTGACCCTCTTCCTCACTTTGTCTATAAAACACTTCCCTTAAAGCCACTGGGGGAGTCCAATTTGTTGATAAGTCCAACAAAGTTAGCCTAGGTACCCAACTAACACAATCGGCTATATAGTACTCTACTGTAATAGATTTATAATACTTTTCACACAAATAATACATAAAAAACATCTTTTTGCCTCCACTCTCTCAATTATTTTCACTTTTTTTTCCATTGTTATCCCTTGGTGCTTCTTCACTGTACCAGCTACGTCACCGCTGCTTTTACGCCTGCTTCCAGACATCCTGGGCTTGAAATAAAGATCCTGTGCTACTGTACTCTATAGGTACTGTACAGTAAAGTACACAAAAGCACAACCACTTGTAGAAGATGCACGCACGTGCCAATGTATGCCAGACATGTGAACTCACTTACATGATTGGACATGCGAACCCATGTTCGCGTCTTTGAAAGTTCACAACCTCAAGGTTCATGTGTAGGGGATTTACCGTATTCCAACTGTCTTCAAATATTTCCTTTTTTGTAGGAGGCTTTTTTCAAACTACGATTCAATCCACCTTCCTATATCAATTAGGTTATTGACCTTTTAGTGTCTTTTGATTTAGTCCTACTCAGAACCTCACCTTCCCCGCCTCGCTCTTTTTTATTAAGACATTGACTCTTAATGACGCCAGAACAGAATCTGGCTTTGTCTGCTTGCTTTAAATATACTCTTGAATAAAACTATACTTGAAAGGAATTATTCATAAAGTAAATCTTATTAAATGAGAAAATTGGGTAAATTGGAAAAAAATGTTAGTGGGCAAATGGCTCCTCAGGCAAGTTCTCAAATGAGGCATTGAAGGATAAACGTGCCCAGGAGTGTCCTCAAAGTTGCCCTGGTAGGAGGAAGAAACAGGCTCAAGCCAAGACTAGTTGTTCTTCCTGATTACCTATTTCTCATATGTTCCTATGCCAATCCAACCCAGCATAAGGGTTTTGAAAGATTTCAGGGTTGAGCAAGAAAAAAGATACGACCACACACAAGGTGGCAGTAGCACACACAAGCTTTACTAGGCAACACGTGGACAAGTATGAATGCAGGGGAGGTACCTGGGAGCATGACATTTTGAAGAGGTTATGGCACGGAAATCACTACTCAGAAGGGTAGAAGGGCAAGGGAACTCTCACTAGAGAGAGGGGAGGTGGTCAGTGAGGAAACTTACATGTCTAGTTGATATCACTCAGCAGCCTCGCCGGGATCTCTGGCTTAGACCACTCTAAAGGACAGCAGGGATTAAGGCATTTTACAGCCACAGGGTTTATCTTTTTTATGGTATCACATGTTGTGTGCAGTTTCACAGGGTGTGCAAAGCAGGCAGATTCTAAATGAAATGGCAACTTTATCAAACAGTAAGCCTCTATATTAACAAGGGATTGATTCTAGAGCCTCTGTATCTTATTCAATATTTTGGTTTTTTCCTCTGATAATGAACTCTGGATATTATTTTGGTATATTACTATTTTCCATATTCTCTCTCATGTTCCCCCACCCCAAATGTCTTAGTTCTCCTTTAAAAATTCCCTTCCTTGTGAATTTGAGAATCTACATCTTTACTTTCTAAAAATTACATTATGGTTTTAACTATATTATATTAAATCAAATACTTTGGGCGAAAATCAGCTATTTCCAATACTGTAACCATTGATAAAGATGGTACATCTCTACTTAATCAGGGCTTTTATTTCCTGCCATATTACTTCATCATAATGTGTTTCCTTTTCTCTATTGTATTTGTTAATTTATTTTAAAAATATTTATTTATTTGGTTGCTGGGTCTTAGTTGCGGCAGGTGGGCTCCTTAGTTGCAGAGGTGGGCTCCTTAGGTGAGGCTCCAGGGCTCCTTAGTTGCAGCTCCAAGGGTCCTTAGTTGCAGCACATGGGCTCCCCAGTTGTGGCATGCAAACTCTTAGTTGTGGCATCCATGTGGGGTCTAGTTCCCTGACCAGGGATTGAACCCGGGCTCCCTGCATTGGGATTGCGGAGTCTTTATCCATTGCACCACCAGGGAAGTCCCTATCGTGTATAAAATTCATTGATTTGTCATTATTTTTATGGTTACCTTCCTTCCAATCCTCCAAATTTACTCTTCTCTTCTTTTTAAAATTTCCTGAGGCGGGAGCTCAGATTATTGATTTCAGACATTTCTTCTCGTCTAACATAAGCATATAGTGCAATAAGTTTCACTCTCGGCACTATTTTATTTCCATTCTACAAACTTTGAAGTGCTGTATTTTCATGTTCATTACTTTTGTCTATTTAAAAATTTTTTTTGACGGGTTTCAATTTTTACCATAGGTTAATTTATAAGTGTGTTGAATAATTTCCAATTATTTGGAGATTTTCCAGTCATTTTTATGTTATTGATTTTTTTTTTTTTTTTTTTTGCGGTACGTGGGCTTCTTTCTCACTGTTGTGGCCTCTCCCGTTGCGGAGCACAGGCTCCGGACGCGCAGGCTCAGCGGACATGGCTCACGGGCCCAGCCGCTCCGTGGCATGTGGGATCCTCCCGGACCGGGGCACGAACCCGTGTCCCCTGCATCGGCAGGCAGACTCTCAACCACTGCGCCACCAGGGAAGCCCTATGTTATTGATTTTGAAATTGGTTCCATCATGGTCAGTGAACATCCTCTGTATGATTTCAATTCTTTTATATTTCTTGAGTGTTTTTTTAATGGCCCAGAATATGTTCTATTTTGGTGGATGTTTTATGGGGGCTTGACAGTAACGTGTATTCTGATGTTGTTGAATGGAGTGTACTATAAATTTCAACCCAGTGTTCTATAAATGTCAACATGATACTGATGTTTGATGGTTGCTCAGTTTTTCTATATTCTTGCTGACTTTTTGTTGAGTAACACTATCAATTCCTGAGAGGAGCTACTGAATTCCCCAGTTATAATTTTGGATTACTCTATTTTTACTTTCAGTTATGTCAGTTATTTTTTTAGATTTTGATTTTATCGTGAATATTTTCAAAAGTACAGAAGACCTTAAAGAATTTTAGGTGAACACCTGCATACTCACAACATAGATTTTACCATTTTTTGTACTTGCTTTGTCTCATAGCTATGAACAATATATCAATGAACCCATGTTATGTTTTGATATGTCTCACTCTTTTTTCCCAGCTTTATTAAGGTATGATTGACAAATTAAAATTATATTACTTAGGTTGTCCAATGTGGTTTCTCTTCTTTTTAAGATGCAAAATATCATGATATATCATGTTTTTGTTTCATGTATTGGGTTGGCCAAAATGTTCGTTCGGGTTTTTCCAAAAGAGCGTACAGAAACCCGAAGGAACTTTTTGGCCAACCCAATACTCTGATTCTCTGTTGTAATCACTATGTTCTTGGTGGATCGACATTTTATCATCAGGTAATGTGCTTTTTTGTCCCTAGTAAATTTTTTGATACAAAATATACTTTATTTCACGGATACAGATACTCGGGATTTTATTATTACTATTGGGTTGACCAAAAAGTGACTTTGGTCTTTAAGTAAAAATAAAAGACACATTTTTCATTTTCACCAAGGACTTTATTGAACAATGTATTCACCTTTTTGTTCCACTACCCTCCCTCTGCCATTTTCAGGCAACTTCATAATTCCATCTTCCCAAAACTTTTTATCTTTTTGAGCAAAGTACTGTTCCAGGTGCTTTTTACAGTCTTCCAGGGAATTGAAATTTTTTCCATTAAGAGAATTTCGTAAATATCGAAATAAATGGAAATCCAAAGGTGCAATATCTGGTGAATATGGTGAATGAATCAGAACTTCCCAGCCAAGCTGCAACAGTTTTTGCGTGGTCATCAAAGAAACATGCGGTCTTGTGTTATTCTGATAGAAGATTTTGCGTTTTCTGTTGTCTAATTCTGGACAATTTTCGACGAGTGCTGCTTTAAGCTGGTCTACTTGGGAGCAGTACTTGTTGGAATTAATCGTTTGGTTTTCCAGAAGGAGCTTATAATAGCGGACTCCCTTACAATCCCACCATATGCACAGCATCACCTTTGGATGAAGACCGGCTTTTGGTGTGGTTGGTTCATTTCGCTTGCTCCATGATCTCTTCCATTCCATGTTATTGTACAGTATCCACTTTTCATCACCTGTCACAATTTGTTTTAAAAACGGAACGTTTTCATTATGTTTAAGTAGAGAGTCGCATGTGGAAATACGGTCAAGAAGGTTTTTTTCGATTAACTTATGTGGAACCCAAACATCAAAGTGATTAACATAACCATGCTGGTGCAAATGATTTTCAACGCTTGATTTGGATATTTTGAGTATGTCGGCTATCTCCTGCGTGGTATAACATTGATTGTTCTCAATTAATGTCTTGATTTGATAGCTATCAACTTCAACCGGTCTACCTGGCCGTGGAGCATCATCCAGCGAGAAATCTCCAGCACGAAACTTTGCAAACCACTTTTCACATGTTCGATCAGTCACAGAAACTTCTCCATACACTGCACAAATCTTTCTCTCTTTTTTTGCATTTCAGTTGCTTTTTTACCTTTCTTGAAATATTAAAGCATAATATGCTGAAAATGTTGCTTTTTTTCTTCCATCTTCAATATTAAAATGGTTACACAAAAATTCACCAATTTTGATGTTTTTTTTGAATGCACACTTATATAACAGCTGTCACAATACAATCTAACAAAATTGTTTCGAATGAAGTTAAAGACAACCAAGTGCTACTGGAGCCACCTTATGGAAAAAACAGAATGAACATTTTGGCCAATCCAATGTTATTATTGTTTACATGTTATAACTTTTCCAATACATACAGTAAATTTACACTTGTTAAAATTGAAATTAGATTTAAAGAAAACCACGTTCCATTTATTTTTTGAGGGGTATCCCACTGTAGTAACGGGTCCTGTTGATTATCCATTCATGCAGTGAAGGATGTTGGAGTACCATCCAGGTTTTGGCAATTATAAATTGACCTTCTAAGAAGCATTTCTACCTGCAGGTTTCATGAATGTAAGTTTTTATTCCTGAAAAGCAACTATCTTGAGTGGGAAAGTTGCATCAATTGCTTTGTGATATAATAGTATAAAATACTGCACCGATATCTCAAGCGATTGTACTATTTTGCACTCCCACCAGCAATGGATGAGAGATCCAGTTGTTCCACGGCTTAAACAGCCTTTAGTATCATCAGCAATTTTCATTGTGGCCATTTTTATGGGTCTGTATTATGCAATTAATGTGCTTCTAGTATGGAAGTTTGAAGGCATAAATAATATAATGATTCCATCCAGCAATCCCACTCCTGGGCATATATCTGGACAAAACTATAATTCAAAAAGACACATGTACCCCAATGATCATAGCAGCACTATTCACAATAGCCAAGACATGGAAGTAACCTAAATGTCCATTCACAGACAAATGGATAAAGAGGATGTAGTATATATATAAAATGGAATACTCCTCAGCCATAAAAAGGAATGAAATAATGCCATTTGCAGCAACATGGATGGACCTAGAGATTATCATACAAAGTGAAGTCAGTCAGAAAGAGAAAGACAAATACCATATGATATCACTTATATGTGGAATCTAAAATATGACACAAATGAACTTATCTAGGAAACAGAAACAGACTCACAGACATAGAGAACAGACTTTCAGACTTGTGGTTGCCGAGGGGAAGTGGGGGTGGGGGAGGGATGGATTGGGAGTTGCAGATTAGCAGGTGCAAACTATCATATAGAGAATGGATAAACAATAAGGTCCTACTGTATAACACAGGGAACTATTGAATATATTCAATATCCTGTAATAAACCATAAGGAAAAGAATATGAAAAAGAATATGTATATGTATAACTGAACCACTTTGCTGTACAGCAGAAATTAACACGATATTGTAAATCAACTGTACTTCAATAAAATAAATTAAAAAGAACATAATGATTCTACATAAAAAAAAGGAGATAGGATAATATGTTTTGAATATTTCAATTTGTGAACAGCAAGCAACTTGGAAATGTGTAAAACTGTCAGAAATTCCTAAAATTTAAAAACTGCAATGAAGGCATTGTATTGTCTTCTGATGAATGGCTGCAACACCACATATGAGTGTATATAGCTAAAACCCCCAAACTGAACATGAGCCTCTAATTTCAACAATGACTTTCATGAGATGGTGAATGGCAGAGGAAAAAGGTAAATGGGTGGCAAGGACCAAAACCCAAACTACAGTAAACTTTGCAAGACACCTTGATTCCTTCAATAAATAATTCACACATTGGTGCACACCCACACAGATATCACAGTTGTACTCCAAGAAGTATGAACTACAGACATTAAAAATAACTTCAGGGCTTCCCTGGTGGCGCAGTGGTTGAGAGTCCGCCTGCCGATGCAGGGGATGTGGGTTCGTGCCCCGGTCTGGGAGGATCCCACATGCCGCTGAACGGCTGGGCCCGTGAGCCATGGCCGCTGAGCCTGCGCGTCCCGAGCCTGTGCTCTGCAACGGGAGAGGCCGCAGCAGTGAGAGGCCCGCATACCGTAAAAAAAAAAAAAAAAAAAAAATAACTTCAGAAACAGATCAGCCAATTGCAAGATATGGGTTTTAATAAAATCCTGACTCAAATGTTGATGAAATGTAAACTCAAGAAACAACGTTGAAAAACTAGAACCTCTGTATACTGACTAGATGATTGATTATGGAAACAACTTATTTTTATTTTTGTGTACGATAATGTTGTGCTTGTGTTCCAAAAGTTCTCATCTGGAAGAGAAACTGAAATATTTCAGTGAAATATTGCTGATGTGCTCTCAGCAATAAGCAGCTGGTTAATTATTGGGAAGTGGATGTAAGGATAAACAAGGCCAGACTGTTGATTAGTTGACAATATTTGAAGGAAGTGGTGGGCTCACAGAAGTTAGTTTTCTATACTATCAGATTTGGAGCGTTTTGAAAATTTTTCAGAATGAAATTTTAATAAAATATTATACTAACTGTTCACATTACAATACTAAAAAAAATGAAACATTGCAAATATAAAGGCATTCTTTAATTTCCTGACCTAGTGAAGCTATCTCTCTGTCTGGCTTCTGTGAATTAAGAAGCCACCAATTATTCATTTATCACATGTTTACTGAGTAAACATTTATTGAATAAACATGCTTATTTTGTGTTCTATGCTGTGAGCCAAGTCAATGAATTTCCTTGACTCTGGATCTAGTGTGGCAGTGAAGGCAATGAGATTCCTGTCAAGGTTCTCCAAGTGGAAAACACTCCTCCTTGGAGTATGATCATTGTTAAGGTTCCAAAATCAAAGCTACAGAAGTTGGTCCGGGAAATTATTCCAGTAACTGACGTCTGGAATATGCAGCTCGTCAGCCTTACTGGGTGTCTAGAACACAAACCATGTTTTTCTGCTTTGCCTCAGTTTCATGGTCTTCTTGTATCCTCTGTGAAGTTGGGGCATTTTTTTTTTGAGCTTTCTAAAAATAACATAAAATGTGAAATTTGAGCAAAATCGGAAAAAAGTCTGCCATCCATGGAGAACGTTTTTAGCTCATTTGGATATTCTGCCCTTCTTCTTTCCCTGGAGAAATGTGTCTCAAAGGAGAGAGTGTATCACAATCATCTAGAGGGTTTTTAAACCTCAGATTACTGGACCTCAACTCAAATAGGTCTGGGGTGGGAATGGAGAATTTTCATTTCTAAGAGATTCCCAGGTGATGTTGAAGCCTCTGATAGAGGCACCACACGTTGAGACCAGGATTTTGGGACATTATGAAGCGGATGTGAGACAAGGACAGAAAGATAAAGGTCATCAGCCAGTGTCTGGTCAAATCCAGACAGATTTATGTAAAAAATTATTCAAAGACTAAAATTTACTTTCTCAAAGATTTAAAAATCCATCTGCTACCTATATTTATGCAAAGATGTCATCTTTTCAGTGATACACTACAATAAGTTGGCAAATAGAGCTTAAGATTCCAAATTCTCTCTCCACATAATCCAATTATAAGATTCTAGTCTCAATCATCTGTTTAAAATATAAAATTGATCAGTTCAACAAAAATTTTCGTATATATCTGGTAATTTATTACATGGATTTGGTCACAGGGTATGAGGTGGAGAAGTCCCAGAAACTGCCACCTCCAAGCTGGAGAACCAGAAATGCTGGTGGTATAATTGAGTCTAAGTCTGAAGCCATGAGAACTAGGAAATCTGATTTCCAAGGTCAGGAAAAGATGGATGTCCTAGCTAAGGAAGAGTGAATGGATTCACCCTTCCTTCACCTTTTTTGTTCCATTTGGGCCCTCAGCAAACTGGATGAAACACACCCATATTGGACAGGGTGGATCTGTTTACTCAGTCTACCCAATCAAATGCTAACCTCTTCCAGAAAACCCTCAAGAACACCCCCAAAATAATGCTTAATTACCTAACTGGGTATCCCTTAGCACAGTTACAAAATACTGACCATCACACATGGCTTTATCCAGCCAACACCAATAGAAACATAACAAGGTGACCTATGTAGTTTAAAATCTTATAGAACTCACACGAAAGAATATAAACATAAGCAGAGGAAATATAAACATAAGCAGAGGAAACTAGTTTTTATAACATTTGTATTTAACAAAAAATATTGATATATTAGCATTTCAAAATGTACTCCACATCAGAACGAAGAACAAGATATGTTATATCCCTTTCTTCTTTCTGAGCCTTGAAATGTAGTGTTTTATGCTTACAGCACATGTCAATTTAAAAGTTAACTTTAACCCTGTTTTATTTGATCTCTATGGAGATTTCATATGATTTACAGTTGTAAGAGAACATTCACACAGAGTATTAGTTTACCCTCTTTTATGGAGTACTTATTATAGAGTTTGACCTATTTTTCCAGGGGGTTTTCAGTAGTGTGTTTCATTTGACAGAACTACTGTATTTACGTTATTTGACTTCATGTATATTACCAGATGTATGTAACACTTATCTCTCTCCCCACACAGGGTTTCCACCCCCATGTCCTTCTTGTGAATTTTGATAAATACTGATTCCTAATATATCTTAATATGATCTAAGTTACAGTTTTCCCCTATGTATTTGAGTTTTATTGTATTAAAGGGAATATATTTTCTTTTTCAAAACTTTTTCAAAACTTAAAGCTGGGTATAGTGTTTTTGTTAGAACTAAAATTAAGAATTTAGTAATTAAGAAGGTATTGATTCCAGCGATAGACCAGATTACTAAACTGCAAGACAGTTCAAGAGCAAATATGCCAGCAAAAGCCAAGAATGAACAATATAGGAAAACTAAGAACAGAGCTAAAAGAGAAGTGGGATGTGATTAAAAGGGGAATAGAGAGAAAGTGGGGGAGGAACAGATAACAGAGGTGACAATACATGAGCATGCCTCAAACTGATGGAGGCAACTGACTCAACATTCCCTGAGTCTAGTAAATACACAAGAATTGATGTGCTACACTATGGTCTAAAAAACAACATTAATGTAAAAGATTTGAGAGAATACAGAGAACAAACAAGCACAAAAAAGGCTAACTGGTGATGTCTAAACATAAATAAAAATTTGATATCCACAGGGCACCATTTTTGAAGTGCCAAAAAACTCCTGACAAACCAGAATTCTATACCCAGCATCAATATTGCCCCAAATAAAGATGTCTTAGAAAATGTAAAATGAAACACTTCATTGTTAGCAGCATTGTATTAGACAAAATACTAGAGTGAGTTATTAAGTCCACAGGAAAATAATCCCAGACTGAAAACCAGGAATTCAGGAAGAAATGAAGAGGAAAGAAAGGATCATTTACAAATAAATATGAATAATTTTTGTTTTATAAAGCAATTCTAGATACATCTCATGGACATTAAAATACTTGTGGCATTAAAATGCAAGACAACAGTAATAGAAATTCAGGAAAATTAAAATGGTATTGAAAGTGTTCTATGGTATTAGCATTTGGGAAAGGTGCTGAAAGTAATTATCTGTATTAGATTATTAAGGGAAGGATTCATCATTTAATCACTAATATAACTACACAATGATGTGTATATAATTTCGACTAACAAGTTTCAAGAGAAAAAATGGATTAATAAAAGAGTCAAACCCTAGTCAATGAAGTAAAGGAAGTAAAGAGATTATTTAGGTCAAATGGTAAAGAAAGAGTAAAGTAGTTGAATTCATGCCAAATTTACCAGGAATTAGTTGAAAGGTAAATGCACAAAACATTATTTTTTTTTTTTTAGAATGGCTGTGTGATATAGACATTACAGACTTGTCAACATACATTTTGGATATTCTATTATTGCTAAACATTCTCTTTTTTTTTTTTTTTTTTTGCTATTAAAACATCTGTTTCTGGAAAGCTTTGTATATAGAACTTCCATTCCTATTTTTGTTGACTGTGTCCATGGTGGGAGAAAAAGGAAATGTTAATACATTGATAGAAACTGCAAATACCACCCCATATACAGATGTATTACATTTTTTCACCTAGGATACTTTCTGACAGTGTTAATAACCCCATATTTTTGCATTCGTGTATAAAGATTGAGGAATCTCTCATATCCCTTTGATATGAGATAGGGTGTGTCTCTGAATTACCCACGGACTGGATTACCCATTCGCTCTATAAAAGGGCAATCAGAGGCAGAAGTCATTGCTTTTGTCTGCAAGCTACAGGCTGTCTGCATCTCAGGAGTGGGTCACAGGACAGCTCTTGGAACTGGGGGAACCAGCATCGACCTCTTTCACAAATCAGCCTGTTCTGGTGAGAGTGTGCCATCTGTATTGAGGCAAGAATGTTCATTTGCGTTTTTTTTTTGGTAAAACCTATTTAAGTTAGTGCTTAAAAGAAGTTGTTATTGAAAGTTATATCCTAAGTATTAATATTACAAAACATTCAAGATTTTGTATATTTTTGTATTTGAAGCTTTTTTGGAATAACAGGAGAGATTTAAAAAAATATATTGCCATCACTAGGAAGTGGAAGTATATTTGTCTCTGCTCTGTTGTTCTCTGAAAAATTCTTTACCCACACTGTGCTTGATCTTTTTTTTTCTTTCTTTTTTTAAAAATTAAGTTTTCTGCTCAAATATGTCCTCAGTTAGGCTTTCCCTAAGCTTTTCATCATCAGTAATTTTACTTAATTTCTTCCTCCCTTTATCCCTTCTTATTTCACTTCCCCCATATTTCCCTCATTCTCTGTCTCAATGTGGACCTTACTATTTTATCACAACACTTCTTATACCTAACACTAGATTAGACATTCATTAGTATATTACCCCTCTCCTCTCACCAAGATCCAAATAAACTGGGGCAATGACTTTGTTGAGTGAAATTCTGAACCCTGGCCTTTTTTTTTTTTTTTTTTTTTTTGTGGTTCGTGGGCCTCTCACTGCTGTGGCCTCTCCCATCGTGGAGCACAGGCTCCGGACGTGCAGGCTCAGCGGCCATGGCTCACGGGCCCAGCAGCTCCACGGCATGTGGGATCTTCCCAGACCGGGGCACGAACCCGTGTCCCCTGCATCGGCAGGCGGACTCTCAACCACTGCGCCACCAGGGAAGCCCTGAACCCTGGCCTTTTGTACACAACTTCGTGTATATTAGGTGCTCTATCATTAGGAGGATCAAGTAATTTTCCCTGAAAACTGGGATATCTTGAGTAATGAAAAGGATAGTATTAATAATTATGGTAGAAGAAAAGGAATGAACGGATTTCCCCTTTAAAAACTATCTTTGAGGACAGATAAGAGACTTAAGAGGAAAGGTGTACTGATAAATGTAAACTTTAAACATATTATTTAGATTATAGAGTCTTATGGATTAGACAGAGAAAGGATTTGGAATCCTAATGACAATTGATTGCAGTCTACCACAAAGGAGATTATATCACTACACGATTGTAGTTAAGTGAATTTATTTGTAAAATTTAGAAAAATCCTTTTTGTAGTCTGAATAGTTTCTTTCGAAAAAGATATCTGAACTCCATTGTAAGGGCACAGCAATAGGTAAGCATTTTGGCGTAAAACTTTAAAGTCCACATTAGTGATCTCCTCATTGAATATCCAATTTAGTGAGGAAAACTGTATCAAAAATAGATAACAAAGCAGAGAAAATTAAAAGTTCGGAACAAATCCATGTAGAGGAAACGTAATAAGAAGTTTGATTACTGGATCAGGAAAGGTCGCTCGGTTCAAAATGACGTTTTGCAGAAAAACGGAAAGTTGCTCAAGATTGGTTCAAGGGTGGCAGCGGCTCCAGAGCAGTAGCGGCATCACCAGGTCCCCGGTGGAGGTGCTCCTACAGGTGTTGTTGCTGGAGCAGCAGAGGTTCTGTTCTCAGCGCAGGGCCGGGACCCTCCGGTTCACGATAGTCTTCGGAGGTCTCCCTCATCCCCCTCAGCTTCGGGAAAATGGCTCAAGCGAGTAAGCCTGCGATGAAGAGAACTTCAACATCGGTTCCTTTGGAGAGGAATAAGAAAGAAAAGGAACAATTCTGTAAACTCTTTATTGGTGGCTTAAGCTCTGAAACCACGGAAGAAAGTCTGAGGAACTACTACAAGCAACGGGGAAACCTTACAGACTGTGTGTTAATAAGGCATCCTGCCAGCCAAAAACCAGGAAGATTTGGTTTTGTCACGTTTTCATACATGGCTGAGGTGGATGTTGCCATGGCTGCCAGACCTCATTCCATTGATGGGAAAACGGTTGCCGCCAAACGTGCTGTCCCAAGAGAGGACTATGGAAAGCCGGGGGCTCTTGTCACCATGAAGAAGCTGTTTGTTGGTGGAATTGAAGGAGATACTGAGGTGCATCATCTTAGAGATTACTTTGAGAAATATGGAAAAATCGATGCCATTGAGAGAATTACTGATAGGGAGTCTGGAAAGAAAAGAGGCTTTGGATTTGTTACTTTTGATGACCATGATCCTGTGGGTAAGCTCGTGTTGCAGAAAGACCATAGCATCAATGGTCATCATGCAGAAGTAAGAAAGGCCTTGTCTTGACCTAAAATGCAGGAAATCCACAGTTCTAGAGGTGGAAGAGGAGGCAACGTTGGTTTTGGAGACTCTCCTGATGGTGGTAGAAATGCTGGAGCAGGGCCAGGACGAGGAAGGAAATTTGGAGGACGATCTGATGGATTCAGGAGTGGTCTGTGGGCTTGGTCATGGCTCTAGTAGGTGTGGTGGAGGACCTGGATCTGGCAACCAGGGTGGAGGCTCCGGGGGTTGGTATGGCATCTATGGAGGAGGAAAGTGTGCAAGTGGAAATGACAATGATTTTCAGAAATCATAACCAGCAACCTTCTAACTAAACTTAGCAAAGGGTGGAAACTTTTGCTGCGGGAACAAGGATTACACCATGGAGGAAAGTATGGTCCAGGAGGCAGTGGAGGAAGTGGGCGTTATGGAGGGACCATCCGATACTGAGCTTCTATTTGCTGTGGGCAAGCGTGAAAGCCCAGAGGCAGCAGAACATCTTCAGGTCATGGAAACTCTTCCCTCAGTCAGAAATATGCAGTGATATGGCAGAAGACATCGGAGCAGATGCGGAGAGCCATTTGTGAACGGGTTGGATTATTTAAGAACATTACCTTACTATGGAGGAAAGATTGTGGAAAAAAATGCTTCTGAGACAGTTTCTTAGCTTTCTAATTGTTTCTTTCTACTGGTATTTGTAAGAGTGTAGAAGCATACCTTCTTTGATAATGTTGAAATTTGTGTCGGGTGACATATGAAACAATTTTCAAGAATTTTCTCACAAAGTTTTGAAAAGCTGTTACCCAGGACCATGGTGTAATGAGACATAATGTTACAATGTATTCCTTTAAAAAACTGAAGTGTCTGTGTAGACTTAAGAAGCTATTGTACACTTATGATTTAATAAAGACTTCTAAAGGAAAAACAACTGTTGGTTGTCCTCTTTCATTGGTCATTTTTTACATTTTAATTTTTTATCTTTTAAATAAATATTTCTTGGTTTTATGAGATCACTGACATACAGCCCCATATAAGTTTAAATGCGTCAAGTGCGGGTCTCGCTCAACCGAGGAGTTAGGCTCTGTTTCTGTCCTGGAAAGTGGAGTCTGCACCCCAGCCTTTCTGCTCAGTCTAAGATTGGGGAGCCCCCTACATCATCTCTGTCACCCTGTGCGCCTGCATCCTTACCATCGCGTAGAACCCCCTGGAAGGGGCAGGGCCTGGGCGCAGGGCTACTCACGGTGTCATACACGGAGTAGGCTGCCAGCACGTGGAATGGGCTTGCTGCCTGGGGAAGGGCACACAGGGGTGCTTGTTTCATGCTAATGCTCTTGGTTTCATATTGTCTGACAAACTCTCATGACAAAACAGGCGTGTTTAAGAAATAAGGCAAAAAAGCAGTGAACTCTTCAGGACACCTCAGTGTGAAACATTTTTCATGGGTAAAGTGTACATGTAAGGAAACGCATAGATCCCAGGTGTACCATGTGATGAGCTTTGATTTTCTTTATTTTTTCAGTTTGCACACAGAACAGCTCAGTCTCTGGGATGCACGGCCCGTGGGTTTTCACACAGGGTGGGGCCGCCGCATCCGCGCTCCAGCGTCAGCCCCCAGCCTCGCAGCCCCGGCAGCCACTGCTCCTTATCCTCCCGGGGTTACGCCTTTTCCAGAACGTCCTGTGAATGGAGTCATACGTGGGTCTGGATTCTTTCACTTAGCAAAACAAGTCTAAGACTCACCCGTGCTTTGAGTGAATCAATAGCTGGTTCCCTTGTGCCCCTGAATCGTAGTCCGTTTCATGGAATCCCGCGGTCTTTCCGTTCCCTCTTTGAAGATCATCTTGGTTGCTTCCAGTTGTTAACGGTCATGAGCAGAGCAGTGAAGGTTGCACGCAGGCTTTACGTGGATGTATGTTTTCAAGTCCTTTGGGTAAATCCGAAGGAGCATGATTGCTGAGCACATGGTGAGCACATGTGTGCGGTTTTGTAAGAAACGGTCAAGCTGTCTCCCACGGTGGCTGCGCCATATGCATCCCCACCGGTGCCGGACGGGAGTTCCTGTTGCTCCACGTCCTCGCCAGCACTTTGCTTCTTATTCTGCACGAGTCTTTCATTAGGTATACGATTAGCAAATCTTTTCTCCCAGTCTGTAGCTTTTTCATTCTCTTAACTGTGTCTTTTGCAGAATGACAGTTTTACATTTAGATACGGTTGTACTTGTCGCTGCTTTCCATCAAGCTTTTATTAAAGTTCCTTACTCATGGAACTCATGAGTTTCTGACTTGATTTTCATGTGGTTGAAATCAGCCAGTTTTTAAAGTGGAATCCAGGATTTTGTCTGACTTGGAAAGGCTTTTGGTAATTACGGGAGCATTAGTGTAACCTTTATCTGTGTCTTGTAGCTGGCGTGCCTAGTCCCTCTTCCACGCGTTTACAGGGTTTTCCCAGCAGTTCTCGCTTAGTTGCTCTGCATGTGAACTTTCGAATCAGCTCCTCTAAGTCCCGAAACAGCCGGCACGACATCTTCTCGGGGCTCCTCCATGTCACCGACTCAGGTCGCGCACGTCCTCAGGGCACGGCACCCCGTGTGGTCTCTGACACCTCCCCACACCCGGTCGTGGTGAGGGGTCGGCAGGCTGGGCACGTGGTCAAGTTCCTGCAAGGAGGGCCCTCGGGGGTCTGTAACCTCTCAGAACTAAGACACCACCAAAGCAGAGCTACGTGAATAAGGCCCTGCGTGGGCATCACACCAGCCTCCCTGTGCTGTCGGCCTGGTTCCACCACGTCACCTGGCGCAGGTGTCCCCCTCCAGCTCTGGCTCCCGAGGAGGCCTGTGCGTGCCTGGGGTGGGGTGGGGGGCGTCCCACTCCTCCTCTGCACCCAGAGGAGCTGGAGCAGATGGGTGCTCCCCAGATTTGCCCCCCAACTCCGTCTAGGAGTGGCTGGGGGTACAGACTGAGGGGCGGGGGCACGGGCTCCAGGACTGCCCGGAAGGGCAGGAATCAGCAGACTTTCCCATCCGTCACCCCTGCCTTCCGTCCTCCTGACAGGAAGGGCCGGAGCCCAAGCCAGCGGGACTGGGTGGACCCTCCGTACCAGGCGCCCCTGACCAGTCCCAGCGGTCGAGGTGGCTGGGGACCGGAGACGTGAACCCACCACTCGCTGTCAGCTTCTGCCCCGCAGTCAGGGTGTCAGGTGGGGCCTAGAGGACAGGAAACAAGACAGAATTGTAAATGACTGTGGACTCGGCCGGTTATGCGCCCACAGCCCTCCCCCTGCGCAGCCCCCGACCCACAGGGACGGGACAGGCAGCGACAGCCCAGGCCCTCACTCCCCAGGGGCAGGGACGAGGGCCGGCACCCCCAGGGCCCTGACCCTGCTCAACCGGCCCTCTCCTGCTTCCAGCCCTTGAATCCTGGCCCCAGCACAGCAGCCACCCTAGCCTGGAGACCCCACAAGCCACGCCCCCGTCCATCCTGTCCCACCCCTGGGCGTCTAAGCCTCCTCCCCGGAGGGAAGGACGGAGAGCCCCGCCCACTTGACCTGCCCCACTCCCCTGCTCCAGTTTTCTCTTGAGCACTTAACACAGTGAAGCACCTGAAAACATTTTACTGATTCCCACTGTTTCCTGAAGTTCACGTGGGCAGGGTGGCATCTGTTCTAGTCTCTGTGCCCTGCACAGCTCCTGGACACATAGCAGAAGCTCCAAAATGAAAATAAGTTTAAAAATG
Organism: Phocoena sinus; assembly: GCF_008692025.1. Lineage (NCBI taxonomy): Eukaryota > Metazoa > Chordata > Mammalia > Artiodactyla > Phocoenidae > Phocoena > Phocoena sinus. The sequence goes on along the minus strand of NC_045765.1, from coordinate 10,616,247 downwards.
CGTGACATGGGCTTCCCTGGTGGCTCAGTGGTTGAGAGTCCACCTGCCGATGCAGGGGACACGGGTTCGTGCCCCGGTCCGGGAGGATCCCACGTGCCGCGGAGCGGCTGGGCCCCTGAGCCATGGCCGCTGGGCCTGCGCGTCCGAAGCCTGTGCTCCGCAGCGGGAGTAGGCCGCGACAGTGAGAGGCCCGCGTACCGCAAAACAAAACAAAACAAAACAAAAAATGCGTGACAGATAACTTTTAAAAATTGTGAATCACTATGCTGTACACCTGAAATGAATATAATATTGTGAATCAACTATATATCAATAAAAAAGAAAGTTCAAGCTAAAAATAAAGACGTGTGTATGACTGGAAAACATCAGTTCTAGAGGCACCTGTGGTTAACACTGCGCTGTGTACTTCAAATGTTCCAAGGGTAGAGCTCATGTGTTCATAGTACAAAGAAAAGGAAAAGCAAGGTGAACACCATGCAATGATTGTAAGTGAAATGAAATAAGTTCTCTCTAAAAGCAGTTATGAGCAACACCCCTAAGTGTGAGGACGGGAGTGTGGTAGGGTTGGAGGAGGCTGTGCTGGTGGGGAATCTGGGGGCAGCCTTGGGGGCTGACAGCATCAGGGACACGCTGTCTGGAGACGTGGTTCCAGGGGAAGGGATAGGACCCAGACTGTGTTCCTCTCATGGCCTCAAAAGACAGACACGAAAACCGATGGAAACTGAGAGGGACAAAATGCCTGAATGTCCTGCGTGTCGTAACCAACGAGTCTTATAGAGATGAGCAAATTCACAGAAGCCTCGATGAACAGCTGCTGAGCGTGATCAAGGGGACACACATGGAACTAGGGCGCTGCCTGTGCTTCTGGAGCGTACGTGCAAAGGTAGGAAGACTGATCATATACCAGGGAGAAAGCAAATCTCAACAAGTACCAAAGAAGCTGTACTGGGACTTCCCTAGTGGCGTATTGGTTAAGAATCTGCCTGCCAATGCAGGGGACATGGTTTCAAGCCCTGGTCCGGGAAGATCTCACATGCCGCGGAGCAATGAATCTTGTGCGCCACAGCTACCGAGCCTGCGTGCCACAACTAGTGAAGCTCCCACCCCTAGAGACCAGACTCCACACCAAGAGAAGCCACAGCAAGAAGCCAGCACACCACAATGAAGTATAGCCCCTGCTCGCCACAACTAGAGAAAGCCTGTGCGCAGCAACAAAGACACAACACAGCCAAAAATAAAAAATCAAAAGAAAAAGAAAAAAGCAGCAGTATCATAAGGAACATTTTCTAATCACAATGCCGTTAAGTCAGGAATCAACAATGAAAAGATCATTTTAAGCCCAGGGAGCTGTTCCCGTTCTCCCACTCCGGCCACATCTAGGAATGGACCTAGAAGCCCACCATGGCTTCTACAGTCTGGCCCGCTTACAGCCCAATCTCAACACAGCAGCTAGAGCAAACTTAGAAATCAGAAAAGGACATCACATCACATCATTTTTGCTACAAAGCCTTCCAGTGGCTTCCCATCTCTCTTACATTAAAACCCTAATTCCTCACATGGGTCTATAAAGCCCTGAATGACCAGGACCCTGACTTTTGACCACACCCATCTCACACTATTTTCCACGTTGCCTTCTGAAACACAGGCCTGTGATTCAAATATGTCAAACCAGTTCCTGCTTCAGGGCCTTTGCATGCGTGATTTCCTCTCCCACGAGTGCGAGGTATACTTTTCCACTCCCCTTCTGCTTGGTTGGCCTTTTCTCAACATTTCTGTCTTATATCCAAATGTCACCTCCTCTGAGAAGCCCCCAGGCTTGCTCCAGCACATAGCCCTATTTTATTTTAATCATATGCATCATTATCTTTACCTGTTTATTTATCCTTTGTCCCTTTGCATAACCTCACCCACAACTAGAAGGAAATCCCATGAGGGGAGGGTCCTTATCTGACCTGTTTATCACTCGATCAAAAATGTAAGGTGCTCAAAAAGGGCTTACATGTTGAATGAACAAGGGGACATCTGCTAGGCTGACTGCAAAGCAGATTAGCAAAGGACTCTGTGAAGGTCCTGACATCCCCATCATTCAGGTACTCCTGACCTCAGGCTCATTCCAACACTCACGGCCAAGGTACCTCATGCCCATTAGGGCCTGGGCATTGCCTTGTCACTCAGGTGACTCTTTGGAAAGCTTGCCCTCCTCTCCACTGCTTTGATATTTGTTCCAAAGCAAGGTCCACAGGTGTCCCAGGGATCTAGAGCAAGACTTGACAAAAGATATTTCTTAATCTAGACTTGTAAAAAAAATGGAGATGCAGTAAGATGTTCCCTAAGGGAAGCTGGGTACCCTGGAGGCCACAACCAAGAGGAGAAGTGGTTTGGGAAGAAAAGGGTGTAATGAGGGCTGAGGTGTGGGGCTGGAGGATGTGGAGATGAGGTGAGGGCAGATCCCACAGGTGGCTCCAACGCTGCTCCCAGTGGGTAGACGTGGCAGAGCAGGTCACTCCCCTGACCCTCGAGGGGGAAACTCTCTAGAAACAGTCAAAACAGCAAATTATTTAATGGGAAGTGAGGGGATTCAGCCCCAGATAATCCTCTTATTTTCTTCTCCTCTGGCTCACCTATCCCATACCAGGAGGAAACGCCCTTGTGCCATACCAGGTATCAGTCTGGCCCTGAGTCCCAGACTCAGCTCTTTGTCTCTGATCTCTGTCATTTGTCCTCCATCGGGAGAAGCAAAGATCATAGAGCCCAGACCTTCAGAAATTCCATTGTGAGGACCTCGTGTTGCTTAGAAACTGCTGTGGCAAAGAGGTAAGAAGGAGGCAAATCTTTTCCTTGCATGCTTTCCTGGCATAAAGGCAGGGATGTAGGGGGAAGAAAAGCCCACCAAAACCAAGAAAAAGTCCCCAGCCCTGGAAAGAGCTCTCCAAGCCCCAGTCTACACTCTTATGTTCTTTTACCTCTATCTCTAGGTCAGCTCTCCTTTCGTTGTCCCTCAATTCTGGGCTTCCCCCTCATAACCCACTCTACACCCACTTGAATATCCTTCCCCCCATTTTTTTCTTCAGGGGGACATTTCTCCATCTACAGAGCTTCTCCCCTATGCCTAACACTAAGCTAGGTACTGCACATAAAGAGGGAAGTATAATGTATTGCTCTCCTGGGAGGATGCAAAACCAAGAAATGAAACACGTGCATGCAGTGTGATAGCTTGTCCCAGGTGTGGTCCAGTTTCCACAAGGTACGGGGAGGTCCAAAGAGAGTGTGTTCATCACTGCCTGGGGATGGCAATGAAGATTTCAGGACCGAGTATGGAAGGGAGCATAGGACTTTTCCAGGTGAGAGAGGACTCATCCAGTGAGAGCGACTGGTAAGTGCAAAGGTCCAGAGCTATGAAATTGTACAGGATGTTCCTAGAATTATAAGATGTCGAGTAGTTGAGTATCTAATGTCAAAGTATTATATTCCAATAGATAAAAATGTGACTCTCCTACAAATATATAGTGAGCGTATGTCAAGGACATTTATTAATGAGGGAGCCAGGTGAGTAAAGCTAGTTTGCAGAGCATTTGAGGAACAGGATTTATTTTGTCAGGAATGATGGATTTAGTTTTTCAAGTTAGATACAAAAATACAGAAAAATAAAACCTTAGCCCTTGGAGTTATCTTTTCTATCAGAGAAGTCTCACAGGGCAATAAAACATAACCTTTGGGGTAATATTTTTAGATGAACAGAAATAATTTGCATTCCACCGGACAGAAACTGCTTGCAATTTATTAATCTCCTATGAGTTAACACTAACTTCACAGTCTAGGTACGGAACAAAGGAACAATTGCCCCCAAAATGAGAGAAGTAGGCAGGCCTATCAGACAATACTTCAGCATGATATTGAAAAGAAATGTAGCTATCCTTTTGCCTTATTGAAAAGTTTTGGGTAATTTTCCCCTTAATTCAAAGGATGGATTGGAATACATGATGAGGGTGGGAGTGTGGGAGACAAACCTGGAGTAATAAGACAGGGACCAGATCGTGGAGGACACTGGGATTTGGGCTTTCTCCTGGAGGATATAGAGCCACTGAATGATTTTTTAAATGCATACAAAGACACTGAACTATTCTGACATCCCCTGCAGGATGAACTTAGAAGGAGGCCAGTCTGCAGCCCAGTGGAGAGGTTATGCGGACCTGAATTAAAGCAGCATTGGTGAGTGAACAAACTGTCCAGTGGCCGTTTCTGTTGACATCTGGATACCAAAGGCAGTCAGACTCTCCCTAAACAGCAATCTTCGTATGCCCATGTGCTTTATTAATCAGTATTGGAGCAATAGCCTTCCCCACTCAGTCCTTGCTTCATATCCTACTGCATGTCTGAGTCTCAGATGTTCCCACTGACAAAGTTCCTCTCGCTTGTCTGCCTATGATCCACGGAGTCCTGAAGCAATAAACCTGCATCTGTCACGTAGTCTGATTATATTCCTCCCATACAGATCTTTTATTCTGTATACATATCACTACCACCACCACCAAGTATTCAAAGTCAAAGCAAATATCTCCAATTCTCTGCTAGAGTCATCAGCAATGTCTGCCTCCCATTACTGGATGTTACCCAGTTTGCAATCCCTCATTGTCATTGCAGCCAGGTGGAGATCTTTTAGTTCTGCAGGCTGTTACCTTTGAAATGAACACACCAATTATAACCTATACAATTCTGTGATGGTAAATATTTGGTCAAACATTACTCAGGGTGTGTCCATGATGTTTCTGGATGAGATTAACATTTGAATCTGTAAACTGAGGAAAGCAGATTGCCCTCCCTAATGTGGGTGGGCCTCATCTGATCAGTTGAAGGCATGAATAGAACAAAAAGGCTGAGTAAGAGAGAATTCCTTCTCCCTGATGGCCTTCAGCCTGTAACTTCTTTTTCTTTTTTTTCCAGCTTTCAGGCTGGAACTAAAATATCTTCCTGGGTCTCAAACCTGCCAGCTTTCAGACTGGAACTATACCATCAGCTCTCCTGGTTCCTAGGCCTTTGGGCTCAGACAACTATACCTTAGTTCTCCTGGGTCTCTAGCCTGCCAACTGCAGACCTTGGGACTTGTCAGCCTCCATAATTGTGTGAGTTAATTCCTTATAATAATCTCTTTAACACACACACAGACACACACACATCCCCTGCTGGTTCTGTTTCTCTGGAGAATCCTGACTTATTATATAGTTTCTTCATCTTTTCTTTTTTTAAAAACATTTATTTTTGGCTGCGTTGGGTCTTCGTTGCTGTGCACGGGCTTTCTCTAGTTGCGGCGAGCAGGGGCTACTCTTCGTTGTGGTGTATGGGCTTCTCATTGCAGTGGCTTCTCTTGTTGCGGAACACGGGCTCTGGGCGTGCAGCCTTCAGTAGTTGTGGCACGTGGGCTCAGTAGTTGTGGCTTGCAAGCTCTAGAGCGCAGGCTCAGCGGCCATGGCTCACGGGCCCAGCCGCTCTGCGGCATGCGGGATCTTCCCGGACCGGGGCACAAACCCGTGTCTCCTGCGTTGGCAGTCGGATTCTTAACCATTGTGCCACCAGGGAAGTCCCTTCACCTTATTTTCATCTTTATATTTTTATTTTACTCCTGCTTTCCCTTTTCTTTCCTCTTCCAACCACTATTCCCTCTCAGCCTAGAATAATGGCTTATGATAAATTATCTTTTGTTGAGGGGGCTATACCTGACCTACCCCATGGGAACAGGGAGAATGGAAAGACCATCCTGAAATTTGTTCCAAGACATGAATATAGTTCTCTATAAATAACTTTTTCTGATCACAAAGTATCAATAATATATTCTCATTGTGGAAAATTAAGAAAATGTAGGGACTTCCCTGGTGGTCCAGTGGTTAAGACTCTGTGCTTCCACTGCAGGGAGCGTGGGTTCAATCCCTGGTTGCAGAACTAAGATCCGGCATGCCATGTGGGGCAGCCAAAAAATAAAATAATTTTTAAAAAATGTATAATAGGAAGAAAAAAAATCCAAAGAAAGTAGCCACCCATAATCCCATAGATATAATCAATGTGGACATTCTGGTGAATTTCTTTCTAGTCACAGAGTTCATCTCCAAATTGCTATTGTTCTAAATGAATGGCTTTCTGTCCTATTCTCCCCACTTACGATTATAACATGGACTGTTAGTGTTCTCAACCGTCCCGTTTTGTTTGTTCAAAAATCTCCACTCTATAAACATTATACGCTAACAGCAATACTCCAAACAGTATTCAGACAGTCCCTGACTTACAGTGGTTTAACTTTACTATTTTTGACTTTATAATGAAGTGAAAGCGATTAGCATTCAGCGGTCTCATGATGGACAGTGGCAGCCACCGCAGCTCCCAGTCAGCCAGAGCAATCAGGAGAGTAAACAACCGATGATGCACTTACAACCATTCTCTACCCATACAACCATTCCGTTGTTCACTTCCAGTACAGTATTCCATAAACTGCATGAGTGAGTCAACATTTTATTATAAAACAGGCTTTGTGGGAACTATACTCAATATCTTGTAATATCCTCTAATGGAAAAGAATATATTCTTTACATATAGATATAACTGAATCACTTGGCTGTACACTTGAAACTAACACAACATTGTAAATTAACTATACTTCAATTTAAAAATGGGTTTTGTGTTAGATGATTTTGCCCAACTGTAGGCTAATGTAAGTGTTCCAAGCACGTTTAAGGTAGGCTAGGCTAAGCTATGATGTTGGGTAGGTTAGGTGTATTAGATGCGTTTTCAACTTAATGATATTTTCAATTTACAATGGGTTTATCAGGACATAACCCCTTTATAAGTCAAGAAAGATCTGTACTCTAACAGTAATGTTCTATAAACATTATACAAGGCCGACCCCTGAGATATTGTGAGTTTGGTTCCAGACCACCACAACAAAGCGAATAGCACAACAGTGAGTCACACGGATTTTTTTTGGTTCCCCAGTGCATGTAAGTTGTTTACATTAGACTGTAGTATATTAAGTGTGCAATAGCATTATGTCTAAAATAACAGTGTGTATAACCTTAATTAAAAAATACTTTATTGCTAAAAAATGCTAACCGTCATCGGAGCCTTCAGTGAGTAATAGTAGTAACATCAAAGATCACTGATAATAAACAAGTATAACATAAGTAAAGTATAATATAACAAGTATAATAAAGAAAAAGTTTGAGACATTGTGAGAATTATCAAAATGTAACAGAGACATGAAGTGAGCAAATGTTGTTGGTAATACGGCATCCATAGACTAGGTTAACAATTCGTAAAAAATGCAGTATCTGTGAAGCACAGTAAAGTGAAGGGTATGCCTGTACGGTAACAGCAATACTCCACAGTACATTCTAAAATACCATAATGGATGTCCCTGGTGGTCTAGTGGTTAAGACTCTACACTCCCAATGCAGGGGGCATGGGTTCGATTCCTGGTTGGGGAACTAAGATCCCACATGCCACACGGCATGGCCAAAAAGAAAATCATTCATTCATCCATTCTGTTCAATAAAATAAAAGTACCATAACATAAGAAGTAATGTTGCAACAGTCTCATACCTAAATCTTTTGGGACCAATCTAATAACCTATTTTCTTAGAATTAAAATAGAGGGCTCCCAGTGTATATATACATTTGCAGGGTTCCAAATACTTACTAACTTGATCTCTAGAATAGCTTAGCCGAAAGGTGTCTTTTCAAACACAGTCATGCCATTTCACCTATTATGACCAACATTTGATAGTCTCATTAAATCTGGTGCTGGTTTTGTTTTGCTTTGTTTGCTATTTCTTTAAATGGAAACACAGTCTTGCCATATTACCCATAAGTTGTGTTCCTAGTATTGACCCAAGTGAGTTGTAAACTTATGTCCACACAAAAACTTATACAAATTTTATGTAGCTTTATTCATAAGTGACCAAAATTGGAAGGAGCCAAGATGTTCTTCAGTAAACAAACTGTGGTTACATCCAGACAATTAAATATTATTTAGGAATAGTAGGGAGTGAGCTATGAAGCCATCAAAGGACATGGAAGAACTGTAAATGCATATGTAAGTAAAAGAAATCAGTCTTAAAAGGTTACATGATTCAAACCATATGCCATCCTAGAAAAGGCAAAACTATAGAGACAGTAAGATCAGTGGTTGCCGGTGGTTGGAGAGGGGAAAGATTACATGGAGCACAGGGGATTTTTAGGGTACTCTGTAGGATACTATAATGGTGGATAAATAATCATATGTATTTGACAAAACACATAAAACAGTACAACAGCAAGAGTTAACTCTAAAGTAAACTATGGACTTTAGTTAATAATAATGTATGAATAATGGTTCATTAATGATAACAAATGTATCACAACAATGCAAAATGTTAATAATAGGTAAAACCAAGGTCCAGCAGGGAGAGCAGTAATAAATGGGAACTCCACTTTTATTTATTTTTTTTTTTTGGAACTCCACTTTCTGCTCAATTTTTCTGTAAACTAAAACTACTCTAAAACTAAAGTCTACAAAAATAGCATCTAATTGTTCCTTTACTTTGGTTTTCATTGATATATTTATGGAACTTGAGCATTTTTTTCATGTTTTTATACACTTGTATTTAGCCTTTTATTTTTTTCTACTTGTTTTTTTTTCTTACTGTTTTTACAAGCTTTCTAATATGTTGTTATTGCACTTTTATATTTTCTTATAAATCCTCCCTACCTCATGTCACTTGGTATTATTGATAAACACATGATTTATTGAATGTATTTATTTATTTATTTGGCTGCGTCGGGTCTTAGTTGCAGCATGTGTGATCTTCATTGCAGCATTCGGGATCTTTCGTTGCAGTGTGCAGGCTACCCTCTAGTTGTGGCACGCAGGCTTAGTTGCCCCATGGCATGCGGGATCTTAGTTCCCAGACCAGGGATCAAACCCGTGTCCCCTGCATTGGAAGGTGGATTCTTAACCTCTGGACCACCAGGGAAGTCCCTACTGAATGTTTTTTAAACTACTCATCTAATCCTTTGTGATTCCTTTCACTGCTCTTCTACTTAGGAAGCTTGAACACTTCATGAAGTCATATAAATACATTATTTGTATTCATTTCTAATAGTGTTCTGATTTCAGTTTTGCCACTCTCTTTTCTATTAGGTATTTATTTTGGGGTATTTTTCAAATGTTTTCTAGTTTTCTAAACACCATTTATTATATCATTTATCTTTTATGGGTTGTGATACATCTATATTACAAACTAAATTCTCATATTGGCTAATATCTGTTTCATGACTGTCCAGTCTGTCCCACTGATATTTCTGTATTTATATCCATTGCACTGTTTTAAAAGTTGCCTGCCCTCATTCATCTCCTTTTACAAACTTTCTTGAATTTTCAACTAAGTTAATATTCCTTAAGTATGACCAGGTAATACTACTAATCACTTTCCTTGAGTGGATGGATCATAAGAGTCTTAATCAGAATAATTACCTCAGAGGAGTCAAAGGCAGCAACATTACCATAACACTCAACGCTACAGGAAAGCAGAGCCCATGCCTCTTACCTTTCTATACTTAGTTCTAACCCACTGCCTGGCATACAGTAGGCACTCAAATAATTGTGGAATAAATAGAAGATGAGGAGATGCAGAGAATCATTTAGATGTCTACAAATATCTAAATATTATAATGACAAGAGAAATGATCTTCAGAGAGAGGAACTAAAACCATGTAAGTTATAAAAAGACACATTTCAACTCAAAGGAAGGAACTTTTTCTTAAATGTATATGAAATTGAGGATAACTGTCTCTTAGTTTAGAAATTCCCTCCAGTGGTAGAGACGTAATATTCAAACAGAAATTAAGACATTTTTTTTTTAATTTTAAGGAGGGACATAAAAGGTAGAAGGCTCTCATTCTCTTTATTTTCAATTGAAAAGGCTTCATGATAAGTGGTCTCTTTGTTCTTGGTTAAAAGACTTTATGATAGGGACTTCCCTGGTGGTGCAGTGGTTAAGAATCTGCTTGCCAATGCAGGGGACATGGTTCGATCCCTGGTCTGGGAAGATCCCACATGCCGTGGAGCAACTAAGCCCACGAGCCATAGCTACTGAGCCCACGTGCCACAACTACTGAAGCCTGCGTGCCTAGAGCCTGTGCTCTGCAACGAGAAGCCACCGCAATGAGAACACGCACCACAACGAAGAGCAGCCCCCACTTGCTGCAACTAGAGAAAGCCCGTGTGCAGAAACGAAGACCCAATGCAGCCAAAAATTAATTAATTAATTGAAAAAAAGATTTTATGATAGGGAATTGCCTCTACAAACCCTGACAATTTCTGTCATTCATTCAACAAATATTTATAGAGCACCTATTATATACCAAGTACTGTACTAAGTGCTTAGGTTACAAAATTAACATAAAACAGAAAAGGCATAGTCCTCTCAACGTAAAGAAATTTAAAGAACTGCAACACGAGCACGCAGGGCACCATTAGAATGTATGGTGGGAGTTCTGATTTGGTCTTTGGAATCGGGGTGTATTATGCTACACTGATCATTACGACAACGACAGAGGGACAAATTGGGAGAGTAATGGAGAAGTTACTATATGATAATGGAGGAATTATCTATAAAATCTTGGCACGATATCCTTCTCCGAGTCAAACCTGAGACAGAGAATGGTCTGCTTCAAGATATTATTTCAAGGCAAATGGCATGAGGGTAATAAAACATCATTAAATTCTACAACTCCCAATGATCTCTTTCTCTCTACGTTTCCCTGGAACTTGAAGAGACCACAATGGCAAGGCAGAAAGGAGTTGTTACCGAGGCTGGTACTTTCGCAGGAACTATACAGCAAAGGAATAGTCATGAGTCAGGGAAGATGCAAGACACCCCTGCATGGTGTGGGACATTCATTTTTAAAGAGGTGTTCCTGGTAGTAGTGGTCGAAGCAGGGAAGGGAGGGTATTATTGAGGAGATCTTGGTCTAGAAAATGCTAGATAAAATGTAAGACTTTGTAAGTGAATGAGTTTCAAATGTATGGCACATTCCTGTTTTTGTCATTGTTTGAACATTATTCTTGCCTCTTTCCAGGCAATTTCCATAAGTTATATGGAAACAGGGAACCAAACAGCTATTTCAAAATTCATCCTTCTGAGCCTTTCGGAAGATATGGACCTGCAGCCCCTCCTCTTTGGGCTGTTCCTGTCCATGTACCTGGTCTGTGTTATAGGGAACCTGCTCACCATCCTGGCCATCATCTCAGACTCCCACCACTACTCCCCCATGTACTTCTTCCTCTCCAACCTGTCCTTCACTGACATCTGTTTCAGCACCACCACAGTCCCCAAGATGTTAGTGAACATCCAGACGCAGAACAAAGGCATCACGTATGAAGGCTGCCTTACCCAGATGTATTTTTTCATGATCTTTGCTGGGCTAGATAATTTGCCACTGACAGTGATGGCCTATGACCGGTTCGTGGCCATCTGTCACCCCCTATACTACATGGTCATCATGAACCCTCGCCTTTGTGGTCTCCTGCTTTTGCTTTCTTGGTTGATCTGCCTGACATATTCTTTGTTGCAAAGCTTGGTTTTGAGGGTGTCCTTCTGCAAAGAGGCAGAAATCCCCCACTTTTTCTGTGAACTTGCTCAGATTCTCAAGCTCACCTGCTCTGACGCCCTTGTTAATGATATCCTGCTGTATTTTGTAACTGGCCTGCTGGCTGTTATTCCCCTGACTGGGATCCTTTTCTCTTATTCTTATCTCCTCCATAATGGGCATTTCATCTACTGGTGGGAAGTATCAAGTCTTTTCCACCTGTGGGTCTCACCTCTCAGCCATCTCCTTGTTCTATGGTGCAGGCCTTGGGGTCTCCCTCACTTCTGGAACAGCCCATCCCTCCAGAAAGGATTCAGTAGCCTCGGGGATGTACACGGTAGTCACCCCCACACTGAATCCCTTCATCTACAGCCTGAGGAACTGAAGGGGGCTCTGAGGAGACTTTTCACTAGAGGAACGTACTCTCAGTGAGATAACGGAAGTTAAGGGCAGGCAACAGAGATCCCAAGTGCTGATAACTGGTGTTCCTGAATATGTTACCTGAAGACATAGAAAAGAAATACCATTTATGATATACTAGAAGAAAACATTCCTGAGCCAAAGACAAACTTGAAGCAGCACACCAGAATGTTCACTGTCCACCAAGAAAGAATGGCCAACTCTATATAGGAAAAAAATCTAAAAAAGAGTGGATATATGTATAACTAATTCACTTTGCTGTACACCTGAAACCAACACAACATTGTAAATCAATTATACTCCAATAAAAAGTTTTTTAAAAAATGGCCAACCAATAACAAAACTTCTCATGAAAACGAACTATTTCAAGGATATAGATTCCTACAAGCATCATGGGAGGAGAAATCAAGTCAAGGAATGCAGATGGGGAGAAGAGAGGACAAAAGTGACAACAAAAGTTTACACACTGGCTCATCTTTTAACCCTCTCGGGTTATTCTAGCTCCATGCCTACTGGACCATGTTCTTCCCTGGTCTTGGTCTGAAAACCATTACTTGGACCGTCTCATACCAACCTCCCTCACTCCATAAGATTTTACTTACTGATTCTTGCTTTGGTGTTGGCTACTGACCTATACTAAGGATAATAAGAAAGTTAATAAGAAACTTCTTTAGGAAAATCATTGTAGTGTCTACTTTAAGAGAAGGGAAATTCTGGTCTTCATCAATCCATTTGATCTGGAATAAAGGTCCAAAGCAATCTACTTGCTGTCTTCCTTGGCTGGCCCATGCTTCCCCAGATCTTCACACACCTGTTTCCTTTTCACAAGTTGGGCTTCAGATCAAAACTGTCAGCTCTTCCGAGAACCCCACCCTGACCACCATCCTCCTATTCATTCGTGTCCATAGCACTTATCATATTTTGAGGGATGGCAGAACATAGAGGCTAAGAGGGCCCTGGGTTAATACTGCCATCATTCACTACAAGTGCAACCTCATGCAAGTTATTTAACTTCTCTGTGCCTCTATGCCCCATAATATATTTCCTGAAGAGTTTTGGTGGGGATTAAATGGTACACATAAGAGAGCCCAGAACAGTGTCTAGTATAAGCACTCAGTAATTGTTTTTTTTGTTTGTTTGTTTTGCGGTACGCGGGCCTCTCACTGTTGTGGCCTCTCCCGTTGTGGAGCACAGGCTCTGGACGTGCAGGCTCAGCGGCCATGGCTCATGGGCCCAGCCGCTCCGCGGCATGTGGGATCTTCCCGGACCGGGGCACGAAACCGTGACCCCTGCATCAGCAGGCGGACTCTCAACCACTGCGCCACCAGGGAAGCCCAAGCACTCAATAATTGTTATCCATCAAAAGATCCACGAGAGCTGTCTGGGTCCATGTTCACCACGTGAAGGTACAAAGGGATCCATTATCAGCAGAACAGGTAGAAAAGCTGACTAGAGAGGGTTGATCAGGCTATGGATTTAGATGAGGCTGAATGAATCCCCAGAGCTCTGATTTAGGGCACTGAGGACATCATGTAGGAGGGGGCCCTGTGCAAGGCTCAGCCCTCTGAATTGCCCCAGGAGCACCATGTGCTGGAAATCAGATCTGTAGAGTCCAGGAGAGAACCTTCCTGGATCTAGAGACTAAGGATTGGACCAGGAAATGGCCCCAAACAAGGACTCCCTACAACAGGGAACTGGGAGGGCAGAGCATCATTTATACTGGTGGTTCAGCTCCATGGGGAGATTCTCTTGAAATGAGAGCAAAGAATTAAAACCTGTCTTGGGTTGACTTGAGGAACAAGGAACCCTCTTGTTGAATACAAGATTTGGACGCAGGCAGATTCCAATGTTTGAATCCTAACTTTATCATTTACTCTCTGTCTCTAAGCAGCCTCAGATTCTTCATTTGTAAATAACTGCTGGGGTGATTACAGAAAATCAGTGTTAAGTACCAAATGTACACATTTTGAAAAAGCAGTGGATACCATATTCATGAACACAATATTTATTTATTTGTGCTCCCATCTTGTGCCCAAAAGAGGTATATCTATTGGCAGGATCCTGCACCCCACAAAGCTCTGCCCAGCTGCATTCTTCTCCAGGAGAGGTCTGAGTGTGAGATAAAAACTGATTGCTGGGCTTCCCTGGTGGCGCAGTAGTTGAGAGTCCGCCTGCCGATGCAGGGGACACGGGTTCGTGCCCTGGTCCGGGAAGATCCCACATGCCACGGAGCAGCTAGGCCCGTGAGCCATGGCCGCTGAGCCTGCACATCCGGAGCCTGTGCTCCGTGATGGGAGAGGCCACAACAGTGAGAGGCCCGCGTACCGCAAAAAAAAAAAAGATTGCTACTGGAAAAAAAAAAAAAATCACTTTATTCAATGCAATGTCTTAGCTTACAACCATTCTATGGGACCTCTGGCCCTGGTGACCTGGGGCACTGGAGTAAGATGAAGCCAACATAGGACCATACTAATAAGCCTGAACAGTATCTGACTGTCCTCCATCTTTCAATTAGTTGCAGGTATAGAAATTATTATTCTACCACAGGGTTTTTCAACCTCGGTACTGTTAAAATTTGGGGCCACATAATTCTTGGAGGTGGGGACGGGTACTGCCCTATGCATTGTAGGATGTTTAGCAGCATCTGTGGCCTTATCCACTAGATGCCAGCACCTTCCGCCACCCTTACATCCCATTCAAAAAAGTAAAAAGGGCTTCCCTGGTGGTGCAGTGGTTAAGAATCCGCCTGCCAATGCAGGGGACAAGGGTACGAACCCTGGTCCGGGAATATCCCACATGCCGTGGAGCAACTAAGCTGGTGTGCCACAACTACTGAGCCTGCACGCCACAACTACTGAAGCCCGCACGCCTAGAGGCTGTGCTCTGCAACAACAGAAGCCACCACAATGAGAAGCCTGTGCACCACAACGAGGAGTAGCCCCTACTCACCACAACTAGATTTCTCTAGTTGCGTGCAGCAACAAAGACCCAATGCAGCCAAAAATAAATTAAGAAAAAAAAAGCAAAAAAATAGGGAATTCCCTGGCGGTCCAGTGGTTAGGACTAGACCCCTGGTCAAGGAACTAAGATCCTGAAAACTGCACAGTGCAGCCAAGAAAAAGAAAAAAAACCTCCAGATATTGCCAAATATCCCTTAGGGACAAAATCACTCTTGAATGAGGACCACTGATTTACCACGACTCAGAACAATCAATGAAAGGAAAATCAAGGGAAAAAAAAAGTAAGGGTTAGACCCTAGTTTTCCTAAGGCCCAAAAGAGAACGGACCTAAAATACTGGTCTCTAGACAGAAGAGTCCTTGCATGGAGAAGGAGGCCATAGGTCTGGAACAGACCATCAACGGACATTTGTTGAACAAACAGATGAACAAATCTTAGTGACCGAAGTGCCAGAGAACAAGAATCTTATCTGTTCATTGGTTGCCTGGGTAATGATGGGGAAGGATTACAAAGGGACATGAGGAAACTTTTGGGGGATCACCACCTTGACTGTGACAATGGTTTCACAAGTGTACATATAGGTCAAAACTTATCAAATTGTATATGTTAAGAATGTGCAGCTTCTTTTATGTCAATTGTATCTATATAAAGCTATTCTCCCTCATCTGAAATTCTTGCAATATAAACACTGGCCTTGTGGCAACTGTAAAAATAGGCACCATTTCTTCCCTTTCCTGTCCCTTCTGTGTAATTCTGAGGACCCTTCCACACTGGGCTGACTCATGTGACTGCACTGGGCAATGGGGTGCAGGCCAACATGACACATGCAGGGGCTTGAAAAGCACCCTGCAGAGTGGAGCTTGCGCTCTTCTGGAACCCTCTGGCATCATGTGTACGGGCCCCATCTAGACTACTGGGGGATGAGACCGGAGTGAAGGGCAAGTAACCAAACCAGCAGCCAACTGCAAGCACATGGTAAGCCCAGCTAAGAACAGCCCAAATTGTCAAGCAACAGCATTGTAAACGAAGTAAATGGTGGTTGTTTTAAACCACGGTGTTTGAGGTAGTTTATTATGCAGCAAATATGAACAGGCCCCCTCCATTCCATTCTACTAAGGAGCACGCACAGGCTACCTTTCTTCCTACGCAGCAAATCGCATCAAATGCCAATGGATTTCCATCAACTTCAACTAACATTTAAATTGAGAGTGATAAATTCCTGATGTACGTGTGTGAGTGTTATGTAATGTCCCATGTTATCTCTTCAGCTTTATCTCCTACTTCAAAGATTGTCCTTTTACATGTCAGAGAGTGTTATATGTGTTTTTCTGTGCCTTTGCACTCAGATTGACATGCTGATTCAAATCTGATCCTGAACACTATAAATAAGCCTTCTACACGTAGCTTGCATCATCTCTTCAATATGGCTTTCCTTGAACTCTCAAAGTTCAGCATCCCTCCTCAGGGCCTCGTTAATGGATTACCAGGCCATACTAACTATCTCATTTGTTGTTTATATCTGTCTCTCCTCCTAGACCTTTACTCCTTCAAGGACAATACCATGCCTTTCTTCCCAAAGCCTAGTCCAGTGTAAGGCACTTAACTGATATTCACTGGTTGCCTAGAGAGGAAAAACTCCTGAGTGGAGTGGAGTTACCCAAACATTACATAAGACAGAGCTGCTTCCTGCTGGAGAGGCCCCAACAACTGAAAGCCACAGTGAGACAAGAAGACCGGGTAGGAGTATAATTACAAGTCCTCTCCAGAGAGACTGTGTAAGGTATCACGTCTGTCCCAAGAACTGGCAGAACAGTGCAACGAGATGCAAGAGCTCTGAGCCACTTAGGTGGCGATGGGAATTCAGTTTCCTTCTGCCCTGTTACTTGACATGATGGAGGAACTGGGTTGAGGGAGTAGCTGTGTTGGATTCCCAGGGCTCCTAATTAAAGAAAGAGTCATATTTTACTCAATGCTGAGAGAAAGTGCTCTTCTCCCCTTGGGCTTGGCCTCTAGGGTACATTTTTTTTTTCAAATGTAGGCAAGAGCCAGTCAATAATTGCTATTTCTTCACTAATGAGCTGAGGAAAACTTCTGATCTGCAGAACACTCACCACCTTCACTCACAGATGTGCAACTGCCCCCCACCAAGCACCCAAAGACCTGCATGGAGCACTGCAAGTGGACAGGGTGCAGGGACTTCAGGAAGACAAACGGAAGATGGAAGCCCTGTGACCTGCCCCCCTGACATAATGCACTATAAGCCCAACTGATCAGGTAGTGCCAGCATGAAAGGTACTGCAGTTGAGAGATGAAGTGAGGCTAAACAGACAGCACTCAATAAATGGTCCCAGTTTCCAGCTGATAAGTTGACTTATTTCACCTGTGTCTTCTCAGGTGAACGACTAACTTACAGTGGTGTGTAGAAGACGGCAGTTAATCTATGTTACAATATTCAAATCTGCCTTCTTCTTGGGTAAGGTAGAGAAACTTTTTTAGTTATCACAAATATTAAGTCAGAAGAATTGTCAAAGGCCTGAGGCTGGAACTTGTCTTTAGGAAGCAGATTTATTTATCTACTTAGATTCTCAAAGCGTAAATGAGTACTTTTTTAAAAAATCAGCTTTTATTCTGAATTCATAAAAGTAGCAGTGGGCTAAAGACAAATATAAAGGAACGCACGTAGCTTAAACTGAAGGGAAAGGATTTTCCTGGGCTCGTGTAGAACAAAGGACTACAGTTTAAAGAATTGCTAGTCTTAAGCTCCTATTTAAAGAGTCTCTAGGGAGTTCCCTGGTGGCCTAGTGGTTAGGATTCCAGGCTTTCACTCCTGCAGCCCGGGGTTCAATCCCTGGTTGGGGAACTGAGATCCCATAAGCTGCACAGCATGGCCAAAAGATAAAAATTAAAATTAAACAAACCCAAATAAATTTCAGAGGCTGCAAAAATAAGTAAATAAATAAAAATTTAAAAAAGAGTCTCTAGAAGAACCCAAGGACAGGGAAGATAAAAATAAGGACACTGGAGGATACTTTAGCCTCCGACACAATAGCTACAGCAACCAGCAAACATAGGCTATCTTCTAGCTAGAAAAATATTAAGCACATTAAAGGACTATCTACTGCGGTTCACTTTACCCAACACATTATGTCAAGATTTCAACAAAAAAACTGCAAGCCGTAGTAAAAGGCAAGGAAAAAAGAAAAGAAACAGTCTAAAATAAGAAAGCAAGCATCAGAACCAGACTCAGTTATGGCAGAGATTTTGGAATTACCAGACTGGGAATTTTAATTAACTGTGGTTAATATGGTATGGGTTCTAATGGATAAAGGGAATATGTAAGAACAAATGGGTAATGTAAGCAGAGAAATGGAAACTTTAAGAAAGAATCAAGGAGTTCCCTGGTGGCTCAGTGGTTAAGAATCTGCCTGCCAATGCAGGGGACATGGGTGCAAGCCCTGGTCCGGGAAGATCCCACATGCCGTGGAACAGCTAAGCCCATGCTCCACAACTACTGAGCCTGCACTCTAGAGCCTGTGCAACTACTGAGCCTGCGTGCCACAACTACTGAAGCCCGCGCACCTAGAGCCCGTGCTCCACAGCAAGAGAAGCCACCGCAATGAGAAGCCCGTGCACCGCAACGAAGAGTAGCCCCTGCTCGCCGTAACTAGAGAAAGCCCGCGCACAGCAACGAAGACCCAATGCAGCCAAAAATAAATAAATTAAAATTTAAATTAAAAAAAAAAGAATCAGGGCTTCCCTGGTGGCGCAGTGGTTGGGAGTCCGCCTGCCGATGCAGGGGACGCGGGTTCACGCCCCGGTCTGGGAGGATCCCACATGCCGCGGAGCGGCTGGGCCCGTGAGCCTATGGCCGCTGAGCCTGTGCGTCCGGAGCCTGTGCTCCGCAGCGGGAGAGGCCACAGCAGTGAGAGGCCTGCGTACCGCAAAAAAAAAAAAAAAAAAAAAAGAATCAAAGGAAATGCTAAAAATAAAAAACACTATATCAGAAATGAAGAATGCTATCAAAGGATGGGCTCAATAGACTGGATGTGGCTGAAGAAAGAATGATCAGTGAGCTTGAAGATACAGCAGTGAAACTTTCAAAACTGAAATGCAAAGAAAAATATGAAAAGAAAAACAATATCCAAGAACTGCAGGACAATTTACAAAAGGTGTAAATGCATATAATGGAAATACCAGAAGAAGAATGAGAGAAAAGAACAGAATATTTGAAGTAATAACGGATGAGAATTTTCCAAAATTAATGACAGATAGCAAACCACCACAGATACAGGAAACTAAGAGATCATCAATACAAACGGGATCAATAGAAAAAAGGACAAAAAAAAAGCCTAGATCTAGGCATATTATATTCAAATTGCAGAATAATCAACATAAAATAAACCTAGACTTTACTAACAAAAAGAAGAAGGGCTCTTGTACCTGGATACTTTTTTTTTTTTTTTTTTTTTTGTGGTACGCGGGCCTCTCACTGCTGTGGCCTCTCCCGTTGCGGAGCACAGGCTCTGGACACGCAGGCTCAGCGGCCACGGTTCACGGGCCCAGTCGCTCCGCGGCACGTGGGATCCTCCCGGACCGGGGCACGAACCCGTGTCCCCTGCATCGGCAGGCAGACTCTCAACCACTGCGCCACCAGGGAAGCCCTGTACCTGGATATTTAAAAACCTTATTAACTCCTAAGTGAAAGTAAAAATACAAACTGAAATTACAAAACTGTAAAGAAATGATGATAATCAAAACTACATATTAGAATCTATGGGATGCATTCAAATCAGTGAGCAGAGGAAAATTCACTGCACAAAACCCTTGTGAATGAAATGAAAGATTAAGAATAAATTAATTACTAGTTAAGAAAAAAAAACCTAGAAAAAGAAAAATAAACGAAAAGAAAGCATAAGGAAGTAGTGGAAATAAAAGCAGAAATTAATGAGGAAGAGACTTCCCTGGTGGTCCAGTGGGTAAGATTCCACGCTCCCAATGCAGGGGGCCCAGGTTCGATCCCTGGTCAGGGAACTAAGATCTCACCTGCATGCCGCAACTAAGAAGTCCGCATGTCACAACTAAAGATTCTGCATGCTGCAACTAAGACCCGGTACAGCCTAAATAAATAAATAAGAAGAAGAAATTAATTCCATTTTTTTCAAAAAAACAAATAAACCACTAGCTTATTTGATGCACAAAATGAGAAAGCAAATATACAAAAAATAAGAGGTGATGACCATTGAATCAAAAAATATTTTTAAAATCATATAACCACTTTGCTGACCTCTATGTTAGATGAAATGAACAATTTCCTAGGAAAATACAGATTACCAGTGCTGACTCCATTCAGGTTAGAAAGCTTAAGACAGACTAATTTCCATTAAAGAAATAAAGTTCCTAAGAAAACAAACCACTAAAAAGCACTCCACCCTGATGGTTCCACAAAGAATTCTACCAAATCTTCTAAAAACCACATAGTCTTAATGCTGTACAAATTATTCCAGAGCATTGAAAAGGAGGCAAAAATTCCTAATTCCTCTCATGAAGCAGCCATAATACTAATACCCAAACCAGACAGACAGTACTAAGAAACCACACATCAATTATTCATGAATACCAATGCAAAATTCTAAACAAAATACTAGCAAACAGAATCCAACAACACATTAAGAAAATAATATACCATGGCCAATAAAATTCATTCTAGGGATACAAAATCTGTTGAGTATTGAGAAATTTATTAATATCATATACTATATTGATAAATCAGAGGAAGAGAATCACAATCCTCCTCATTGATCTTCAGAAAAACTTGCACAAAATACAATACCCATTCATAGTAAAACATTCAAGAACACAGGATACCTTGTCAATATGATAAAATATACAGTTGACCCCTGAACAACATAGGTTTGAACTGCATGGGTCCACTTACACATGGATTTTTTTTTTTTTCTTCAAAAATTATGTACTACAATACTATACAATCTGCAACTGAATCCTTGGATGTGGAACCATGGATATGGAGGGCAAACAGTAAAGTTATACATGGATTTTCTGTGTGGAGGGTCGGTGTCCCTAACCCCCACGTTGTTCAAGGGTCAACTGTACACCTTAGTTCTAAAGAACATTTATCTTAATGAATGGAAAAACAATAGGGGCATTACCTCTAGAACAAGGCAAAAATGCCCTCTATTATCATACTAGAGGTACTAGCCAATGCAATCAGACAATCAAAAACAATAAGAGGCATAAGAGCTGATAAACAAGCAAAGCTCACTCAGTTTGCAGATGATATGGTAGTATACCTGGAAAATCCCAGAAAATAAATAGTAAAATGAACTCAAAAAATGAATTAATTCAGTGAAGTAGCAAATTATAAAATCAAGATACAAAATTAATAGCTCTCATATACAGAAACTGTGAAGAGAAGACATAATGGTAGAGAAAATTTAATTTACAATGTAATATTAAATACTTAGGGAAAACCTAACAAGAATGTAGAAAACTTTTACAAAGCAAATTCTTAAACATTCCTGACATACACTAAAGTAGACTTGAACTAATCGGAAGACATCCCCTGTTCTTGGATAAGATGACAACATTATAGAGATATTTATTCCCCCAAGCTAATTTATAAGTTATAAATTCAAAGCAAAGCCAATAAAAATACCAACAAGCTAATTTTATGGAGTTGGACAAGATAATAGACAAGTACATATACCTCCCTCCCCCCACACACACATGCATACAAGAATACCTAGAAAAACACTTAAAAAGAAAAACCATGAGGGGGGAACTAGTCCATCCAGACATTGAAACTTATTATAAAGCCTCTGATTTATAATTTAAACACTGCGGCATGGTGTGTGAACAAACAGACCAATAGAATAGAATAAAGTCCAAAATTAGACCCAACACATATGGAATTCAGTATATGACAAAGGTGAAAAATCCCTAGGGTAAAGATGTACTTTTAAAATAAATGATGCTGGGTTAATATGGAAAAGAAAAAAAACTTAATCCTCCCTCACACAATAACACAAAAAATCAATTCCAAGGGGTAGATCTAAATGTGTATACTAAAACAATAAAACCTATAGAAAAAAATGTGAAACATCTTCTTGCCTTCAGGGTAGGTAAATGCTTCTTACACAGGAACAGAAGAATGATGCCCATAAAGATTAGATGACATTCGGTATGTCTGGTGTTGTGTTGTGCGTTTGCTTTGTGTCTGTGTGGGAAATGGTGAGGTATTATTAATATTATGGTCCCCTACCTCCAAGATCAATTCCAAAAATAATTTTATTAATCCTAAGAATGCAACTGTGGAAATAAAAT
The DNA here is from genome assembly GCF_008692025.1 of Phocoena sinus. Taxonomy (NCBI): domain Eukaryota; kingdom Metazoa; phylum Chordata; class Mammalia; order Artiodactyla; family Phocoenidae; genus Phocoena; species Phocoena sinus. The sequence goes on along the minus strand of NC_045765.1, from coordinate 10,593,914 downwards.
GGCTTTTCAGTCCTGTGTTGCCAAAAAAAAAAAAATTAGGTGACATTAAAATTAAGAACTCATTTCATCAGAAGACACCAATTAAAACACTGAAGAGACAAGCCAGAGTGGGAAAAATTACTTGCAAAACGTATCCAGCCATAGGGCCCACATCTGGAATATATAAATCAGTAAGAAAAAGGCAGGCAACTTTAGTATCATCTGATCCAACTCCATAAAATAGCCTGTTGAAAAACAAATTTGTACAACCACTTTGGAAAACTGGCAGCATCTATGAAATATGCATCCCATGTGATCCAGTGATTTCAGTCCAGGGTATACACCCAAGAGAAATATATGCACTTATGCACTATCAGAAATACTAAAATATGCTCACAGCAGCATTATTTACAATAGCCCCAAGCTGAAAAGACAAATGTCCATCAACACAAACTGCTTAAATAAATGGAATATTCAAACAATGGAACCCAATAAAATGTATTACTATCTAGAGGTCCTCACAAAAATACTGGGCAAATTAAGACAGACACTAAAGAACGTATACTGTGTGGCTCCATTTGCATAGGGTTCAAAAACAAAAATCCAAGCCATGTTGTCAGAGTTAGAATATTAGTCACTTGTGAGGGGTAAGGAAAGGTTTGTTATGTGGACAAACCGAGAAGGGGTTATCAGAAATGAGAGTAAAACATTTTTCTTGCCTGTTTACACGGATGTGTTCATGTGATAATTTAGCTGTATGAGTTAAGCACTTTTCTGCATTTCAGTAAAACCTGTTTTAAATGTTACCACAGGTATCATTACACAAACACTGCAGAAACAACTGTGGCATTAAGATAAAATGAACACGCACAGACTTTACAACCCAGCAATTTCACACTCCTGGAATAACTCAGCAACACTCCAGAAGGCATGTACACAATTTCTTAAAGCAGCATTGTTCCTAACTGGGAAAAGTGGAAATAGTCCAGCAACTAACTGTACATCAGCACTAGTTAAACGAATTGTGGGATGAAAATACAAAAGAAACTACAGCCACATTCAACATGACTCTCAAAACACCCCTACTACTAATAATCTGGACCCTGTTACATTTAACTTGAACTTTGCAATGACCTTCTAACAGGTTTCTGTTTGCATCTTGTCCCTCTATTTAGCCTATCAACCCATAAGCCACTATGTTCCTCTAAAAACAGAAATTGAATGGATGTCACTTCTCCGTCCAAAATCCTCCACTGACTTTCCACACTGAGAAAGAAAGGCAAAGTCCTTCCAGTTAACCCACAAGATGCTGCAGTGAACAGGACCTCAATCCAGCTCTGACCTCAACACCTTCTGCAACTCCCAAGCTTGCCTGACTCCAGTCACACTGGCCCCTCTGCCCCAAGCAAAATTCTTTTTCATGACCTTTGAACTGCCGAGGGTGCTCTTCCCCACATTACAACATGGTGCACACTGGCAGTGAATTTACATCTCTACTCAAATGTCCCCTTAAACGAAAGGCTTTCACTATCCATCCAATAGTTCCACTGAACCCCCGCATCCCTCTCATCATCACCATGCTTAAATTTCCCAGCACTGAACTGACCACCATCTGATATACAATATATTTACTCATTTGTTTATCACGTGCCTTAATCCCAAGTAGAATGTGATCACCATGAAGGCAAAAATCCTGACTCACTGCTATAGATTCAGGGCACCAAACAGGGCCTGACATAAGACAGTATGGACTCAAAACACAGACACTACTACTTGTTAATGAGCTGACCTCACACAAGCACCCTTAAACTTCCTTGCCTCAGACTGCCCATATGCAAAAAGGAGTTACTGGTGGTACCTACTTCTTAGAGCTTTTGTGAAAACTAATACACTTATTTCAACACAAGTCAAGAAGTAATGTTTAAGTACATCAGGGATTTGAAATACAATTTAAAAACATGGTTTAAGGATTTTTAAAACCCATATCCACCAATTAAAAGTATAAGTAGATTATACCCACACATGTAGCAGCTCTCCAACCTCACTAATGACCAGATGTATGGGTTAGATAGCATCCAGCTGGGTACAGCGGAACCCTCCTGCCACCAATAAAACAATTATTAAATAGATTAAACAATCAAATATCCAAAGTAGCTTAAACCAATAACCAGTTTTCTTTTTTCTCATGTAATAGGAAGTCTGGAAACAACAAATCCAGGACTACCGCAGACACTCAAAGAAGCCACGGGGGAAGCCAGGATCATTGTGATTTTTCTGCGGTTATCTCCCCCTTCAGCCTGTGGCTTGCATCCTCACGGTCATAAGATGCACCTTTAACACAAGATACTGAATCTCTTTTCAAGGTGAGAAGTAATGAGAAGAGCAAGGAAAAAAAATGTAGAGAAGAATCTAGACAAGAATGAGTCTTTTTCAAAAGCTTTTTTACAGCCCATACAGTGATATCTGCTTATTTGTCAATGGCCAGCCTGTGGACATGGACTGTACTAGCTGCAGGAAAACCTGTAAGAGATTTTTAAAAATAGCACACCTTACTAATCAGACAAAACTTGGACTTTCTTGATATAAAAGAATATGAGATACTGAAGGAGCAACTATATGTTACTCTTGGCTGGATGGGAGGCCAAAAACATTCCAAAGGATCAATCTGATGAAGACATCCTGCTCTGATCACAACTGCATTTGAATTAGATACTTGTAACAAACAGGTACTAAAAATACCCACATGTTACACAGCATGTAACACTATTCTAAAAAATTCCATCAGTCAAGTAAGTTGTCCAAAAGGAAATGAACACATATCGAGAAAGAAATTCTAGTAAAAATACTATATACAAACCTTCTGTGATGAGGCATGAGGGTTATTTGGAAGAGCATAATCTTAAAATTAAAGACTTAAAAATTCATGAGCTGGGGTCCACTTTCATGATGAAAGACTGATAAGTGCAATTCCACATTTACTAAGAAATCCCACTGAGGAGTGAATTCTCATATGCACAAATGACAGGGCTGTGGATGAAATTATCTCCACATAGGGATTGTCTGCAGTGTGGGTTCTCATGTGTTTCCTGAAAGAATTACACTGATTATAATTTTGAAGTTTTAAATAGAAATTTCTCCTACTGTGAGTACCCACATGTTTCATAAAAAATGGAGGGATTGTTGGCTAAGGTTTCTCAACCTCAACAATACTGACATTTTGGGGCACATAATTTCTCTCTCTTGGGGGAAGCCTCCTGTCCACTGCAGGATATTTAACAGCATCCCTGATGTTTCCCAAAACATGCCAGTGGCACCTCCCCAGCTTTGACAACCAAAAATGTCTCCAGACATTGCCAAGTGTCTCCCGGGGAGCAAAGTTATCCCCAGTTGAGAACCACTGCTGTAGACCAAGGACTCGCAATTTTTTTCTGTAAAGGGACAGACAGTATTTCAGACTTTGTCGCGCACACATGGTCTCTGGCACATATTTTTCTTCTTAAAAATGCAACAAATACTCTCAGCTTGCCAGCTGTATAAAAAGACAGCTGGCCATAGTTTGCCCACCCGTTACCGACTTTCCCATGTTCCTTATTTCATAGGTTTTTCTCTTCAGTGTGATTTCTCTCATGAGGAATACAGTGAGACCAGGAAAGGTCTGTCCAGTCTTGGAATTTACAGAGATCCTCCCTGGTGGACTTACTCTTGTGCCAAGGAGGTACAAGGTGATGCTAAAGTCATTTTGACATTAAATATCAGACTAGGGTTTCTCCCCCTAAGTTCTCATTTGTTGAGAGCTAAACATACACTGACGGCTTCTTCACACCACAAACACATGTTTTCTCAACTATCTTGAGTTCTTACACTATCTCCAAAGTGAGATAGTCTTTCCACAGTTATTACACAAATTGGATTTCCCCCAAGTTAACACATATTCTTTTGTGCCCAGTGAGATGAGTTCATCAAGGCTTCCTGCCTTCCTTACACCTGCCAGGTCTGAGCTCTCATGTTTCTCTTTAAAGAGATGTGTCACTGGAGCCTTTTCCACACTGATGATGTGAAGAGCTTCTCTCCCCGGTGCGTCTTCACGTGACTCCTGAGGGACGAGTGATCACTGAAGGCTTTCCCGCAGACCAGGCACTCGTAGGGCTTCTCCCCAGTGTGTATCCTCCGGTGCACATTAAGGTTCGAGCAGATGCTAAAGGCTTTCCCACAGTGATCACACTCGTAAGGCTTCTCTCCTGTGTGACTCCTCATGTGTGTCTTAAGGGTCGACTGGTTTCTGAAGGCTCTCCCACACTGTCTGCATTCGACATGCTTCTTTACGAGATGAATGCTCATGTGCCTCCTCCGCGATAAATAATCACCAAAGACCTTACCGCAGGTGGCACACTCGTAGCGCCTCTCTTGAGTGTGTATTTTTCTGTGCGCAGTTAGGTTGGAGCTTGCACTGAAGGCTTTCCCACAGAGATCGCACCCATACGGTTTCTCTCCAGTGTGGGAATTCATGTGTGTCTTAAGGATGGACTGGTTTCTGAAGGCTTTTCCACACTGTCTACATTCAACAGGTTTCTTTACAATGTGAATTCTCATGTGTTTTCTCCGTGAGAGGAGGTCCCCAAAGGATTTCCCACACTCTTTACACTCGTATGTTTTCTCTACCATGTGGTTCTTCTTGTGCAAGTTAAAGTTGGACTTCCATCGGAAGGCTTTTCCACACTGTGTGCATTCGTAGGGTTTCTCTCCAGTGTGGTTCCTGACGTGCTCTTTGAGATGTGAGGGATGCTGGAAAGCTTTCCCACAGTCGTGACATTCGTAGGGTCTCTCTCCAGTGTGTGTTCTTCTGTGTGCAATGAGATGGCAGCTCCTGCCATATGCCTTCCCACATTCATCACACTTGTAAGGTCTCTCCCCAGTGTGAACTCTCATGTGTATCTTCAGTGAGGAGAGGGTTCGGAATGCATTTCCACACTGACTGCAGTCAAAGGGCTTCTCTGTGAGGTGAGTTCTTGCATGACTCCTAAGAGCTGAGGGGTCATTGAAAGCTTTCCCACAGGCATTGCACTCATAGGGTTTCTCCCCAGTATGTATTCTCCTGTGTCGTGTAAGGGAAGCACTCGTGGTGAAGGCTTTTTGGCACTGATGACATTCATGCATTTTCCTCCCATTGTAAATGTTCACATGTTGGGTTACATGGGATCTGTTCTTGAAAGTCACCCCACAGTCCCGGCGGTGATAAGGCCTCTTGCTAGTGTGCCTTCCCATTTGCTGAGTAAGATGAGCACCCATGCTGAAGACGTCAAACAGGTTAGCATATTCACTGGATTTCTCTCCAAGCCGACTGCTTTCCTGTTGATGAAGAGGGAGGGTTGACTCAGGCATTTCCCATATTCATTAAATTCCTAAGACTATCTCTACATAAACTGGCATAAATAGAAGCGCATCATTATGACTAATGATGTCATAATTTGCAGTGCAAAAGTACTGCTCCTGCCTCATTTGGACTCCATCAAAGAAAACAAGTGAATGCTATGCTCTGAGGCTCCATGTGTATAACTTTCCCAAAGCTTTTTGCATATACTTTGTTAACTGTTTAAAACTCAATTAAGGCCCAACACTCAACATCTGAGCCACAGTTATAGAAATATTTACTCACTGGAACTTTAAGTGAAGAGGTTTGGGGTCAGGTTTTAGGGCTTTCCCCAAATCGGTAATATTCAGTGTCTCTGACACTGTTTCCTCTTGGGGACCTGCCTGGTTTTGAGCTGCTTTTCTAACTCAGGCTGCCCCTGTCCTCTCTCAATATGGAAGATCCAGAATTATCCCAAGGAAATCTTACCATTGTCACACCATGAGATGTTTCCTTCCCAAAAATATCTTCCATAAGAATTGACCATTTGGTTTTAGATGGAGTCTCCCAATCTGAAACAAATTGGGAAAATATTAACTTGCTAGAGAAAGAAAATGGTGGGATGATGGTGACAAAAACAGAGGTGGCTTTCTTTGCAAATATTAACCCTAAAGAAGGAAAGGGAATATGAAAGGGGAGAACACACATGAGTAAAAATGACTGAAAAATCTGGTTATGTGAGATATTTGGCAATGACGAGGGTAGAAATTTAACCTGACTCACTAAGAAGCACCTCTTCAAAGAATGACATCAATAAAGACATTAAGAGTGAGATCAGGAATGTTGAGTAGGAAAGAATGGGACAAAGAACCCATTTGGACACATGTCGAATTTAAAGAAGAAGGGACATGGAGACCAAAAGAATTGTGAGAGGATGGAGGGACAGTGAAAGAGAAAGAGCATTTTCAGATTTCCCTGGGTGACGTTTCCTCATGGATCTCTGTCATCCCAATCACTGGAGAGAGCAGATTCTCAAAAGCACTTGTGTCTGCCTAGTGCTTACCGGGACAAGGGCCTTGGTGAAGTTCCTGCTCCTCTGTCCCCAGCTCCTCTTCTTGCTCCAAGTGGGAGATGAGGCTGGGTTTGCTCACCTGACACCCTACTCACGGGGAAAGACACATGTTGAGGGAGGATCGTGCAGAGGACAACCCCTTCCATTAGTCTGGGGTCAGTGTTTTGGTCTTCAGTGCTCTGAAGATGGACAAGTCTGACTTAGGAGCAGCAAAATGATGGTGCCACATTTCTAAGGAACACAGTGAAAGGCTTTCATAAAACACAAAACCACAAATACCCACACATTTTGCCCTTCAAAAGAATGAGGATTTTTTTTTTTCTTTTTGGCCGTGGCGCATGGCTTGTAGGATCTTACTTCTCTGACCAGGGGTTGAACCCGTGCCCTTGGCAGTGAAAGCTCAGAGTTCTAACCACTGGACTGCCAGGGTTGAGGACGTCTTAACTCAGAAAGCTATGCCCAAGCTCAGACACACTTGACAACCTCCAAGGGCAATGCAATGGACAGGTCTCAACAGCCAAGGTACCATCAAGGCAGGCACCAGGTCGGCTTGTTCATAACTGTGTTCTGAATCCCCACAGTTCCTGGGTCACAGCAAGTACTTACAACAAAAATATTTCATTCATGAACGAATAAATGAAGAAATGCTGCCAGCCTTACCCACTGAGGCAAGGTTGCTATAGTTCTCCAGCATCACATCTTTGTACAGTTTTCTCTGAGAAGAATCCAGCAAGGGCCACTCCTTCTCAGTGAAGTCCACGGCAACATCCTGGAAAGTCACTGATTTCTGAAACACCACACAAATTTGGGGTCGGTGAGAACCCAGCCTGTATGTGTTCAAAGATGGCTGAGGCTAAAGATTACACAGGAGAGACTCTAAACACAGGATTTTCAATACGGGCATCTGGGGTCTAAACATTTACTCTAGAAGTCACTCCTCAGATGTCTTCTCTTCCAATGAGAAATCTCATGAGATAATCTCATTGCTTCAAACGCAACTCTGACATGGGATCAAACCTACTTCCACTCCAAACCTGGCCTGAGAGCTTTGAGCTATACTATGAGAGAAACACCTGTTATATAAGTCATTCCCCCTAACATCCCTGATACCAGGACAGCCTCACCAACTTCTCCCGCTCTTCCTCTTGCACCCTGATCATGCATTGATCAGCCTCGATAAAGATCTAAAAGACTCCTAACATGTGATGTTGTGGGCATTCTAGGGAAGTGCCTCCTCCACCCTCAGGGGCCTTGAGATCTTGGTGTACCTGGGAACCAACACTGGTTGATGTATGAGGCTCCAGGCCATTGTATGCAAACAGCTCCACATCCTGGGGACAGGAATGGTCTTTTGAAGAAAGAGGAATTTCTGACTCATGGACATAGGCAGGCTCCTGGTTGGACATAGCTAGAGAAGAGAGGACCCATGAGGATTAAAGCCCATCTGACATTCGCAGATCAGGAAACAGTCTCACACTAACGATATGTGTGCAGTGCACATGCCCCAATCTCACATTCCCTCACACACTCACTCACACGCACTGTTGTGCAACAAGCCAGAGAAGCCCTGCTCTACTCAAGGACAGGAAAAAGGGTGGTGGGCCTACATAGCCATAAAGATAATGATATATATTCTCAATTTATGGGTAAAGAAATAGAAGCTCTGAGATAGAGCTGTTACTTCATCCAGACTTATCAAAATAATAAATGGGATGCCGCAGGGTTACCAATGACCAGTATCCCTCCTTACACAGCAACTACAAACACTCCCTGCCTCACCCAAACTCACAAAGACCCTGAATCAGACACAGTCACCTGGGGAGCTCTCAGGACTTCACTCACTCCCACCCCCGTTCAGTTCATGTATCCTCCTCCACTTCTAACCTGGCAGCCCTCCCACTAGCTGTGCACATCCTTGCCCTCAGTGAAGGGGCAGGGGCCACTGGCCACTGAAGCTTTATTTCTGAGGGCATTCATCACCCGAAGAACTTACCACATGTGGGAGACAGACCAACAGCTGCCATCCTCCGAGAATGATAGTAAATCTGCCTGAATGAAAGCAGGGCACTGGCACCAGAAAGCTACTCTCTCGCTCTCATGGGACTCTTGGAGCAGGCATCTGTAGTAAATGAGAAAAAGACTACTAGGTGTAGCCAAAGGCTTTCTGTCTCTCCCACTAACAGGACAATTCTGACTTTTGTTTTTCAGTGTTTCCTCTTTGGAGCAGCCTATCTCAGCTTGGGCCTTAACCCTGCTTAGGTAAAACCTCCAGGCAATGTGGTGGAGGTCCCTGACCTACCTCAAGTAAGATTCAGATTCACTCTCTCAAGTAATTTGTCCCCAGTCACAATTCTGTTAAACTCTGTCACTCATTGAACACTTGGGCCCCAGACTTCTTCAACTTCAAGGCATAGTCCTCCTGGCTTGGGATGGCTCCAGCTTCCATGAGGACTGGTCCATCTGGACCATGTGTTCTGATCGCCAATGCCTTTTGGCCCCCCACTCCACACCAACATACACACCTGTGGGCCACAGCCCAGGCCTTGTCATCACCAGAATCAGATTCACTTCACAATGATTCAGAAATTTGCTCTCTAGACAAAACCTCCTACACAACATGCTTCTCACATAAACTCTACCACTTAGAGGGGATTCCAGGCCACCCAGGCTTCTACCACCTTGCTCCCTAACAGCAAATTCTTCTTCACTGCCCCACCTATTCAGCTGAGAGATCCATCATGTTCCATCACTTCTACAAATTTCTGTCCAAATTCCTTTAATCCTCTACCTAGTATACCCCCAACGAGCAGAAGACCAGTCTGGGATGATTCCAACCATCTGTTTCCTCCCTGAAGGTACTTGGAAAGACCAGTCTGCACACACCCAGTCACACTAGCAGTTTTCAAACCACAGTCACTAACCTTGAAGGAGCATCTATACTAAAGAAAAGCATAAGTGGTAATCCAATCTCCCCAAAACCATGTAAAAATCTCACCAGTTTTTCTAAACCCAAAACTGTCTTACATGACCCTTGCTTTCAGCAAATAATCTTGCATTTCATTTCACAGTAATCACAACTAAAAAAACATAACTCAGCAAAGAACTGGAAAATGAAACGTAAAAAATACTTTCATTTATAACAGCATAAAACATATAAAGCATATAGGAATAAACCAAATAAAAGCTGTGAAACCGTGCTGGAAGAAATAAAAAACCTAAATAAGTGAGGAGCTATATCACTTTCATGGGCTGCAAGAGTCAATATTACTAAGGTATTCACTCTCCCCAAATTCATCTGCAGATACAACGCAGTCATCACCAAAATCTCAGCAGGTTATGTTCTAGACATTGACAAACCAAATCTGAAATGGGTACCAAAATGCAGAAGATCTAGAAGAGCCAGAAGAATGTTAAGAAAGAAAAATAAACTTGGAAGATTCCTATTACTAACTTTACTACAGTAATGAAGAGCTGTTGGAATAAGTATAGACAAAAAGGTCAATGGAGGGCTTCCCTGGTGGCGCAGTGGTTGAGAGTCCGCCTGCCAATGCAGGGGACACGGGTTCGTGCCCCGGTCCGGGAGGATCCCACATGCCGCGGAGCGGCTGGGCCCCTGAGCCATGGCCACTTAGCCTGCGTGTCCAGAGCCTGAGCTCCACAACGGGAGAGGCCGCACAGTGACAGGCCCGCGTGCCGGGGGAAAAAAAAAAAAAAAGTCAATGGAACAAAACAGAAATAGACCTACATGTGCATAGTCAAATGATTTTCAATAAGGGAATAAAGAAATTCATTAGGGAAAGTGGTCTTTTTAATAAATAGTGCTGAGACAGCACCCTTCTATAGTTGATAGATGGGATGCTGCCCAATTCATAAATCGCCTAAGAAAGCCAATTAGATCTTCAAATTAGGAAAAAAACAAGTGCTGCAAGAACTTAGTGGACAAAAAGGAACTTTGACCTCCATTATCACTGCATACACAACAAACTGAATTAAAAAAAACCTTTTTGAGATAACTCAGACACCAAAAAGTAAAATCCAGAGAACACTTTAACAACATTGAGTTACACAACATTTTAGACTAGACACAAATAGAACTAAACATTAAAAAAATCAATAATTAGACTTTACCAAAATTAAAAATTTTTAGTCATCAAATGACATTATTAAGAAAATAGGGGCTTCCCTGGTGGCACAGTGGTTAAGAATCCACCTGCCAATGCAGGGAACTTGGGTTTTAGCCCTAGTCCAGGAAGATCCCACATGCTGCGGAGCAACTAAGCCCGTGTGCCACAACTACTGAGCCTGAGCTCTACAGCCCACAAGCCACACTACTGAGCCCACATGCCACAACTACTGAAGCCTACATATGTAGAGCCCATGCTCCGCAACAAGAGAAGCCATGACAATGAGAAGCCTGGGCAACACCGCCGCAACTAGAGAACCCGCGCAGAGCAACGAAGACCCAAAACAGCCAAAAATAAATAAATAAATAAGTTTATTTTTTTAAAAAAAAGAAAGAAAGGGCTTCCCTGGTGGCGCAGTGGTTGGGAGTCTGCCTGCCGATGCAGGGGACATGGGTTCGTGCCCCCGTCCGGGAAGATCCCACATGCCGCAGAGCGGCTGGGCCCGTGAGCCATGGCCGCTGAGCCTGCGCGTCCAGAGCTTGTGCTCCGCAACGGGAGAGGCCGCGTACCGCAAAAAAAAAAACAAAAAAACAAAAAAAAAAGACTAAAAAAAAAAAAGAAAGAAAGAAAATAAATAGGCAAGCCACAGATTGGGGAAAAAAGATATTTGCAGTACGTACACATGACAAAGAATTCACATTCAGACTACATAAAGAACTCTTACAAAACAATAATAATAAAAAATTTAAAAAAAACTCAACAAGGGCTACAGTTAGACACTTCACAAAATTTAATGAGTGAGGAACAATAAGCATGACAAGTTACTCAAAATCATTAGTCATCAGATGGATGCAAATTAAAACTAATGGTATAATATTTTAACCCACCAGAGCAGCCAAAATTACAAGACTATAAACACTAAATGGTGGCAAGGATACAGCATACCCAAAACTCTCACATACTAAAGGTGGGGGTGTGAAATGGTTCAATCACTTTGGAAAACAATGCGCCAGTTTCTTAAAAAGTATACCTATCATTTGACTCAGCAATTCCACTCCTAGATATTTACCCAAGAGAAAAATTTTAAAACATGTCCACAAAGATTCATATAAAAATGGTCATAAAAAAAAAAAAAAAAAAAAATGGTCATAGCAATCTGATTCTTAATAGCCCCAAAGTGTAAGCAATCTAAATATCCATCAACAAAAGAATGAATAAGCAAACTGTGGTATGCAGAGTGGAATACTACTCATCAACAAAAAGAAACTACTGAGACACACAACATGGATGAACTTCTATAATGCTGACCAACAGAAGCGAGACAAAAAAAAAGCTCTATAACTCCAATTCCACAAATTATTAAGGTCGATAGTAAAATGTGTTTATTTAAGTCAACAGAAGGAAAAAGGTTGGTTGCCTCCTTGCAGGAATATGATATGGTGGTAGAATGAGAAGCAAGAGGGAACTTTCTGGGGCAACTGAAATATTTTATTATTTTTTTCAGTTAGTGGCTATACAATGTACACCATGTCAAAAATTTCATCAAACTGATCATCTGAGATATGTGCATTTTCTTGAACGTAAATTATACTCTACTTTAAAAAAGTTAAGTGGAGTCTTTCTTACTTTCATGTCTCCAGTTACACAAAAATTCCTCCCACAACTGACCTATGACTCCTATTACCAGTAAGATGTCTGCCCTCCCTCCCTTCTAAAGCCAACCTCTTCAGATCTGCCTCGGCTACACTTAGTCCTCCCTCCAGAGCAAAAGCTTATAAAGACAGTCCACACTATCTCCCTAATTCAGTGTACCTAATGTCAATTACCATCATCTCCATCTTCACAGAAAATACAATTACTCCTGTGTCCTGTGTCAGTGGAATCCAGTAAGTGCATTTCAGTCTTAGATCCTCAGCAAAATTTGGTGTCTATTTTCTTCGAGAATCATTCTCTTTCTAGGCTTCTATATAACTCTCTCCCTGGTTCTCTCTCTACTTCTCTTGATACTCTGTCAAGGTTTTTTCAGAAGGTCTCCTTCTACCATTAAAGGCTGGATTTGCTCAAGAATCATCCCTTACCCTATTGCTCTTCATACTCTGTGCTTTGCCAAGGCTTCCCTTAATTTTCACCTCTAACACTCAAGGTCCAATATGAATTCAAAATCATATTCTCACTGCCTACTAACAGCCACCAAAGAACATCTCATACAAAAGCCTGTTGAGCCTGTGTTTCTGGGCTCAACAAAGAGAATCAGTAGCCAGCCCTCTGGCCGCTCACAAGAGGGAGGTGAGGTATGGGAATATATGTATGCATATAGCCGATTCACTTTGTTATACAGCAGAAACCAACACAACATTGTAAAGCAATTATACTCCAATAAAGATGAGGGGGGAAAAAAGCTACAACTTAACTGCTCCATTCCATGGCTCTAATCACTTACAAACTAAAGAAAAATCCACACAACCTTCTTCACATTAAAAATTTATTATCTTCATATGAAAAAACTTGGCTTTCTCTGTTAGCTGACTCTCTTTCTCCTACAAAACCTGTCACAATATATTTTTATGTTTTTACTCCCTTGTTTTTATTTCCTTGTTTTATACTGTTTCCTAAACTATATAGTAAACTAGAAGAGTGCACCACTGTACTCAGGTCCTAATCCACTACCCGATATTAAATAGAAAATGAAGGGGGGTGGGGGCAGAAAAGGTCAATGAACAGAGAACAGACTGGCGGTTGCCAAGGGGGAGGGGTTGGGGGGAGGGATAGAGTGGGAGTTTGGGGTTAGCAAATGTAACCTTTTATATACAGAATGGATAAACAACAAGGTTCCACTGTATAACACAGAGAACTATATTCAATACCCTATGATAAACCATAATGGAAAACAATGATAAAGTATATACATGTATAACTGAATCACTTTGCTGTACAGCAGTAATAAACACAAAATGATAAATTAATTATACTTCAATAATAAAATAAGTAGATGTTTTAAAACTCTTGAAAAAAAAAAGTCAATGAATTCTACCTCTTACACCACATGTCTCCAAATCATTTAACTTTCTCCAATTCAACACCCAGCAATAGAGTCTGGATCATATATGCTGGACCATAAAAAAGTCTCAAATTTAAAAAGACAGCAAATGTACTAGATTTGAAATTAATAACAGTAAGATATCTAGAAAATACTCAAATATTTGTAAGTTAAAGACAAATAATTTTATGTAGAGGATGAAACAAAGAAAATGTAATAAATATTTTATACTACATGAAAATACAACAAATAAAAACTTGTGAAATGAGGTTAAAATCATTCTTAGAATGAAATATATACAGTTAAATGTCTACATTAAAAAGTGGACAAAAAAAAAAAAGTGGACAAGCTCAGTGAAAATCAATGAACTACACTTAAGAAAAAAAAGAAAATTAGGGTTTTCCAGGATAAACCATAAATTAGGCCAAACACAATTCTCAACCAATTTTAAGACAAATAATAGCAAAATATATTCTCCAACCACAATGGAATGAACCTAAAAAACAATGATAGAGGGAAAACTGGAAAATTTACAAATACATGGAAATGAAACAACACATTCTCACACAACCAACAGGACAAAGAAGAAATCACTGGGGAAATTAGAAAAAACTTTCAGACAAATGAAAACGGAAATGTAACACAGCAAAATTGATGGGATGCAATGAAAGCAGTGCTCAGAGGGAAATTTATAGCAGTTAATACCTACATTAAAGAAGAAAGATCTCAAACAACCTAACTTTACACCTTAAGCCACAAGATAAGCACAAACTAAACCTAAAGGCAGCAAAAGAATTAGAACAGAGATAAATGAAATGGAGAGCAGAAAAACTAGAATCAACAAAAGTTGGTTTTTTCAAAAGATCAACAAGATAACTAAAATCAGAAGTAAAAATGGGGACATTACTACCAACCTTACAGAAATTAAAAAGACTCTAAAAGGGTGTTCCCTAGTGGCCTAGTGGTTAGGACGCCAGGCTTTCACTGCCAGGGCCGGGTTCAATCCCTGGTCATCGAACATCCTGCAAGCCGTGAGGCATGGCCAAAAAAAGAAAAAAAAAATCCACAACATTATAGAAATAGAAAAGGTATTTTAAAAAATAAAAATAAATAGAATACCATGAACAACTGTACACCAACAAATTAGGTAATCTAGATAAAATGGACAAATTCCCAGAAACATACACTTTTCCAAAATGGACTAGAGAAGAAATAGAAAATCAACAGACCCATAACAAATAAACAGGCGCAATCAGTCACCAAATTCTCCCAACAAGGAGAAGTCCAGGACCAGATGACTTCACTGGTGAATTCTACCGAACACTTAAAAGAAGAATTAACACCAATCCTATTCAAACTTTTCCAAAAGTAGAAGAGGTAACATTTTTCTAACACAATCTTTACGGCCAGCATTACCCTGATACCAAAACCAAGACAGTACAATCTCAAACACCTCTGGACTCCTAAAGAGACCAAGCTACCTGGAGACCAAGCTACCTGTATACATGTTAAGCCTGGGGTGGTGTTTAGACTCTATGTCGCTGATAGGTTGTCTGGTTCTCAGTCAATGTCACATTGTTCTCTATGAGACTAAAAGAAGTGAACAAAGCAGGCAGCTTTTACACCTTTCAGACAAAGAAACAATACATTTGTGAAGAATTGACATGACAAAGTTTGGGCCTGAGGTAGTAAATTGGTAAAGAAGTAACAAATTTTGTTTATACAACCTTCTCAGCCCTGAACTTCATATCTATCTCTGGAGATAAGGATGTCTCTTTGCCTTCTGGTACAGGGAAGGTGCCTTTCACAAGGGAGATTTATTTCCTACTTTCAGGGTAGCAAAAAAGGGTCAGAGTGTCCTTCTCACGCCAACTGTTTCTTATGTAACTTTAATTCAAAATAATCAATATGCCAAAGTGGCATATTTTGGGGCATCTTGCCCTGACCTCCATCACTGCTAATCCATATGTCATAGTTACCCCAGTCATTTACTGTTTGGCTGAATTAATCCTTTAGCAGTTTTGTTTTGTTTTTTCATACAGGTGATTATCAAATCTCATCTGAATTTATGCTGACTTGTTATACATATTAGCAATTTCTGACATACAGCAAAGTGATTCGGTTATACATTTGCCAAGCATAGTACCTCACACATAGAAATTATTTTTAAAATATTGAATGAAGAAAAGGATATATGAATAGTAAAATCAAGTTCAAATGATAAAAGTTTAAAAAAATCACATTACTTTGGTATCTTCTGGTATCTAGGACAACGTGTCACTCATCAGTTTTTCTTTGTCAAAAATATTGGATATTCTCGAATATTTTCTTTTGCAGATGAAATTTAGAATCAGCTATACTATTTGTATAATGAATTTTCATTTTCATTAATGTTATGATATTTTAAGGTCTTCATTTTCTAAGTGTTTCTAAATAGGCACATCAATTTATTGAAATGATCTTACGTTAAAATGTTTAGAATATTTCCAATTTTTCACAAGTAGAAAGACAACACTTGGAAGAAATATTTGCAGCTAAATTTTTGCAGTTTTTTTCAAGTTTTTCCTTAGAACAAAGTTCTAGATAGTGAAATGTTTAGTCAACATTTATGACTAAACATTTAGTAAGTGTTGCCAAAATGCTCCCAAAACTGCTTTATCTGCAGTCTCTTTAGCTACACACATATTTATCATACACTAGGAAAAAAACACTTGTTTGCCAAGGTGATGAATTATGTTCTTTTCAAATTAAAAACTGAGTAGGGATGTAAAATACTGTAGAACACAATTTTATAGCTTGTTAACTGGAAAATAAGGGGCAAGCTGGTTAATTCCTTGAGCTGTAATTAAATGTTACCAAGCACCCGTCTTATCTATTTTCTAGAAATGTGAACAAACCAGATGTAATAAAACAATTAGAAAAATGTAATACTCTTGGGAACAACTTATGAAACTGGGTGAAGTAATAATAATAATAAAAGTAGTTGCATTTCTCTTTCAAAGGTTTACAAAGAGAGTGAACAGCACTGCACTGGTGGGAACCCAGGTCCCACCTCGTGTTAAGCACGATCCAGTGTTGGGTTTACCTGAACCCCACAGAAAACCAATCAGATGAGCCTTATAGCACCATGAGAGGTGCGCAAACAGGCTCAGAGAGTTTAAGTAACTGCCATAAAATTGCATAGAAGGTAGCAGGGGTGAGACCTGGGCCCTAATTTCTTTAACTGCAAAGCCTGAGCTCATTCCTCCCTTTGGAGGTGGCAGTGGGGGCATGGTTTTATTTGATAAGTACCACCTGTGTGAGAACAGTGAGGGTTATCAGAGATTCAAGAATACTACATCAGCTGATGTAGTAGATTCTCAACAAATATTAGCTCCCTTCTCTTTCCCCTTTTGCAGTGAGGAAATACACAAATGTTAACCATCTTTCATTCATTTCTAGATACCATGGAACCTGCCTCCAAATGAGATCAGGTGCTGCCACCTTCTGGGTATAAAGAGGTATTGCAAGCCTCCTGAGGTCGAACTTGGAACAAACCTTTGCCTTTCTCAAGTAGAGGATTTGGGTTCCAACATCAGATTACTGAGAGACTCGTTAAGTTAAAAAAAGAGGTTCAGAGTCACTGAAGAACAAGGTCTCCACCCTCACCTCCCACTTATTCCTCTATTCTCAATTTACAAATTTCTGCTCAAGTTTCTGTCCCCCAACTTTTCTTGCCAACATCAATACCAATGCTACAAATAACAACATAAGCATGCTTACTATGTACAAAGTATCTCCTGAGTCTTTCCAGGGACTCTCATTTAATACTCGCAACTTCCCCAGGAGGTAAGCAGTATCCTGAGGAAAAAGTGGGGCATGTACTTACTGAAGGGTTAGGTCATGTGACGAAGGTCAAACAGGGGCTAATGAACCTGATTCCAGAGCCACACATGTCCCCTCTCAAGGTGACCTCTGCATGTGAACCCCCTGACACCAAATCAGGAAACAGCTTTTTCCTGATTCTTGTCTTGCTTGATCTCAATACATGATCCTGCCCACTACCAACCTCCCCTCTCTCCCTCTTCCCGGGGAACCTCTGCTCTTGGCCACTGTGCATCATATCCCAAGGTTGTCCTCCTCCCTCTCTCCCATCTCAATGGCAATGCTCTTTTTGAGACCCCTGCTCGTGGTCCTTCCTCCTTTGCCAGGATCCCTAAGGGCCAGGGTTCTGCTGGGCCTTCCTTTCCCCCATCCCACACATGTTCACGCTCTGAAATCCCTCCTCCCTTGGGTACTGACATCCAGGTTCTGATTACACATCCATGAAGGTTGTTGTCCACCTCAGGTGACCCCACCTTGCTGCAAGCCCAGCATTCTTGCCCATGGGGGCTCCATTCAAGAATGGGCTCACGGACTTCCCTGGCGGCGCAGTGGTTAAGAATCCACCTGCCAATGCAGGGTACACAGGTTCGAGGCCTGGTCTGGGAAGATCCCACATGCCGTGAAGCAACTAAGCCCATGCGCCACAACTACTGAGCCTGCGCTCTAGAGCCCACAAACCACAATTACTGAGCCCGAGCACCTAGAGCCCGCGCTCCGCAACAAGAGAAGCCACGGCAATGAGAAGCAAGCGCACCACAACAAGGAGTAGCCCCCGCTCGCTGCAACTAGAGAAAGCCTGCATGCGCAGCAACGAAGACACAACGCAGCCATAAATAAATAAATTTATTTATTTAAAAAAAAAGAATGGGGGCTTCCCTGGTGGCGCAGTGGTTGAGAATCCGCCTGCCGATGCAGGCGACACGGGTTCGTGCCCCGGTCCAGGAAGATCCCACATGCTGAGGAGCGGCTGGGCCCGTGAGCCATGGCCGCTGAGCCTGCGCGTCCGGAGCCTGTGCTCCGCAACGGGAGAGGCCACAACAGTGAGAGGCCCACGTACCGTAAAAAAATAAAAAACAAAAAAAAGAATGGGTTCACTAAACTTGTTTTCTCATCTGGAAACTGGAGGTTATAACACTGGATTATGGGACTGTATGTGCTCGATAAATGTTCACTCTAAAACACTATTACTTTCATCATAAAACAAAATGGCCGTTGGCGATTTAAACGGTAAACTGTTAATTTACAGTGGATGCCACTCTCCACTACTTGGTACTTGCCCCAGGCAGCATGAGCCAGAGAAATGGGTAGATGAGTGCCACGTGAACATTTCCCCTGCAATATCTAATAAGACCTCAAGGTAAACACCTAACACTGAGCTCCTGCCAGCCTCCCCATCTCAATGGCAACTCCATGCTTCCAGGAGCTCCAGGCAAAAAGCCTTGAAGTCATCCTGGACTCTCCTTTTTCACACTTTAGATCCAAATCACCAGCAAATCCTATGGGCTTTACCTTGAAAACTTACCCAAAATCTGGCCACTCCTCACCACCTACTCTAATACTGCCTTGGTGCAAGGCACCACCTCTCTCCTAGATCATTCCGATAGCTTCCTAAAGTATCCCTGTTTCTGTCCTTTAGTTTATATGGCAAGTAGAACTTTGCCAGTAAAATGTAGGTCACATCACTCTGTTGCTCAAAACCTGCTGGCGTCCCATCTCACTCAGCCAAAGCCCTACATTCCTGCTGCCTCATCCACAACCCCTCCTGGCTCCCGGCCCCCTGTGACCCTGCTCACACTAACCTCCTCACTGGGCCTTATGCCTGTGCTAGGCATGTTCCCACCTTGGGATCTCTGCGCTTGCTGTTCTCTACACGGAAATGTGCTTCTCCACATTCAAGTGTACCTGCTCCCTCTCCTGCTTCGGATCTTTAGTTAACTTTAAGTGTCTCAACATGGCATTTACTGGCCACTCTAGTCAAAATGCAAACCTCTGCCCGTCTATCCCTAAACCCCACTCCTTCTTCTATTTTTCTTCAAAGCACTAACCTCCACTTAATATACCGTGTTAAGTCAGGGTAGGCTCTATTTTACTGCAAAAACAGACTTCAAATCTCAATGACTCGATGAAACGGAAGTTTATGTCTGGCTCACGTTACTTGTTCAACCTGGGCTGGTGGTGAAACTTTACCAGTTACACAGGGGCATGCCTCTTGTATCTGAGCCAACTGAAACCCGTGGTCATTCTGGCCATGGATGATTAGAAGGGTGTGCCTAGAGAACTGTGCACCTTGACACACACGCTCTGGCCCTGAAGTGCTCATAGCTCATTGCCCAGAACTAGTCACATGCCCCTGCTAGTTCCAGGGATCCTGGGAAGTGTAGGACAGCACACAGAATACCTAGTAAGCATTACTGTCTCTCCCACACATACTATGTATTTTACTTGTTTAGTTTTCTTCCCTTATGCCCAGCCAGACAATAAGCTCCAGGCAGATAGATTTTCCACTTCTTTGTTTCTTTCACTGTTGAGGTGTCTGGAACAGTTACCTCAGATCACAAACAGGATAATAGTGAGCAAAAGAATGAATGGATGACAAATAAGCTGATCTACATTTCTCTTCATGTTGAGAAGGCCCTCCCAAACCTGGGGGTCTTGGGAAGATCACAAAGGAGGGGGTCTATGGATCTTGGTGTATGTGTGGGGGGGGCTCCCCTTCAGGTCCTATGAGATGTATGTTGACCCAGCTGCTAGGACACAGCCATAAAGCTTAGCTACACCTTGGCTCCTGAACTGCCCACAATGTGGGGCAAGGTAAACAAACGGTTCAAGCCTGGATAGAGAGTGCACTCACATCAATTTCAAACCTGGGGGATATTTTCAAAGTCTCATGGCAATGCAAACTAGAGGCCAGAGCAAGGTTCTGGAGTGTTTCTCATCTGAGCAATTATACCACTTGTTGAGCTACACTCAGTGACCCTGAATACAGATGCAACAGGACTACCTCAGCATCTAAGTGACTGGAAGTGGAGCAGGGGAGTCTAGGAACAGTTATGGGATCTATTAAAGAAGTTTTGACTCCTGTTTCTACACAGTACATGAGACAAAACCACGATGATCAGACTGATATCAGCACAGATAAATGCGATGGAGAGAGAATTTTCAAAGAGGTACTGAGATTGTTTAATTTCTCTTTTAATTTCCTTTATAACACAGTGAAAACAGTTCCCTTTTTCTATTTCAATACATCTTAGCCCATTCTCATTGGGATCTGTTTTTCTCTGTGCCAGGATCAGCACTAGGGTGAGGTAAGAGAGGTTGCTGGAGTACAAAATTCAAACAGGTGCTTTCAGCATCATACAAGTGCAGGGTTAATGCCTCCGCCCACATACCTCACCCTAATCTCACCCCTGCTCCCCACAATTACAGAAGATCTGCCTCCTACATCAGTTTTTTGGTCCAAAACACATTTTACCCTTTAAAATTGTTCTACTGTGACTTCTCCTTTTGTGGCCATAACTCTTCCAATATTTGATTTAAAATCCCCACATTCAATTTTATAATACTGCCCCAAGATATTCAGAATTTGCAGATGTAAATACTAAAGATAGAATGATTCTTTTGTTACTTTTATGGAGTGATATTTCTGCCTCTGCTAGAACTGTTTTTAACAGTGTTACTCTTGTACACATAGACAAAGTAACAATAGCAGTGAGAACACTGCATGCCACTTTTCTCATTCCAGAAATGTGTTACATTTGTAAATTAATATCTCTCTGTACTTCACTATCTGTAAGCTCTCAACCAGGTGAAATGTACCGGGGTAAAAGGGCAGATTAACAGGCAATCTAGATATACTGATCAAACCTTCCACTCAAAACTATTTTAAGTGCAACACAAAATACAGACAGAGGGCTTCCCTGGTGGTGCAGTGGTTAAGAATCCGCCTGCCAATGCAGCGGACACGGGTTCGAGCCCCAGTCCGGGAAGATCCCACATGCCGCCGAGCAACCAAGCCTGTGCGCCACAACTACTGAGCCTGCGCTCTAGAGCCCACGAGCCACAACTACTGAGCCCACGTTCCACAACTACTGAAGCCTGTGCGCCTAGAGCCCGTGCTCCGCAACAAGAGAAGCCACCTCAGTGAGAAGCCTGCGCACCGCAACGAAGAGTAGCCTCCGCTCACCGCAACTAGAGAAAGCCCGGGTGCAGCAATGAAGATCCAACACAGCCAAAAAATAAATTTAATTAATCAATTAATTTTTTAAAAAAGACATATCTTTCAAAATCATTCACAAGCTAGCGATAAATACTCAGAAATTTAAAAATGTGTAATTTCTAAAACGACAATTACAATTGCTGAAATAAAGGTAAAATGGCAGGGACTAGATAAACAGTTTTATCAGATTACACACAGCCCCCAAAAAATTGTTTTCTAGAGTATCACACAAAGTGTGGTCCCCCAGCCAGCTGCATAAACATCATCTAGAGAGCTTTAATAATTCTGATGCCCAGCTCATATCCAAGTCCAACTGAATGAGACTCTTTGGAGTAGACTGATGAACCTGTTTTAACAAGCATTATAGGTGACTTTTATGCAGGCTTAAATTTAAAAACCACTTCTAGAGAATAAACATGAGGGCACACAGATAAAACGATGATAAGTATAAAGAGCCATGGGGGACAGAGGGAAAAGGGCTGAACTGATTCTAAATAGAATTCCAAAGGGAGAGAGAAGGAGCACAGGCAGTTATTGCAAAATATAGTAGCTATGGATTTCTCATTTCAAAAAGCAAATATAAAGAGACTAAGATAAAAACAGATCACAGATACAACAACACTGAACCAGAGAAACAGCAATGGCAAAAAGAATATCTTAACAGCAGCCAGGGGAAAAAGCATAGGTTACCTTTAAAGCAATGATTCCCAAACTTCAAGATGTATCTGAATCACCTGGAGGGCTTGTTAAAACACACTGAAGGGCTCCCCTGGTGGCGCAGTGGTTGAGAGTCCGCCTGCCGATGCAGGGGACACGGGTTCGTGCTCCGGTCTGGAAAGATCCCACATGCCGCAGAGCGGCTAGGCCTGTGAGCCATGGCCCCTGAGCCTGCGCGTCCGGAGCCTGTGCTCCGCAACAGGAGAGGCCACAACAGTGAGAGGCCCATGTACCGCAAAAACAAACAAACAAACAAACAAAAAAAAACACTGAAAACATATTTTATAAAAACAAACCAAAAAACTCACATTGCTAGGCCGCATCCCCAGTTTCTGATTCATCAGAAACTGGGGATGCAAGAATATGCATTTCTAATAAGTTCCCAGGTGATACTGATGTTGTACGTCTGAAGAGTACACTTTAAGAATCACTGCTTTAAAGAAATAAACATTAGCCTGACACCTGACTCCTCGCCAGCAACAATGGAAGCCAGAAGATAATGGAACATCTTCATGGCTCTGGAATAAAATATACAGTCCTTTAGCAACCAAAATGCCTACTAAGATGGCAAAATAATGGTATATTTGGGCTTGCCATTCAGAGAAAAGAGAAATTCTAAAATACGTTATTTTAGAGAGAAAGAAAAAATCAAGGAACCAAAGTAAAGAGTGTTAAGAACTTATATCAAAGAGTCCAAGAATCAAAGTTAGCATACAAAATGGAAAATGTGTGAGTAAAATGAAACTAAAAATGACTGTATACAATGATAATCTCTTCTGAGGTTTAAAAATAGATAGAATTAAAATGCATGATCACAAAACCATGTAAATCAGGAGAGTGATAACATATCAAAAATCTAGGGACTTCCCTGGTGGCACAGTGGTTAAGAATATGCCTGCCAATTCAGGGGACATGGGTTCAAGCCCTGGCCCGGGAAGATCTCACATACTGCAGAGCAACTAAGCCCGTGTGCCACAACTACAGAGCCTGTGCTCTAGAGCCCGTGAGCCACAACTACTGAGCCCACGTGCCACAACTAATGAAACGTGCACCTAGAGCCCGTGCTCTGCAACGAGAAGCCACTGCAATGAGAAGCCCACGCACTGCAACGAAGACTGAACGCAGCCATGAATAAATTAATTAATTAAAAAAATCTAAAGTTCATGAATGAGCATGAATAAGAATACTCCAAAATAACCACTAAAATAATAGACATAAATAAATTCAATATGCATATAAACATGTAGATAAATTCAAAATATGCAGAGAAAAATGTAGAATGAAAAAAGTACTCAAATCAAAGGAAGCTAGAGGAAAGAAAAGAGGATGTTAAGGGACAAAATGCTTCAACTAAAATATGTATATTCTCAAAATGGAGTAAGAACAATCCAGTTATATGTTGTTTACAAGAGAAAGGATATAGCAAGAATGGAAATTTTAAAAAGATATACAAGGCAAATACTTTTTTAAAAAAACCTGGTTTAAATATATTAATATCAGAATAAATTAAGGCAAAAAGGCTAATAGAGAAAACTGAGGAATTACAAAAAGAAGAGGTACAATCCAAGAAAAAGCTATATATATTTCATAACATAGCCTCAAAAATATATCCGTGGTAGGACTTCCCTGGTGGTGCAGTGGTTAAGAATCCGCCTGCCAATGCAGGAGACACGGGTTCAAGCCCTGGTCTGGGAAGATCCCACGTGCCGCGGAGCAACTAAGCCTGTGCGCCACAACTACTGAGCCTGCACTCTAGATCCCGCGAGCCACAGCTACTGAAGCCCGCACGCCTAGGGCCCATGCTCCTCAACAAGAGAAACCACCTCAATGAGAAGCCCGCGGACCACAACAAAGAGTAGCCCCCCCCACCCCCGCTCACTGCAACTAGAGAAAGCCCGCGTGCAGCAAGGAAGACCCAACGCAGCCAAAGTTAAATAAATAAATTTATTTAAAAAATATATATATATATATCAGGGGTGGGGGGCAGAACTCTAAGGAGATGGACAAAGCCACTACCAGAGCTCTCAATAATATGTTCAAGCAGATAATTCAATAACTATATGCAGATTGCACAAGATGAAACAGTATTTCCTAACTATAAACTCCAACCACACATGGGGCACAATGTGTGTCTCAGAAAATGTCATCTATCTCTGACTTATAGTGCAAGCAAGTTAGCAAACAAAACCAAAAGATAACCCGAAAAAGTCACAGAAATGGAAATTAAAAGAAAAAGGCCTAAATAATTCACATGCCAAAGAAGTCATAATATTTGATAATATTTAGAACTGAAGTATAATAAAATACTACCACTGTAATCCTTTCGGATGTGCAGGTTCCAATGTAAGAAACTGTAAAGAAACATGCCAAAAAGGTAAAAGGAAGACAATTATAAAGAACAGAAAGTTATGAAATAGAAAACATATACGTTATAAAGTGGTTCTTCACGAAAAACAAAATTGACAGAATTCTGGCAGGATGTATTTTTTAAAAAAAAAGAATATATAAATACAAGAATGAAAACCTAGAAAACACTACACTTGCAGCAGCATTAAAAATATAATAAAAGCACATTATTAACAACTTTGACTATACGGTTTAGCCTTAGATGGAATGAATAAATTCCTAAAGAAATTTTACTTACCATAATGAAATAGAGAACTTGGATGCCCTATGACTCTTATAGAACTGAAACAAAAGCTTTAAAATTTTCCGCAAAGAAAATTCAGACCCCAATGGTTTTTCCTGGTAAAACTCCCTTTTAAGGAACAAGTTATTCTACTCTTAGGCAAAATATTCCAGAGTTTAGAAAAAAAAAGGGAACACTCCCACCCCACTTTATGAGGCTGGAATAAACCTGAAACAGAAAAGGAAAATTACAAGCCAATTTCACTCAAACATAGATGCAAATCATAAAAAGATAAAAAAAAAAAAAAAAACTAGCAATCAGAAACCAAAAATGATAAAATAGTACATATCCTTTCCAATTTAGTTATTTTACCAAAGCAAATTTAATGTAACATTAGAAAATCAATTGGTTTAATTCACCACATTATCAGGTAAATGAGAAAGTCTTAGTTTTCACTTATTCATTCAAAGCACAAACAGAACTAGAACCTATCACAGACCTATCAGTTTTCAAAAGGTAATTGAAATCATCAACATATCAAAGAAGTTGCTGGGGGGGAAATCACTTGTTAAAAGCTTACAGCTGTCCATGACAAAAACTCTTAAATTAGGAAATAGGAGACTTCTTTTACCTAATAAACGCTTTCAAAAAAAAAAAAAAAGCCTCCAGCAAACTTTCAAGTTAACTTCCCTTAAAGTCAGAAAGAAAACAGGACTGCTTCAAGATTGCTATCCAACTCCATTCAATGCTACTCAAAGTCCTCAGCCTGTCTACCAAAGAAAGTAAATGATAAAAAATGTGTGTGATGCAAAAGGAAAGTATACACTTTCCTAGGAATAAATCTAACAACAACAAACCCTTAAATCGTTTTTGCTGATCCTCATAAACCTTTATTGAAAGGCATTATACAAGATATAACTGGGACTTCCCTGGTGGCACAGTGGTCGAGAATCTGCCTGTCAATGCAGGGGACACAGGTTCGAGCCCTGGTCTGGAAAGATCCCACATGCCGTGGAGCAACTAAGACCGTGAGCCACAACTACTGAGCCCGCGTGCCACAACTACTGAAGCCCGCTGGCCTAGAGCCCGAGCTCCGCAACAAGAGAAGCCACTGCGATGAGAAGCCTGTGCACCACAATGAAGAGTAGCCCCCACTCACAGCAACTAGAGAAAGCCCGCACGCAGCAACAAAGACCCAAGGCAGCCAAAAATAAATTTATTTTAAAAAAGATATAACTAATTAATTGTAAAATTCAATGGCATAATGATGCCAATATTCTCAAAATCCATATATATATATTCAACACAACTTGAAAACAAAACCCCGGTATGTGGAACTTCGTAAACTGACTAAAATTTGAGTCACAAAATACCTGAAAAAGAATAGGTAGGTAGGTGCATGTAATCTTCTACAAGATATTTGGAAATATCTGAATTAAAATGGGTACTTCCATCAATATGGAAAGAGAGTGTCTCTGAAAATACTTTAGTGTAAGTCCACCTACAAGTAACTACCAAAATTAGTAAATACATTTTTGAGAAAACATATAAGCAGTAAAATCCAGGAAGAAAATCATGGGGAAAGAGAAAGACGCATTTTAGGAGAATACAGGTTTCCGAAGTTTCAAATACTTATTTTTCTTGGCCTGGTTTGCAGATTCACTTTATTTTTCTTTTAATTTTCTGTGTTTTCATATTTTTGTGGGACATATATGTCCTATATTCTGACAAAAGAATTATTTGAAGGGAAAAAATAAACAGGAAGTACCAAATAAGATGGTAAAGATCAACGCAAAATATTAGTAATCACAATAAATATTAATGGACTAATTCTCAAATTAAACAACAATGTTGAAATGCATTTTAAAATCTAGTTATAGGCTATTTACACGAGAGTCAACTAAAGTAAATAAAGATAAATAACTGAAAAGTTTAAGTGTAAAAACTATTCAAGATAAATGGTAACAGAAAGAAAACCAGGTGTGCTCCTATTAATGTTAGACAAAGCTGACCACAAAGCAAAAGGTAGGTAGTTTATCCTTGCGGTCTCCAATTCCTGACACACACACACACACACACACACACACACACACACACACACACACACACACACACCTCCCCTCGCCAAAAAAATAATGTCCTGAATTCACTTCGGCCGGGCTTTTCTGTCCCCATCCCAAGATGTCAGTTTTTTTGGACCAGATCACCAGTGCCTCCCCCTTATCGCTAAATACGTGGTCCTAAACTTCATCACTAGCGTTTCATACCGCTTATCACAGGATCTAAAACACACTCTTCCTGGCTGCCTGGCTTCCCGGTCCCAGGTCCCTGTCCCCCGATACCCCTCCCTGCCTTATGGGCCTCTCTTGTCCTCAGGAAAGCGGGGAGTAAAGGGTTAAGTGAGGAAAGCGGGTCTTACATCACGGAGGGTAGAATCACGGGGAGCAGAGGTCACGGAAGCTGCTGCCGAAGGGACGAGAAACTCATTGAAAGGTACGGTCTGCCGCTGGGACCAACAGCTCGGAAGCGGCCGCGGTGGACCGTTCCTCTGCCCATGTGTACAGCAGCAATCGCCTCCGGAGAGTAATGGCTTCCGCTTCACTTCCGCCTTCTAAGTGTCGCGGGACTTCATAACCGGCCTCTAACCAGGAAGCACAGACGGAAAGGGTTCTGGGAAATGTAGTTCTGGAGTTTAGACGGGCATGGCGGGGGTACCTCGGTGGAAACTGCGGATGGCGCTAATTTCCCCCCAACTTCTAATTGTTCAAGTGCCTCGGGACTCAGTTCTCAGGCCTCTTTTCGTCTTATAATCCCTGTGGTAGCACTGAATCTTACCTCTTTAAGTTCTGTGTATACACTCAAGAGTCAAAATTCCATCCACAGTCCCACACCTGTACCCTGAATGCCAGACAGAATGCGATATTCTCTCTCCACTTGGGTTTTTTAGAGACACATTTAAAGTCCACAAATCAAACTCCTGACTCCACCTTATCAACTTCAAATAATAACAACCCCATCTTTCCACATGTCCATTGTAAACCTTGGCAACATCATGGACCCTTCTTTGTCCCATTGATCCAACAGGCAACGCTCAGCTCTACCTTGACCATCAATCCAGAATCTGATTGCTTTGCCAGAAATGTTTTTCTTGTTTCTGAGTCATGAAAGGTCACAGCAGGACTTGAAACTGGCCCTCCTGGGCAAAAAACCCTTTCTGGGTCCCCCATTTCTTATTTGTAGGATGAAGGCTTCAGCCTCCTAGACTTTCCCTGAGTTCCAAATGGCAGATTCAAACAGCTGCTAATCACGGAAACGGAATGCAGAAACAATGGAGGAATAGTCAAGAAACTATAGTGCAGCGATTAAAGCAAGATCCTGGTCCTCCTCAAGGGATACACATAACAATATCTTTGAGTTCTTCTGAACGAACTAAGGTCCCCAATAAGGCCCCCACCCAAGTGAACGATGGTAACTTCTGGCTGAGCACAAGATTCCTGTAACACCGCCCTGTTACCTCACCACCAACCAATCAGAAGAAAGTCACAAACCCTGCAGCCCTCACCCCCAAATTTTGCCTATAAAAACGTCTCCCAGGAAACCACCAGAGAGTTCAGAGTTTTCAAGCATAAACCACCCATTCTCCTTGCTTGGCCCTGCAATAAACCTGCCTCTGCTCCAAACTCCAATGTTTTGGTTTGTTTGGTCTCACTGTGCTTTAGGCACAAGAACTTGTGTTCGGCAACAATAGCCTTTCAGTAGCTCTGAAGGGACTGCTTCAAAGAGGTAGGGGGAGAAGCCAGTATATATATGATTTTTGGCTAGGGAATACATGCAGTTAAGCAAATATCTCGGTAAAAGATTATTACTACTCACAAGGAACAGATATCTCAGTTAATGATTTTAGTGCTTTTCTATGTATGGGAAGATCCAAGAATCTGGGTTCATTAAATTTCTTCTTGAAATATACTATCTAAAGGGCCTGTTTTCAGGCTTCCCTGGTGGCGCAGTGGTTAAGAATCTGCCTGCCAATGCAGGGGACACGGGTTCGAGCCCTGGTCCAGGAAGATTCCACATGTCGCGGAGCAACTAAGCCCGTGCACCACAACTACTGAGTCTGTGCTCTAGAGCCCACAAGCCACAACTACTGAAGCCTGTGTGCCTAGAGCCCGTGCTCTGCAACAAGAGAAGCCACCGCAATGAGAAGCCTGCGCACCACAACAGAGAGTAGCCCCCGCTTGCTGCAACTAGAGAAAGCCTGCGCGCAGCAACAAAGACCCAACGCAGCCAAAAATAAATAAATAAATAAATTTAAATAAATAAAATAAAGGGCCTGTTTTCCTAAAGCACAGAGTGCCTCATCTTGTTTTTCATCCTGAATTCCTCTCAGGAGGCACTACTGTCCATCAGCAACTGCAGTGGCTAATGACTTAATCCTTGTAGCACTTGGATGGAGAGAAACATTCTTTGTTTTACAACAAACATACAGAAAGTCCACAAATAAATTTTTAAAGAGAACATACCTATGCGCAAATTATTAAAAATGTCCACAAAATGCACACGCCTATGCACATACTACCCAGGTTTTTCAAAAAGAAAATTACCAATAACACAGAAGCTCCCTTCATGGCCCTCCTGGTCAGTACAATTCCTCATCCTCTAAGGGAAACCCTATTATTGAGGCAGGAGATAGATGGCCTCCAGGCTGAGCAGCTGGAGTTTGTCCCCTGTGGACAGATACTCCAAGACAAAGAAAATAGCAGGGTCAGAGAGGAGCAGAGCCCTGCCCAGATAAAAGATAAAGAAACCATATATTTCTCATTCTCCAGGTCAAGGAGACCTTCCCAACTACACATGCACAGAAAGGCTCCTTGGGGGTCAAAAAGGGAGGGGGCGCCACCTCATAGTAGGTGATATCAACCTACCCATAGGCCTCTTTGCTAGAATCCATCTTGGCTAAGAGATGCACATGCACACAGCGGAGGACCCTGAGATAAACCAAATATGGACTCAGAACCAGGCTAAGCCAGGTGACTTGCCAAAGGAAACCTGGGAAAGATGCCCTATAAAAGTGATTCAAACTACCAGCAGGATGTGACTCTCTCTCTGAGTTCGCATGTGAGTCTATTCACACATACTCTTTTTCCTTCTAATAAACACTTTACTTGTTGCACTACTTTCCATCTCTTAGTGGAAATTCTACAAAGCCGACAGGCCAGGGCCTTGTCACTGTCCCTCATGGTCTAGCAGTTAGGATTCAGGGCTCTCACTGCCACAACCTGACTTCAATCTCTTGCCAGGGAACCAAAATCCTGCTTCAAGCCACTGCAAGCCAAGGCCACTGAGATCATTTTAACTTATTATAATATCTGTGGCCAAAAAATAAAATAAAATAAAATTTTAAATAAAAGGGAATTCCCTGGCCGTCCAGTGGTTAGGACTCTGCACTTCCAATGCAGGAGGCATGGGTTTGATCCCTGGTTGTGGAACTAAGATCCTGCATGCCGCGTGGCACAGCCAAAAAAATTTTAAAAACAGTAATATCTGACATGATTCAGGACACAACTACCCTAAAATATGGCACCTTAGCATATTGAATATTTTAAGCTGAGGGAATCAGAGAAATGACTCAGGGAGGATTCTTTGACCTTCCCCTGAAGCAGGTCATAAGACCCTCCTGTGATAGCTGTCCTTCCTACACAAGAGGAAAGGAGTGTCCTTATCTCTGAAGATGGAGGGACACATAAAGGAATCCAACTGGACAAGATTGCTAAATTTCCTTCAGTTTACTACCCTTAGCTCATATCCTTTTGTTCAATCACATTTTTCTATGGCTTTCCAGTCTGCATCAAACCTAGCGTAAAAAAGTGCTCAGATTTAACCACTTTTTCGTGTGTCGTCATTTCCTTATGAAGGTTTTAGGGTCATGTAAAACAGATTTGTATGCTTTTCTCTCGTTACTTTTGCTACAGAGCCCCAGCCAAGAACCTATAAATGTAGAAGAAAAGTTTTGGGATTTTTCCTCTCTTACACATCATAGAAGGGTTTTGCCTGTTTCTTGAACTTTATGTAAGTAGAATCAAGCCTCTCTCCTTTGGGATTGGTGCAAGAGTAGAAAACTTGGGACTTCCCTGGTGGCACAGTGGTTAAGAATCTGCCTGCCAATGCGGGGGACACGGGTTCGAGCCCTGGTCCAGGAAGATCCCGCATGCCACGGAGCAACTAAGCCCGTGAGCCACAACTGCTGAAGCCCACATGCCTGGAGCCCATGCACCACAACAAGAGAAACCACTGCAATGAGAGGCCCAAGCACCACAGCGAAGAGTAGCCCCTGCTAGCCGCAACTAGAGAAAGCCCATGCCCAGCAACAAAGACCCAAAGCAGCCAAAAATAAGTAAATAAATTTATTTAAAAAAAAAAAAGAGTAGAAAACTGACCAGTGCAAGAGGACAGAACCACACACACAGGACCGCCTAGTATGACAGCAATGACTACAGTGGGACAAGGACAGTCTTTCCAATAAAGCTGGGTCCATTGGATATTCACATGGAAAAAAATGAAAATTGATCCCCATGATTCTAAAATGATGGCAGAACTAAATGTGAAAGGTAAAACAAAAATTATAGAGAAAAACATGATTGGGGCTTCCCTGGTGGCGCAGTGGTTGAGAGTCCGCCTGCCGATGCAGGGGACACGGGTTCGTGCCCTGGTCTGGGAAGATCCCACTTGCCGCGGAGCGGCTGGGCCCGTGAGCCATGGCCGCCGAGCCTGCGTGTCCAGAGCCTGTGCTCCGCAACGGGAGAGGCCACAACAGTGAGAGGCCCGCGTACCACAAAAAAAAAAAAAAACAAACCAAAAAATCCATGATTTTATGGCTTGGAGTAGGTAGAAACTTCTTAAATAGGAGACAAAAGGGGGGAAAAATTTGAGAAGCTGGAATACATTAAAATTAAGAACTGCTTGGGAATTCCCTGGCGGTCCAGTGGTTAGCACTCAGTGCTTTCACTGTGGCCCCAGGTTCAGTCCCTGGTTGGGGAACTAAGATCCTGCAAGCCACATAGTGTGACCAAATTAAGAACTGCTCATCAAAAAACACCACTGATGGTGAAAAAGTAACCCACAAAGCAGAAGAAAAACATATACATCTATATGTATATGTGTATATATCTACTATATATAAGATAGACATATATAAGATAGATAGATAACCAACAAGGACCTACTGTATAGCACAGGGAAATCCACTCAATATTCTGTGATAACCTATATGAGAAAAGAATCTGAAAAGGAATAAATATACATATACATGTATATGTATAACTGAACTACTTTACTGTATACCTGAAACTAACACACATTGTAAATCAACTATACGCCAATAAAATTTTTAAAAATAATAATAATTCATGTGCAGAATATGTAAAGAAATTTTCCCACTCAATAAGAAATAGACAACTCAATTTAAAAATAGGCCAAAAACAAATCTGGTCATATCACAAAACAAGATATTCAAATGGCCAATAAATATATGAAAAAGTGCTCAACTTTATTAAGGAAAGGCTAATTAATTTAAACCACAATGAGATACCACTACTTAACTAACAGAATGGCTATGAAAAAGGCCAAGGTTCAATCCTTGGTCAGGGAACTAAGATCCCACAAGCTTCATGGCACAGCCAAAAAAAAAAAAAAATTGGGAAATTAAGTGTTGTGACACCTACTTCACTGCTGTGACAATAATGCTGATAAAGTTTGTAGAGTTCCCTGCTTCTTAAGGATATCCCTTGAGAGAGGCACAGGCAAAGAGAGAAATGAAAATCTGTGAATATACAGTTGAGACCACACATGGAAAGTTATCTCCAATGAAAGAAGAACTGCTTGAAACTTCTGAGTAGAGTAGCAGAATTCAACAAAAATGTTTTATAAACTGTAACATTAGAAATTGAAGGGAGTTCCCTGGTGGTCTAGTGGTTAGGATTCATGGCTTTCTCTGCTGTGGCCCGGGTTCAATCCCTGGTCAGGGAACTGAGATCCCACAAGCCACATGGCAAGGCCAAAAAAACCCAAAAAAACATTGAAGCCTTGGTTGCCTTCTGAGATAGCCCACACTGTCTCTGGAGTGTGCATCTCTCTCAATAAGTCTACTTCTTACCTATCACTTTGCCTCTTGCTGAATTCTTTCTGCACTGAGAAAAAAAGAAAAAAGAAAAAGAAATCGAAGCCTCTAAAAATTGTCAATGGAGCATTTATTTATTTTATAAATTCCTACTAACTGTATATAAAAGGGTCTGAACTATGCTCTGTGGTGCTACAGCTTCCTCATCCCCACCCCCCCAGTCTGTGACTGTAGAAATTCTCTCCTTTTTCTCTAGAAATATAGCTCTATCTCCAGGGCCCACACTTTTGCAACTTCCACAAGTGCCATTCATGTAAAACTTCAGATCCTGCCTGCTCTATATAGAGAGACCTGAGGAGAACATATTGATTTCAAATATTACTTTATTTTTTTTCACATCTTTATTGGAGTATAATTGTTTTACAATGGTGTGTTAGTTTCTGCTTTATAACAAAGTGAATCAGCTATACACATACATATATCCCCATATCTCCTCCCTCTTGCATCTCCCTGCCACCCTCCCTATCCCACCCCTTCAAATACTACTTTAAATAAATTGATACTAGTGACACAGTTAAAGTTTAGGACTACATTCCCCAGCCAGCTCTGTTTATCTAAAACTCTGGTGTGCCAGGTTGGATTTCTGTTAGTCTTTCTAAAATAACTAGCTTCAGGAAAATAAAGTTTTCTTATGGTTTTCACGTGTTTGGCACTTTACTGACAAGAATTATTCTTTAAAAAATTTTTTAAATTTATTATTAAAGTGTAGTTGATTTACAATGTTGTGTTAGTTTCATGTGTACAGCAAAGCGATTCAGTTATACATACATATATGTTTTTTCAAATTATTTTCCTTTATAGGTTATTACAAAATATTAGGTATAGTTCCCAGTGCTGTACAGTAGGTCCTTGATGGTTATCTATTTTATACATAGTAATGTGTATATGTTAATCCCAAACTCCTAATTTATCCCCCCCCCTTTCCCCTTTGGTAACCATAAGTTTGTTTTCTATGTCTGTGGGTCTATTTCTGTTTTGTATACAGGTTCATTTGTATCTTTTTTTTTTTTTTTAAGATTCCACATATAAGCAATAATAAGCAATATCTTATATTTGTCTTTCTCTGTCTGGCTTACTTCACTTAGTATAATATGCTCTAGGTCCATCCATGTTGCTGCAAATGGATAAGAATGATTCTTTTAAATGAATTATCAATGCCATAGTTTTTCTACATGGGATCAGCAGTTAGAATGATGCTGGTAGTGGGCTGAGGCAACAAGAACCTCTTCGTTCCCGGCTTTTTTTTTTTTTTTTTTTCCCTTTGCCATGTTTTGCTTCCACCTTTGTACCTCTTTTTTTTTTTTTTTTTTTTTTTTTTCACCTTTGTACCTCTTAAAGAGTGCAGAGTTATCCGAAAGTCCCCTGGTCAATACCGGGAGGGTGAGCTTTTCATTAGTGCTCTGCTGAGGTTCCCAAATCTTTTCTTTTCTTTTGCTTTCCTTTTTCCAACTTTATTGAGCTATAATTGACAAATAACATTGTGTAAGTTTCAGGTGTACAATGTGTTGCTTTGATACATTTGTAAATTGCAAACCGGTTACCACCAGAGTGTTAGCTACCACCTCCATCCCATCACATAGTGGCCATTTCTTTTTTTGCTGTGAGAACATATGAGATCTACTCTCTTAGCAACATCCGAGTATAGGATACAGCATTATTAGCTATAATCACCTGTGCTCCACCTCGGATCCCCAACCTTGTTAATCCTATAACTGGAAGTTTGTGCCCTTTTCCAATCAAGTTCACTCATTCTTCCACCTCATTTTTTTTTTTTTGTTACTTTTTGTCAAAGACAAACAATAAAAAGTGAGCTAGTAGGGAGATTGGTTTTATTCAGGCTAACGCAATAAGGAAAACACCCCCAATCCAAACATCAGAGTGTCTCTGCAGAATGGTTTTGCCTTAGACTTTCATAGGGAGGAATAAGCAAATTATAGGTGGAGGGATTTTACACTTGGGATTGTTATTGTAACCAGGGGACTCTGTTAGTTGAGCAAGAAATGCTTAATCTCTATGTCTAGCTAGTTTGTCAGGGAGGGGGACAAACAGTTCCCCTACTCATTTATGAGACAAAAGAATGGGAATTGGAGAGTGTGTGTCTGGCCCTGTCATAGGAAACAAGGAGGTCACTAAAGAGTCCTATCCTCCTCCTATGGGGAAGAGAGGTTCTTTGCAGTACTGGTTTCTAGAACACAAAATGGCGGGAGGTGGGGGGATTAACTGTCTGGGTTTTCCAGCAGCACAGGTAAAGCTCAATATTGTCGCTCGCCTTTATGTATTAATAATTGAACCATGCATATAAATGCCTACTTTACGCTAAGAGAACTTACCTGTCTTCAGTTAAACTATTTTTCCCCCCTAGCGATGGTTCACAATGGGAAATGATTTGGCAATGCTTGGAGATTGGTGTTGGGTAGCACAACTTGGTTTGGGTGGGGTGCTACTGGCATCTAGTGGTGGAAGCAGGGGATGCAGCTAAACACCTCAAAGTGCACAGGATGGCCTCCCGAAACAGACTTATTTGGCTCCAAAGGAGAATAGTGCTGAGGTTGGAGGCGGGGTGGGAGGGTTGGGGGGATTTAGGGGAGTACTGGTAAAATTGCTCAATACTTCCCTTTGGGAACCAGGGCTTTAGCGGCTGGGCAAAAACGTCTGAAAAACTAAATTCCTCCTGAGATGCAGAAAACAAGCAGACTCAAAGGATTTTCAAATGCATCTTGAATTTCCCTTGGAGTTGTTGATCATTATTCATCTGTCTGTTACATTTTATTTGAAACACTGCAGCTCAACTTGTATAATTTTTATATGAAGTTTGTAAAACTTTACTTATAAAAATTCATGGAAGAGTCTCAGATTTTAGCTAAGAACAAGGATAGGGTAGGGAGCAAACTTTTCTTTTCTTTTCTTTTTTTTGGCTGTGTCACACGGGCTTGCAGGATCTTAGTTCCCCAACCAAGGATCAAACCAGAGCCCTTGGCAGTGAAAGCGAGGACTCTTAACCACTGGAGTGCCAGGGAATTCCCTATAGATGCATTCTGGCTCACCAACCTGGAAGCTCTCTGAACTCTGTCATTTTAGGTTTTCATGTTGGTTTCATTACATAGACAAGGTGGATTAAATCATTGGTCATTGGTGATTGGTTCAGCCTTCAATACCTCCACAGGTGGGGGTTTGAGGCTGAAAAGTTCCAACCCTCTAATCAAAGTTCAGTCTTTCTGGCAACAAGCCCTGAAGCTCTCTAGAAGCCGCTTAGCCAAGAGTTATCTCATTAACATGCCAAAGACACTCTTTTCACTCAGGAGGTTCCAAGGGTTTTAGGAGTCTGTGTCAGAAACTGGGAACAAAGACCAAATATTTTTTATTACATCATAGGGACAAAAACCAGCCCTCCATTCATACAAGCATCCCCCCTACCCCACTCTCAGAAAGTACACAGAACTCACCTCAGAAAATAGGTACTTCTGGGGAATTCCCTGGGGGTCCAGTGGTTAGGACTCCATGCTTCCACCGTAGGGGTCATGGGTTCAATCATGTTCAGGGAACTAAGATTCCAAGTACTGGCAGGCGCAGGCCAAAAAAAAAAAAAAAAAAAGGTACTTCTGCTTTAGAAGACTTGTATCCTCCATAAGTCTGATTTAGCTGGTACAGAAATTTAGCTTCAAACCTAAGATAGTATTGATTTAATAATCTGTATACAGGACTTCTGCTGCTGGTAATTGAAGGCTGGGAAATTTAGACCAACTCTCCAACTGAAGACAATGAAAAGTATGCATGTAGTGTACATTAAAAAAAAAAATCTAAAAAGCAACAAAGATCTAAATACTAGTAAGAAATCACTGCAGTGGAATCTCAAAAAGCTGAACCCATTAAAATAGAGAATAGAATGTGCTTGCCAGGCGCTCTGGGAGGAGGGGGTGGGAATTGGGAGATGTTGGTTAAAAGGTGCAAACTTCCAGTTATAAGATGAATAAGTTCTGGGGATCTAATGCACAGCATGGTGACTCTAGTTAACAATGCTGTATTGTATACTTGAAAGTTGCTAAGAAAATCAATCAAGTGTTCTTACTACAAAAAACAAATGGTAATTATGTGATAGAGGGGGTAGCTAACACTATGGTGGCAAGCATTTTTCAAAGTATAAGCATTTTACAAATCAGTACATTGTACACCTTAAACTCATACAGAAAAGAAATCACTGCATGGAGACTAGGAGAGGACAGGGTTCCAGAGAGGTGAGGCAGACACTGGGGCTGGTTTTACCCTTGAGGTGGTCTACAAGAGGCAGCTAAGGGACCAAGTGAGCTTTAGGTCTCTACAAGACCAGGGATAAAGAGTGAGAGTAAAGGGTCTCCCCTCCTTGGGCTGGCTTCCCAAAGGAATGTCTCTGGGTAATAGAGGGGAACTGGAAGCAAACCAGTATGGACTGCAGCCAGGTTTCCCATCACCTGGTAGATGCCAGAAAAAGGTTGTGTAACTACAGTGCATTACTATCAGACAAAGTAGATTTTAATGCAAAAACATTTGTTACACCCAGAGATAACAAAGGTAACTTCATAAAGATAGAAGATTGGATCCACCATGAAAACATAATAATTCTGAATTTGTATTCAATAGTCTATTGATTTTTTATACATATATAACTTTATTTATTTTATTTTTGGCTGCGTTGGGTCTTCGTTGCTGCACATGGGCTTTCTCTAGTTGAGGTGAGCGGGGGATACCCTTCGTTGTGGTACGCGGGCTTCTTGTTGCAGTGGTTTCTCTTGTTGCGGCAGAGCACAGGCTCTAGGTGTGCAGGCTTTCGTAGTTGTGGCTCGCGGGCTTCCCTGTTCCACGGCACGTGGGATCTTCCCAGACCAGGGCTCGAACCCGTGTCCCCAGCGTTGGCAGGTGGATTCTTAACCACTGCACCACCAGGGAAGCCCCTCAATAGTCTATTGATTGAACTGCAAGCAGAGATAGTCAAATTCTATATCACACTGGGTGATTTTAGCATATATCACTCCATAATTGATACAACAAGGAGACAAAAAAAAAAATCAGTAGGGCTTCCCTGGTGGCACAGTGGTTGAGAGTCCGCCTGCCGATGCAGGGGACGCGGGTTCGTGCCCTGGTCCGGGAAGATCCCACATGCCGCGGAGCGGCTGGGCCCGTGAGCCATGGCCGCTGAGCCTGCGCGTCCGGAGCCTGTGCTCTGCAACGGGAGAGGCCACAACAGCGAGAGGCCCGCGTACCCCCAAAAAAAAAAAAAAAATCAGTAAAAATAAGATTTCAACGTGATTAACCAACTTGACCTATTGGGCCTATATAGAAAATGCACTCAATCGTTGTCCACATTGATCTTTCAGCGTCAACAGGTCACCTACTAAGTTTAACCACAAGTGCATGAGAGCAAATCTCAATAAATTTCAAAGAATTAAAATTATATACAGAGTGTGTTCTTTAGCCACAACGCAATGATACTAAAAACCAATGACAAAAGAAGGAAAAGAGGTCCTCCATATAATTGGATACTAAAAAATGCACTTCTATATAACTCATGGATTAAATAAAAACTCTCAATTGACTTTATTCAAATCAATTTCTCTGCATAGATTGCAGCAGAAATGAGGAAAATCAGGATGACTCAGAAGGGAGAAACGAAACGAGAACTGGTGTATCTAAGTATAATGTGAAAGCAAATGAGTGTTCACTACAAGTTTACAAACACATGGTCTGCACATCTGATGATAATTTTTTCCTCCAGCTTTATTGAGATTAATTGACTTTGGTTAACACCTGATAATTACACATGTGATTTTACTGTACACATATATATTGCCATATATGAGATATATTCCCTATATCACTATCAAATATGTAACATTTTGCTTATTTTATAGATGTCAACTGAACTCAGAGAGTTAAGGTAGCTGATAAGTGACAGGTAGTAAAACACAGGATAGAAGGATTTTTTTTTTTTTTTTTTTTTTGCTGCTGCTGCTGCTGCATTGCAGCCTGCAGGATCTTAGTTCCCCGACCAGGGATCGAACCTATGTTCCCTGCAGTGGAAGCTCAGAGTCCTAACCACTGGACCTCCGGGGAATTCCCAGTATAGAAGGATTTAATACAAAGATATCTGATTTGAAAACCCATGATTAATCACGTTGCTAGGAGAACTGAATTTTGGAAGAGTCAGGAATTCTTGCATACCCAGTATTTCATTCCCTTTGACTCTTTCTAGAAGCCCACACCCAAGGCAGATGACAGAATCATGAAAAAGAAAATGTTCCAGAGATCAGTGTCCTCAAGTCTCCCTTTACGGCTCCGTTCCTTAGGCTGTAGATGGAGGGGTTCACCATAGGAGTGACCACAGTGTTCATCACTGAGGCCACTGCCCTCCTCCTGGGGGAGAGAGTAGCTGCAGAACTAAGGTAAACTCCAACACAGGTCCTATAGAATAAGAAAACGACAGACAGGTGAGACCCAAAGGTGGAAAAAGCTTCACACTTCCCACCAGTTGATGGGATCCTCAGGATGGACAAGACAATGCGAGTGTAAGAGAAAATTATCCCTGAGAGGGGACCGACACCTAACAGGCTAGTCACTAGATGCATCAGGATGTCGTTGATAAGAGTATCAGAACAGGCGAGTCTGAGGATCTGAGCAAGTTCATAGAAGAAGTGGGGGACTTTCAAGTCTGTGCAGAAGGACAGATGCAACACCGTCAGACTGTGGAGCAAGGTGTCCATGATGCTAATGAACAAGGAGCAAAGAATCATCAGACCACAGAGACGGGGGTCCATGATGATTGCATAATACAGAGGGCGGCAGATGGCCACGTAGCGGTCATAAGCCATGATGGTCAGGAGCAAATTGTCCATACATATGAAAACCATGAAAAAATACACCTGAATGAGGCAGCCTGCATCGGTGATGACTTTGTTCCCTGTCTGGATGTTCACCAACATCTTGGGGACTATAGTGGAGGTGAAACAGATGTCAACAAAGGACAGGTGGGAGAGGAAGAAGTGCATGGGGGTGTGGAGGTGGGAGTCTGAGCTGATGGCCAGGATGATGAGCAGACTCCCCAGCACAGTGACCAGGTACATGGACAGGAAGAGCCCAAAGAGAAGGGGCTGCAGTTCTGGATCCTCTGAGAGGCCCAGGAGGAGGAATTCTGAGACACCAGTCTGGTTTTCTGATTCCATGTTGTTGATGAGTCTACTGGAAAATAGAGACATGACTTACCATGAAACAGACACACAGACATCACTTGTTTGAGAGAAGTCATTTAAACAATTATTCCCTTCTGGTTGCTCTACTCATTTCTTCCTTCACCAAGTAATTATTTAATGACTTCTAAGTACCATACGTTTTGTTCTAATACTAAAAATTAAAACATTTTATTAAAAATTAAAATATTTAATTTTTTTAGGAACTATCATGCCTGCATGGCATTTTAAAATCTACGATTAGGGCTTCCCTGGTGGTGCAGCGGTTAGGAATCGCCTGCTAACGCAGGGGCACGGGTTCAAGCCCTGGTCCAGGAAGATCCCACATGCCGCAGTGACTAAGCCTATGTGCCACAACTACTGAGCCTGTGCTCTAGAGCCTGAGAGCCACAACTAATGGGCCTGCAAGCCACAACTACTGAAGCCCATGCACCTAGAGCCCGTGTTCTGCAACAAGAGAAGCCACCGCAATGAGAAGCCTGCACACTGCAAGAAAGAGTACCCCCCGCTCACTGCAACTAGAGAAATCCCATGCACAGCAGTGAAGACCCAACACAGCCAAAAATAAATAAACAAAATAAATTTATTAAATAAATAAATAAAATCTGTGATTAAATTCTCATCGTTTTCTTCACATAGGGTCAAACCTGGTTGGATGACTGCACTTTCTCAGAGAATTTTAACTCTGTAGTTAACTTTATACTGAGTCTGCTCAGAATGGCAAATCTCAGGTATTGCTGGAAATTATAAGCTCAGATTCTTTACTGTCTCAATGTGAGAAAGAATATCATTAATCCATTCCTTTAAATATTCTACTTTTTACAAATTGGATCAAACCACTCTATTGGAACCTGTCTATATAGAAAGAATTGTTTTGCTGCAATCTGTCATTTGCCATCAGCCTACAGTGAGGGACATTTATAAGAAAAGTTTAAATGAATCTACATCTTGTCTATTGTGGAAGTGTCATACCTGTAGGGGAAATTCCTGTCTGGCCCTTAAAACAAGAATAGTTAATACTTTTTCTGAAAAACTGATTTAGGGAGTTCCCTGGCAGTCCAGTAGTTAGAACTCGGCGCTTTCACTGCTGTGGCCCCAGGTTCAGTCCCTGGTCAGGGAACTGAGATCCTGCAAGTCTAGAAACTCAGAGTCATTTTATAGCATATTTCTTTCAACTAGTTGTTCCTTGGTAGCTACCTTTTTGGACATGTCTATATGGCAATGGCTTTGTAATTATCCCCTACCCTCCAAGTACTCTTTCTTTTAAAAATTTATTTATTTATTTTTGACTGCGTTGGGTCTTCGTTTCTGCTTGCAGGCTTTCTCTAGCGGCGGCAAGTGGCGGCTACTCTTCGTTGCGGGGCGCGAGCTTCTCATTGCAGTGACTTCTCGTTGCGGAGCACGGGCTCTAGGCGCACAGGCTTCAGTAGTTGTGGCACGTGGGCTCAGTAGTTGTGGCTCGTGGGCTCTAGAGCGCAGTCTCAGTAGTTGTGGTGCATGGACTTAGTTGCTCCGTGGCGTGTGGTATCTTCCTGGACCAGGGCTAGAACTCTTGTTACCTGCATTGGCAGGCGGATTCTTAACCACTGCGCCACCAGGGAAGCCCCTCCAAGTACTCTTGAATGCATTTAACCCTGTGCATTTTTGCAGAGCAATCTTCCTCTCAAGCGTGCCAGGGAAGGTCCAGCACATCCTTCTGGAACACTTCAATGGCATTCTATCCAATAAACCCCCAAGTCTTCACTTTGGCATTCAAGTTCTTCCAACATCTGGGCCCTGTAATAATTACACATGGGGCAAGGTACTCTCAGCAATGAATTTACCTTGTAAAACTGACACTCCATGTGGTTTCACTGAGAAAGCTTCAAGAGTGAATAATTCTAGGAGCTGGTGTGCAAATACCAGCAGGACACATAATTGATGAAGATGTGTCATTTCCTGCTCTAATCAAAAGCAAATTATTCATCTCAGAATATGAGCTTTGGAAGGACACATATTTGTAACAGAAGTGAAGGGAGGATGGAATGCATAGAGTCTTGAGAGAGCAAAGGAAACAAGTGAGCATTTTTAAGCTCTGCCTTCACACTGGCTGGCATGTGGGAGGGAACTCATGAACTAGCCAAGGCTAACATCCAGACCCCTTGACAGGATCAGAACCCAGGCAATGGTTTATGAAGCAAAGGAGGAAGGACAGGTGTCTAGTCACAAAGGAAAAGAAGTTGAGCAAAGTTCAAAGGACATTTGTGTCCTTCAAATTAATAAGACATATGCATTAGATAGGAAACGTTCTGAGTACTAGGGACATAGGGAATACTCCAGAAATATTGGCTTTCATTGCCATTATTGTTTTTTATTAATAACAGAATAGTTATTGTTATATTAGTCTTTATGGAAGAGAAAATATTGAGCTTACTTAAGGATGTTCCTCTTCCCCTTAATTTTCTGACACACAGACTGATCTGTTTAACTGTCACAATTCCAGAAACATGAATGAAATTTCAACATTTGGAAAGTTTAAAAAGGCAAGAAAGAGATTTTGTAATTTTTCTGTTTTTCTTTTTCGTTCTTTTTTTTTTTT
Source organism: Phocoena sinus (assembly GCF_008692025.1). Taxonomy (NCBI): domain Eukaryota; kingdom Metazoa; phylum Chordata; class Mammalia; order Artiodactyla; family Phocoenidae; genus Phocoena; species Phocoena sinus. Next base: position 10,550,964 of record NC_045765.1, on the reverse strand, counting down.
TTTTAGCTTATAAACAATAAGGAGTTTATTTCTCATAATTCTGGAGGCTGGAACGAAAGTCTGAGATCAGGGTGCGAGCATGTTGGGTGATGGAGGGAGGTTCGGCCTGGAGGCTAGAGACTTCTTACATCCTTACCTGGCAGAAGGGGTGAGGGATCTCTTTTATCAGACACTAATCCCATTCATGAGGGCTCTACCTTCATGACTTAAGCACCTCCCAAAGGCCCCACTTCATAATACCATCATATTTGGGGGTTAGGATTTCAGCATATATATTCTGGGGGTACACAAACTTTTAGACCATAACACATATATTGGCATAATCCTTTTCATATTTTTTCAGTGTATTTAGGTTTCCTTTCTGCTATTGATTATTTATGTTTTTTAATTTAATTTAATTTTTTATTGAAGTACAGTTGATGTACAATGTTGTGCCAATGTCTGCTGAACAGCAAAGTCACCGTTATATATAATATATATGTTTATATATTATATATATAATATATATATATATACTTTTCACATTCTTTTCCCTTATGGTTTATCATAGGATATTGAATATAGTTCTTTGTGCTATACAGTAGGACCTTGTTGTTTTCTGTTTTTCTTAAAGAAAATGTTGAAGAGCTTCTCAAAAAATTAAAAATAGGATTACCGTATGATCCAGCAATTCCACTTCTGGGTCTGCATCCAAAAGATCTAACAGTAAGATCTCCAAGAGCTATTTATACACCCATGTTCTTAGCAGCATTATTTACAATAACCGAAAGGTGGAAGCAGCCCATGTCTCCAGTGACAGATGAATGAATAAGCAGAATGTGGAATATACATACAGCGGAATATTATTCAGCCTTAAAAAGGAAGGGCATTCTGACACATGCTACAACATGGATGAACCTTGAGGACATGATGCTAAGTGAATAAAACCAGTCACAGAAAGAAAAATGCGGTAAGATTCCACTTATATGAAGTACTTAGAGGAGTCAAATTCATACAGAGAGTAGAAGGCAGAAGGGTGGTTGCCAGGGGCTGGGGGGATGGCAGAATGGGGAGGGGTAGTGTTTCATGAGGACAGAGTTTCAGTTTTGCAACATGAAAACTGTTCTGGAGATGGATGGTGGTGATGGTGGCACAACAATGGGATTGAATTTGATGCTACTGAACTGCATACTTAAAATAGCTTAAAGGGTACATTTTATTTGATATTATTTTGTCATGATTAAAAAAATAAATGAATTAATAAAAAATCCCGAAGGAACTCTTTCTGGTTTGCTTTACTCATGCTCCGGCCCACTGAGCTTTGAGAAATCAGTTGCCCCTCATTTCTCGAACTTCATAGATGTTCTTAGGGAACAAAACCCCACCCTCGCTTCTGTTTTATGCTTCTCCCTCAGCCAGAGAATCCTGCAGATCAGGGAATATTTAACACCATTCATGGAGGCTCAGATCTTACCTCCTCCTGCTCTTGGTAGGGTCACATCCAAGTCCGGCTTAGAAATAACTGGGTGAGTGCTGTCTCCTGGAAGAATCCACGGCAGGAGACAGACTTAGATCCTTACCAACTCTGTCCCCTCAGTCTACTTCAGGATCTTTGGACCTTTCCAAAGAGGCAAGAAAGGACTGACTAGGCGGTTCTCCAAGTGTCTACCAATTGTTCTTAGGAATGAGGGGGAAGGAGCCATCCATAATGAGTCCCCAGGGATCAGAGACTAAAAGGATAATAAGAATTACAGAGCTTTCAACAGCCAGCCTCCATGCTCCACCTACCAGGGGACAAAATAAGGACACTGATAAGTTGGTTATTCTCAAGGAAGATAGTACTTACGATGGCACTATGGTTTTTAAACTTTAGTGTGTATCAGAATCACCCAAAGTGCTTGTTAAACAGATCTCTGGGTCCTACCCTAGAGTTTCTGATTGACTAGGTCTGGGGCGGAGTCCAAGAATTTGCATTTCTAACAAGTCCCCAGGTGATGTTGATGCTGATACTGCTGGTCAGGGGGTCACACTTCAAGATTTACTGCTGTAGAAATTCCTAAAGCGTGGTGTGGAATCAGCCACATCTGGATTCAAATTCTGTATAAAGCCAAGGAGGAAAATCCTTGAACATGTTTGAGCTTTTGTTTCCCATCTGGATAATGGGAGTGAGGATGTAGGACTACCCTACGTTCCAGGAGTACATATGAAAAGGAAAAAAATAAAGCCCACAGCAGAGTATGCATTTACTGGGGCTCAGAGCAGGCCACCCCCAAATATGCCAAAGTGTCATAATGATTATTTTGAATTAAAGTTACTTTAGGGACTTCCCTGGTGGTCCAGTGGTTAAGAGTCTACGCTCCCAATGCAGGGGGCCTGGGTTCAATCCCTGGTCAGGGAACTAAGATCCTGCAAGCCACACAGCCCAGCCAAAAAAAAAAAAAACACTTCACAAAAATGTCCACTGCGAGAGGGACACTTTGACCCTCCCCTCTGTCTCCTTGAAAGCAGAAAATAAATCTCCCATGTGAAAAGGTACCCTCCCTGTACCAGGAGGATGGAAAAATCCTTATCACCAGAGATAGGGAGCCCAGGGCCAAGAAGGCTATATAAACAGATCTTGTTACTTCATCAATTAGCCATCCAAGCCTATTTTTCTTTGTATGGTCAACTTCTCACAAATTTATTGTTCTTTTGTCTAAAAATTATAAAAGCTGCCTGCCTTGGTCACTTCTTAGGTCCTATTTCTATGAGACTTCTGTATGTATGACTTAATTTTTGTTTCTCCTTTTTATCTGTCTTGTGTCAATTTCATTATTAGATCACCCAGAAGAACTCAAGAAGGAGGAGGGGATATTTCCCCTTCCCAACACGTTCATTATTCATATTCTTATTATTTTAAAATTTTATTGGAGTATAGTTGATTTACAATGTTTTAGTTTCAGGTGTACAGCAAAATGATTCAAACATATACGTATATTCATTTTTTTTCAGATTCTTTACCCATATAGGTTATTACCTAATACTGAGTAGAGTTCCCTGTGCCATACAGTAGGTCCTTGTTGTTTACCTATTTTATATATAGTACTGTGTGTATGTTAATCTCAAGCTCCTAATTTATCCCTCCCCACCACGTTTCCCCTTTGGTAACCATAGGTTTGTTTTTGAAATCTGAGTCTGTTTCTGTTTTGTAAATAAATTTATTTATATCATTAAAAAAAATAGATTCCACATATGAGTCATATCATATGGTATTTATCTTTCTCTGTCTGACTTACTTGACTTATTATGATAATTTCTAGGTCCATCCATGTTGCCGCAATTATTCATATTATTTATATTACGATTACCAGGACTTGAGGAGATCCCGACCTGATTCCTCCCTTTGAGTGGCGTGTGTTAGAGGGTTTAGGGCGGAAAGGACAGGAATGTAAAGGAGGAAGAGGAAGAGGAAGAGGCAGAAGAGAGAGAACATCCAGGGACAACACTTATGAGTTGTGAAGAAAGAGGACCATCTTGAAAATTCCATGAGGATCCTTAATCACAGCAAGGAGCAAGTTGTCTGGGGAGACTGACCCCCTTTCCTTGAATCTCAGTGTCTTCCTTAAAGGGTTGGATCCAAAACCAGCAGTGTGAGGATTCAACAGCACAGTTCTCCTCCTTCCCTTCCCGGGACATAAAGGGATGCATTGGAGCAGCCTGGAATTCTCAGAAATTTTTGAGAAGTATTGATTCCTTTGAGTAGTGAATTGGCCCATGCAATTTTAAGGTGAGAGAAAGGGGTCAGCGGAGCCACAAGCAATTGCAAATCTAGTGCCAAGGGACTTGGAAATAGGCCAGAAAAATCGGGAGGGCAGTTAGACAGTGATTCTCACTCTTGACCAGGCGTCAGAGTCACCTAAAGGGTTTCTTAAAACACAGGTTGCTGGGTACCACCCCAGACTTTCAGCATGTCTAGATGAAGTCTGAGAAACTGCATTTCAGAGAACTCCCCAGGTAATGCCGATATGGCTGGTAGAACCTGCTGCATAATTTTTGGGGTCCCAGTGCAAAATGAAAATGTGGGACCCCATGTTGAAAAAATGTCAAGACAGTGATAGCAGAGCATTCAACCAAGAGTGGGGTCCTCTGTGGCTCTTCTGGTTGCACACCCATGAACCCAGTCCTGGCTGCCGGTCTAGGGACACATTGTGAGAACAACTGGTTTAGACTTCCTACTTAATTAACCTAGGACTACCTCCAAATAGGAATAATAATGATAATAATAAAGTTGCCCCCTTTCCTCTAGAACTTACAAGGATTTCTGTATCTCCAGGATGGCCCCACAGGAGACGGCAGGGGCTGAGTTTCTCCCCAGGATGTAGATGTTGAAGATAAATCGATGCTTGAGAATTTCAAGGAGACAGTCATGTGTGCAGTTTCTGGACAATACACATTCTCTAAGAAGCAACAAGGTAGCAAAGCTTTCCAGTTGGTTGGTGTGAGATTGTGTTGATAGGGGACACTTGGTATATTTACGGTTTTTCTCTGGCCCTAGGGGCCTTGTCCCCGAAGCTCCTCGTTAGCCAAAGTGTTCTATCTTCACTCCAATCCTGCAGCAGAGGGAAGGAAACTACTGGCTTGCTAATTCCCTGAGCCGGGGTAAGCATGTGGCCTTTCCTTTCTCCTGCCTCTTTGTACCAAAGCTCACAGTCTGGGATGATCAAGATGCCCAACAGGCTCAGCGGCCATGGCCCACGGGCCCAGCCGCTCCGCGGCTCGCGGGATCCTCCCGGACCGGGGCACGAACCCGCGTCCCCTGCATGGGCAGGCGGACTCTCAACCACTGCGCCACCAGGGAAGCCCCTGGCTCTTCTTTTAAACTCAGCAAAGTTTGTTTGTTTTTCGGTGCTGGTGATATTTTCTAATACATATTAAAATACACAGTCTTTAAAATACTGTCTGCATCCCAATTTGGAAACACTAACGAGTGCACCTCTATAGCTTCTAGATTTTTTGCATCAGGAGGGCCTGCTCAGGTAGCCTCCTCTGACTCTCCCCCTCGGCCAGGGTTCTTAATTTGGGGATCTAGTCATTGACGGCACTCACCTATGACTGTACTGAGATCCAAGACTCTGAAAATTATCTGATGAAAGGCCCTGTAAAATGCAACTACAAGAGAACAGTTTTTGCTCACCATGGCTTAACACAGTGCCCGACCCAAATAGGAGCTGATAAAACATTACTATGTGAGCCAGGAAATCGTGGCAACCCATGAGTTAGGTGCCATTATTATACCCATAATGGGAACCAATGATTAGAGGCAACCCACGAGTTAGGTGCCATTATTATACCCATAATGGGAACCAATGATTAGAGGCAATGGTTTGCTGGGAAGTCAGGAAAAAGATCTGATTTGTAGCACTGGTCGATTTCTGAGGTGTAAATTCTCCCACCACAAATTCGAGCTCTCAGTCATTGAAGGCAGAGTTGGAAAGAGCTGTATGATCAGCTCTGCAGTGTGGACTTTCAGCGCACCGCTGAGAGGAATTCTCTATTCTTCAAACTCCCCAAGCTTTATTCATGTCTCAAGGCTTTTATATAAGCATTTCAGGCATTTCTCTCCTTTGAAATGTCCTCTCCCAGATCTTCCTACAGTTGGCCTTTGTAATTCAGATTGTCAAATTAAAAAAAAGAAAAATGCCACTTCGAATGTCAGTAAGGAATAACTGTATTAAGAGGGACTATTGCAGCAGGCAGAAACGCCTATTGTTAGCCAGAATCGTTTCAGAGAGGGTATGTAGGAACAAAGCTTTAATATGCGGAGGCCAGCGGCTGGAGAGGGAAGGAGGGCCTCATTAAAAACTGCTTTGTGGGCGGGGCTGGGATGATAGTGGGGGTGAAGGTGAGCGGGGACTGGGGGTAAAGTGCAGGATGTCAGAGGCGTGGGGAAGTGTCTTGAAACTTAACAAAGTGCTTTAAATAATTGCAACAACAGGAAAAGAGGAGGCAGGAAATGTTTGTTGTCAGGCACGTGGAGGAGGGGTGGGGATCTGGGACTGACGCAGAGCTAAAAAGTTATAGGGCTGGAAGTTCTCACAAATAAACTGTCTCGCTCAAGTCCATCCAGCCTCGGTTATGTCAAGCAACGTTTTAATCAGTCTTGTCAAGGTCTCCGCTGGAACATCAGCTCCCCAAAGAGTGCCTGTGTTCAACTACTACTAGTCATTCAGGTACCCCATTACCATTTACTTTTCTTCTAGCATTTGCCATTTGCTTTTTCTTCCTTTCTTTCTTTCTTTTTTTTTGGCCGTACGCGGGCCTCTCACTGCTGTGGCCTCTCCCGTTGCGGAGCACAGGCTCCGGACGCGCAGGCCCAGCGGCCATGGCTCACGGGCCCAGCCGCTCCGCGGCATGTGGGATCCTCCCGGACCGGGGCACGAACCCGTGTCCCCTGCATCGGCAAGCGGACTCTCAGCCACTGCGCCACCAGGGAAGCCCTCTTTTTTGTTTTTAATATTTATTTATTTGGCTGCGCCGGATCTTCGTTGCCACGTGCGGGATCTTCCTCGCGGCATGTGGGATCTAGTTTCCTGACCAGCGATGCAACCTGGGCTCCCTGCATTGGAAGCGTGGAGTCTTAGCCACTGGACCACCAGGGAAGTCCCGTCATTTGCTTTCTTCCTTATTTGATTTTTCTGTGTATATGTTGTGTTGTTTATTTTACATTCCTAGTATTTAGAATAGTGCATGGTATACAGTAAGTACTCAATAAACATCAATTCCATGAATGAATAATTACCCTGTAAAAATACGCAACGATTTAGACTTCCGTAGGCAGCGAACCACTCTATTGATACCGCTGAATACAGTCGACCCTGGGGGTCGGTAGATCCGCGATTGGCTGAATCCGCAGATGCGGGACCCGCTGAATGGGAGGGCAGAGTGTAATACTACACCATGTTACACAAGGGACTTGAACATCTTTGGCTTTTGGTATGCGTGGGGCGGTGGTCCTGGAACCAATCCTCCGCAGATACTGAGGGACGACTGAACTTGTATCTTTACTTGTACAATTAAAAGGAACTAGTGTAAACAGGGTGTGTATTCTTTGGTTCAACAATAATCCTATATAAATCAGTAACACTGAGCCTGTTACTGTTTGGGCTTGATGACTGTGTAAATCTAGTCAGGGAGAATAGGGTGTGTCTTTTAAGCCTTTACTCCTTTCAGTTGTCATAGTTATCATAGATAAGTCAGTGACCTTGTGCATTTCTCCAGACAGAAAGCTTGCTGTAGCTGAGAAGTATGTGGACATCAGCCTGGCCCAAGCTCTTACCTCACTGACTGGATTTCTGTGTCTTTCGGTGAGTAACGAATAAGAGCTTGTGGCAGGGGCTCCCCACTGCCCTTCACTTTGTAAGGTAATTTTTACCCTGCAGAACATTTTCTCTTGACTGTGGGCATCCGGGTGCATTTGAGATTGAGGTATCTTGTGAAATGAAAATTTTCAGTTATTTATGTTGGGTAAGCGTCGACTGAAAAAAGTGCACAACGTGTGAGTTGTGAGTTAGGTTTTATTTGGGGTAAAATGAGGACTATAGCCTAGGAGACAGCCTCTCAGATAGCTCTGAGGAACTGGTCCCATAAAGGTAAGGGAGAGGTCAGTATACATGTGATTTGGGTGAAGGGGGACACGTGCAATGAAGCACACATGTTGGCAGAGGGTTGCTACTAGTCATGAGGAACAGATGTCTCTGTCAATGATTTGAGTCCTTTTCTAGATATAAGAAGATGCAAGGAATTGGTCTCATAAAATCTTCTCCTGAAGAATATCTAACTGTCTGAAGACCTGTTCTGCCTGTTTTTCCCAGAGCACAGAGCGCTCATTCCTCAGCTCTGCCCCGAACTCCTTTCAGGGTGTATTGAAGGTCAGCCACTGCAGTGGCTAGTTACTTCATCCTTGTAGAGGCAGACTGCAGTTTTTCATCCACAAGGGCTTTGTTCACAGGGTGTCAGGATGGGCAATTTATTACCTTTTAATTATGAGTGCTACTATTAAGGTCAGCTTTGTTCTTTTCAAGCGAGCTCAGCTAACCTGACAACCCCCAACCCTTGAAAGTCAAGACATTCTTTAAAAAGTGATGCAAATTTCATTAAGGTACTACCTGAAATGAGAGTTCAATTGACTTTGTATGGAATGAGTTTTACCTCGTGCTGTGTTAATTAAATATTTGTTTTTTCCCAAACCATATAAAACATAATAAAAGCAAATTTTCATCAACTTTTAAGTGCAGGTAATTTGGCTATAAAAGAGTATTCTCTTACAGAATTTGATGCTTCCTTTACTTAAATAGAATTCACATTATTTTAAAAACTCACTAACAAGCTTCTTGGTTTTTTTTTTGTTTTTGCGGTACGCGGGCCTCTCACTGTTGTGGCCTCTTCCGTTGTGGAGCACAGTCTCCGAACGCGCAGGCTCAGCGGCCATGGCTCACAGGCCCAGCCGCTCCGCGGCATGTGGGATCTTCCCGGACCGGGGCACGAACCCGTGTCCCCTGCATCGGCAGGAGGACTCTCAACCACTGCGCCACCAGGGAAGCCCAAGCTTCTTGTTTTTTATCATGTATTACATATATTTTAGCGATTATCATTTATTATTTATTTTTAAAAATTTATTATTATTTTTTTTGGCTGCGTTGGATCTTCGTGGCGGTGTGCAGGCTTCTCATTGTGGTGGCTTCTCTTGTTGCAGAGCCGGGCTCTAAGTGCACAGGCTTCAGTAGTTGTGGCTCATGGGCTCTCTAGAGCACAGGCTCAGTAGTTGTGGCGCACAGGCTTAGTTGCTCTGCTGCACGTGGGATCTTCCTGGACCAGTGCTTGAACCTGTGTCCCCTGCATTGGCAGGCGGACTCTTAACCACTGCGCCAGCAGGGGAGTCCCCTATTCTTATAATTTAGTGTGTGCACACTGAAAAATTCCCCGGGTGAGTTTTTGTCTCCTGTCAGTGGTCCACAAATATTTATTACATGTCTGCATCGAGCCTGTTCCTGTTTGCTCAGGCCCACGGGTACAATGGCAAACAAAATTTATAAGGGTTAGGTCCCCTGGAGTTTACAGTCCAACCATCAAGCCTACTTGTAAATGATAGCTGGTTTTGAGTTATTTTATTTTTTAAATTATTGTTTGGCCCTGCCCACGGCATGTGGGATCGTAGTTCCCTGACCAGGGGTGGAATCCATGCCCCCTGCATTGGGAGCAGAGAGTGTTAACCATTGGGCCACCAGAGAAATCCCTGAGTTATTTTAAATGGGAGCACGTCAATGGAGGACTCAGTCTAAGGGCTCATAAAGGCTCTTGGAAAAAAAAAAGGTATTGAAGCCAAAATCCACAGTAGAAATGACTAGGCTACAGACAGGCAGTGGGCTAGGCTGTGATGGGGCCAGGAATGGGGAGAACATTTTAGCAGGAGGACTCTGCACATGTAAAATCCCTGAAGCAGCTAAAATCCCTGGATTGTACCAGGATGTGAGCAAGACAGGACATGGCTGAAAAAAGAAGCAAGAGAGGAGGAAAGTGAACTAGATTGCAAGAGTCTCAGCCACATGACTTGTAATCGGGAAAGCAAGTTCAGGGTTTAATTTAATTTAATGCTGGTGGGAAGCCATTGTGAGCCGGGGCATCAACAGTTAGATTTGTGTTTAGCAGAGCTAGCTGCACCATGAGGATGCTGGGTGAGGATGGAGTACAGAGGACAAGCTTGACTGGTGGAGAAGAGATTAAGGGTTAGTAGTAGGATTTAGGAATGAGTGATGGTAATCTAGACTCTTGGTGGCTACAAAGTAGAACAAAGTGATGATTTGGGGGGATAGATTGAAGGTGGAATCCATACTCATTCATTTCTGCACCCAGAATGCTGTACACTTTACGATGTGGCTAGTGATGTGCTAGTGGCTGGGTATAGGGTTTTAATAAGAAAAGGCCATTCTCTTGGACATTATAATCTAGTGGAAGAGAAAATATAAGTAAGCAAAGAACTAAATATATAATTACAAATTCTGAGGGCTACATAGGGAGACTCAGACAATAAGACTGGATTTATATTAAATATGGGGCTCACAATAAAGGTGATTCTGAGGAAATGACATTTAAATGGACAGAAAAATGACAAAGGAAAAATTATCCATGTGTGGCAGGGAACGGGGAAGAATTTAATAGTTGAGATTTTCTCTGGAGAGAGCACCATTGAAATGATTGGAGTTGGGTGGAGAGAGGGTGTGGCTTGGATTAGTCTTGTCAGTTTCTGCTGTGGGGTAGGGTGAAGTCTACAAAGGAATAGTTTTAGGTTTCAGATGATTGCTGCCTTTGGGGGATGGGGGAGGAAGTGTGCCCATATTTTAAAATTTCAATGGCTGTTGTGGGCTGAGGGGAGAGGAGTCAAGGATTCTGTGGGTTTTAGTTGAATCCAGCCCACAGGAGGGGAGAAGTGCTTATCAAATAATTAATCTTCACTTTTAATTAATTACAGCTGTGGGGTGGGGTAAAGGGTGTGATACCAGCGATGCTTTCTGCCTGCTCTGAATACCTAGAGCATTAGTACTCCTTACTGAGAGCGCAGATGCTTGAAGTGAAAAGTTTTGGGCAAGAGATAAGTTCAGTCTGATAAGCTTCATCCAAGGTGCCTGCAAAACGTTTAGATGGCCATAGTTGAAAAGGCAGCAGGATACATGGGTCTTAAGCTCAGATTTGAGTTCTCAAACTGGAGATTTGGGTGTTATGAGCATAGAGATGGAATTGATTTATTTTTAATATTTATTTGGTTGCACCGGGTCTTAGTTGCGGCACCTGGGCTCCTTAGTTGTGGCAGACGAACTCTTAGTTGTGGCATGCACGTGGGATCTAGTTCCCTGACCAGGGAATCTAAGCCGGGCCCTCTGCATTGGGAGCGGAGTCTTCCGCTGCGCCACCAAGGCAGTCCCGAGATGGAATTTAATTTCAAGGGAATGCATCGCTGTGGAATACACAGAATAAGGTGAGAGATAAGGGCCAGGACTGAGCCTTGAGGACAGTCAACAGTGGGAGAGGAGCTGGCCAATGATCCTGAAAGACAGTGGCCAGAGAAATTAGATGCTGTAAGGAACGGCACCAAAAACGGAGGAGAGCTTAAACAAGCTTTATTTGGGAACGCTCCCGGGCGAGGTTCACTGGTCCGAGAGAAAGGGGCCAGAGAAGTCGCGCCTGGGTGCGGGTGCGAACAAAATTTATAGGGGTGGACGCAGGGGAGACGCTTGCTGTGTGAAGCAGCCCCCCTTTTCGGTAATCTTTTGGATGTTGTGGCAATGTCGGGTGTCGGTTGCATCAGCTTCAGAGCCGTTGGTTCCGCCCCTCGGGGAGCGGGCGGTTGCGTCAGCCTCAGAGCCGTTGGTTCCGCCCCTCGGGGAGCGGGCGGTTGCGTCAGCCTCAGAGCCATTGGTTCCGCCCCTCGGGGAGCGGTTGGTTGCGTCAGCCTCGGAGCCGTTGGTTCCGCCCCTCGGGGAGCGGGAAGACCGGGGCCGAGTGGAAAGTCCCGGGCTGATGCCACTCGTGGGTCCGGCTGCATTAACCACCCTGGCGGGGGTTCCGTCTGACTCCCTGGGCCCTTCCCCGGACCTGCTGGCCTTACAGATGCCAACCAGGAGATTATGGTAACAAAAGCCCCGAACAGAGGCTGATTTATAGAAGAAAGTAGCGATAGAATTTTTCTGATGAACGAACTAAGTCAAAGACAGAATGGCATTCACTGGATTAGTCCTCTTAAATCCTTGGCAGTCTTGGCAGAGCAGTGTCAGTGAGGTGGTGGTGAGACAGAAACCAGTTTGGAGTGTAATTAAGGGAGGTGAGGAAATGGGGAGAATGAGAGGGTAGACCAGTCTTTCCAGAAGCTGGATGGAGAAAAGGAAGAGGGACTGAGCAGTAACTGTAGGGCTAAGTGGGACCCAAAGGCATGAATTTGTTTCAAGATGGGAGATTTTTAATTTTTTTCAGACCAACAAGAACATTTATTTACAAAGAAGAGATGCAAGGCAATATGTATTAGAAAATACAAGGCAATATTTAGAAGATGTAAGAATATGCAATCACTTAAGGTAACTCTCAAACTTTAGAAAAATTACAAAGGAAAAAGGAAAAAAAAATGAGTAAGGAAAATACCTGTCTCCAAGGCCATGCACTTGCTCTTCATTTTTTTTTAACATTCTTTTTTAAAAAATCTTTTCCATTATGGTTTATCATAGGATATTGAAGACAGTTCTCTGTGCTGTACAGTAGGACCTTGTTGTAAGATGGGACATCTTTGATTATGTTTCAATGTTAGAAGTATGAGTACACTGGAGTAGAAGTTGATGGTGATGGAAAAGAGCAAAGGAATAATTAATAAAGCAAGCTTTCTGAGAAGGTAGGAAGGGATTAGACCAGTGGTTCTTAAAGGGGAAATTTTGCCCTCTAGGGGACATTTGGCAATATCCCTTTCACAACTAGAGGGGGATGCTACTGGATAGAGTCCAGGGATGCTACTAAGCATCCTACAATGATAGGATGGTACCCCCATAACAAAGAAGTATCCAGCTCAAAATGTGCCAAAGGTGGGAAACATGACATAGCAAAGTAGCAGATACTGACTTTAGATAAGAAGGCAGACATATCTTGTTTGCAAAGTGAAAGAAACCATGATGCTGTGGAACTACTTTTGTACTAGTGGCAAGAGAATGAGGAATCCTTCTTTCATTGTTAGAGTTTCTCTGCAAAGTAAGATGTAAGATCATTTGTTATTGAAGAGATAAGGTTGAGACCATATGAGATTCAAAATCTTGGAGGAATTGTGAAAAGGTCTTTGGATAACCAGGAGGTTAAATTGCCTGTTGGGCTTTTCCTTTAGTGTTGAAGCCCCATTTAGAGTATGTGGACTCAAATTTTTAGTGCTTCCCGTATAACTTATTGGATAGGAATTACCCAGGCAGGATAGACAGATGGTTGGAATTATCTAAGGCAGGTGTTACGATTCCTCAGAGAGGAATTTGAGGTTTTAGAAAATATATTATTGAAGTGATGGGCCATGGCATTTCATATGTAGTGCCAAGGAAATGAGGATTATAAATAGCAATACGGTGGAAGTATGGATGGCTTGGAAGCTTCTTTGAGGTAGGAAAGCAGACGCAATACAGGCAAAAAAGTGAACAAGATGGAAGTATACCTGCTGTGTTCAGAAAGTGGGATGTCTGACTTTTTGCCTTCGTAGAGAAATTTAAGGTGTTTGGTTGAGATGTGGAAGCCATGGACGTTTGCTAGTTTACGCCCAAGAACATGGAATCATCTTGAATCAGAGCAGGGATGGGAGTTAAAATGAAGAATGGGAGTCAGGTGACAGTGACTCTAACAGGTCAGGTCTATATGTTGGTGCTAATTCAGGGGAGAAGCCAGTGAAGTGCCTCAGTGGAGATGGAATTTTTGATAAGTGGTGGGTAGTGTGGTTTCATAATGTGGAGAATGTACATTAGGAATGGAGACGGTCAAGAATACCCACTATATTGCTTTGAGGTTGTACATGGCATGCAAAACAATGACCCAGGATCACAGACAGCTTGAATCTGAAAGGAACACGTATTGGATGCATGGTGATGCAACTGTCCTAAGTGCAAAGGAGAAATGGAAAGCTTGTGAATTCTCTTGTCAGTACTTCTTTATTTCAGAGCCCTGCCTGGAGTGGATCATAGAAGCAGTAAGAGGAGCATCCTTGTTCTCCTGGTTGCTGTCTGATCATATTTACTACTTACAGACTTGCAGAATGGCAGCCCCACATCTGTCCACTATATGTGGTGAGTTCCTAGGGTAGATTCACTTTACCAGGATCAAGTGGGCACAGAATAAGGGAGTTGAGTAGCCACAGGGGACTGGGAAGAAGGAGCTGAATTGAAAGGAGGTGGGTATGGAGCTCTATGAACACTTGGTGCCCCAGAATTTGCTCATGTGGGATTCAGTGCCCTTTGGGATTTTAGAGGAAGGGCATATGTGCATGGTGGGGAGAGGGAAGAAAATTTCGGGGTGGCACCTCCTTATCCTATCCATTTGTTTTATAAAGCTGGGAAAGGTAACAACTCAACCTTTCTGACTTTCAACTTCCCTTGCTAGGAAAGTTGAGACTATGTATGTGCCTAGAAACTCATGTCACCCTCTCTCCTCTAGCTCTGCCTGTCCTAGACCCTTCCTGTGCCCATGAGAGGATCACAGAGACGGAAAACTTCTACTCTGGGTTACAAGTGAGTCATAATTTTTTTTTCTTTCTCCTAAAATACATTCCTGTCCCCTGGGGTGAATGCATCTCCTTCCAGTGCTCTGGAACCTCATAACCCATCCTGCATTTTGAAACTTCTGATGGTGGTTAAGGGGCTTACAAAAAAAAATTCTTCTACTACCTTACTACTTACAGGTTTTTTTCAGGCATCTCTCCTGCTTAGTGCTGTTAGTAAAAGAAGTAAAATGTAAAAGAAGGATATAAGACTGTCTTAGCCTCAAAAATGTATGGCCACTCTGTGGGAAATAATTTTTTCATTTAGGAAGTATTTCTCTCATTCTTGCAACGTGTTCAGGTCTCTGATTAACCCTGCAGATAGAAGAGAGTGCGATTGTGAAAGCTTTCAGGCTAGGAGTGGAGAGATACATTTCATCATGTGTTAGAGAGGCCTTAAATTCTTGAGGCTGGTTGAAATTCCTTAAGGCGTGAGCATGAGTAGAGAAGGAAGGATTCTGAGAACTGAATCCTGGGTTAAATGAAGAGCCCTCATCAGAATCTTGAATTTACTGCGCAACAGGTCTTCATTTCCAGTGCTATTATGCATGATCCTCTCCCCAGGAACATTGGTGGGGTTGGTGGCTGGTTGAGACAGAATGTGTTGTCATTTTAGAACTCAATAACCTTTGAGGATGTGGCCATGGACTTCACCCAGGAGGAGTGGGCATTGCTGAATTCATCTCAGAGAAAACTGTACAGAGATGTGATGCTAGAGAACTATAGAAACTTGGTTTCACTGGGTAAGACTAACAGAATCCCTTGATTTATTTACTGAATTTGAGCATGGATTTCTTGGGTGAGTAAGACCCAATCAACTTGTGATACAGCCTATAGGAGTTTTTTTTGTAGGCTTTTACTTTTAAGAAAAATTGCCATATTGAGACATATTTCACATACCATAATTTACTCATTTGAAGTGTACAAAACAATGGGTTTTTTTCTAGTATATTCATATAGCTGTGCAACCGTCACCACTGTCTAATTCCATAACATTTTTGTTGCTCCACCTACAGGGTGTTTCATTCCTCCCTGCCTGCAGCCCCTGGCAACAGCTAATCTACTTTCCTTTTCTACAGGTTTCCCTATTCAGCATTTCATATTAATGGAATCATACCAAATGTGGTCTTTTGTGACTTATCTTTTCACTTAGCATAATGTTTTCAAGGTTCATCCTTGTTGTAGCATATGTCAGTACTTACATCCTGTTCACTGCTGAATAATATTCTCTAGCACAGATATACAACATTTTGTTCAGCCATTCATCAGTTGATGGACATTTGGCTTTTGACACTTGCTGTTATGAATAATGCTGCTACAAACACTCACATACAAGTTTTTGTGTGGACATATGTTGTCTCTTATCTTGGGTATATGCCTAAGAGTAAAATTGCTGGGTCATTTGGTAACTTTATACTTAACATTTTGAGGAACATTTTGAGGAACTGCCAAACTGTTTTCCAAACTGGCTGTATCATTTTACATTCTCTTCAGCAATGTATGCAGGTTCCAAATTCTCCACATTCTTACCAACACTTATTTCCTGTCTTTTTTTTTTTTTTGCGGTACGCAGGCCTCTCACTGTTGTGGCCTCCAGTTGCGGAGCACAGGCTCTGGACGCGCAGGCTTCGGATGCACAGGCTCCAGACGCGCAGGCTTGGCGGCCATGGCTCACGGGCCCAGCCGCTCCGCGGCATGTGGGATCTTCCCGGACCGGGGCACGAACCCGTGTCCCCTGCATTGGCAGGCGGACTCTCAACCACTGCGCCACCAGGGAAGCCTGGGATGGGAATATTCTTAAATTAAAATGTCACAGATCCTGTTCTCTTACCAAGGTTCAGTAATTTCTCTTGGAAAGACAATTTTTCATTTATGGAAAGTTGATCTCTGAAATGCTTTACTTTTGCTTTCTCTGTCAGAATTTTGTCATTTTGCTGCTTATAAAGTCACAACTGCCTATCTTCAGAACCTCAGAGAACAAAGTTGTTGTCACAGTTTGATGGTAGTTTTTGTTGTATACTGCATGGTCCTCTCATATGTATCTTTCCCCATAATAGGACATCAACTCAGCAAGCCGCCTCTCATCACCCAGATGGAGCAGGAAGATGAAATGGAGATAGTAGAGAGAAGAATTCACCAAGACACCTGTTCGGGTGAGCACCAGGCATATATGAATGTCTTACCTACAAGATCTGTTCCCTGTGCTAAACATCCCACCATTTTATACTCTAGGAACTTGAGGTTATGTTTCCCATTTGTTTCAGATTGGGTTGGGGCATTACCTGCTTTTTGTCAGCATACTGTCACCATGTCTTTTACAAAACTTTTTCCCACTTTGTTCAGATGAGCTGATTCTCCTTAAAACCAAACAACAACAGCAAAAACAAGGTATTTTGGAGAAATATATGCTCAATGGCAAGAAGGTAAGAGTCACATGGGATAATTTCTTGTCCTCACATTAGAAGTCCAGAATTCTATAAGATAGAAAAGGACTAGAGGGTAATGTGAGTGATATCACACTCATTTCACCAACAGAAAGCAGAAGATTCTCTAAGTATTCATTTGAAGGAAACTCATAACTTAGTTCCAAAAATGGTTACAGAGAATCTCCAAGGTAAATAATTAAATAATGGAATTAGTTGTTAAATGTTTAAGATACTCACTTAAGGCAATTTTATCTTAAATCTGTTGAAGAGACTCCAGTGAAGCCATTTGGTAGAGCAATCAGCTTATTCAAGCTGATAAACTCAGTCAGAAACTGCATATGCACTAAGAAAATGTGAAACTCTCATGCTAATAAAGTGCTCATGAGATGTATCAGAATTTCTGTCGGGGGAGATTCTCAGTCATGAACATGATAAATCCTGTGATTGTAACTCATATTTTAATCAATAGGAACAAACTCTTGGAGGCAGTCCCATTCAATGCAGTGAAATTGTTGAAGCCTTGAGTGTGAAATTTAACATTACTCAGAATAAAATTTACCCTAGCAAGAAACCCCATCGATACCTTGACTCTGCAAAAGCCCTTAGAGATTCTTCACGTCTTAAGCCATCTGAGGGAATTCTTCCTCGGGAAAAATCTTATGAATGTAAAAAGGACGAGAATGCCTTCCTCAGGAGTTCTAACTTAGCTGGGCACAAGAGACAACATACAGAAGAGACATCCCATGAACGCAGTGACTTGGGGAAAGTCGTAAATTCAATCTCACACCTTAAGAAGGATGAAAAAACTCACTCTAGAGAGAAGCCTTTTGAGTGTAATCAGTGTGGTAAAGTATTACAGAGCCATTCATCCGTCAAGTTGCACATGAGAATCCACACTGGAGAAAAACCGTTTAAGTGTGATCAGTGTGGGAAAGCCTACAGCTCAAGCTCTTACCTTACGCGTCACAAGAGAATTCATACCGGGGAGAAGCCCTATGAGTGCCGTGACTGTGGAAAAACCTTCCGAGATAGCTCACTTCTCAGACAACACTCAGGGACTCATTCAGGAGAAAAACCCTACAAATGTGATCAATGCACCAAAACCTTCAGCAGAAGCTATAGGCTTGCCATACACCAGATAACACATACTGGAGAGAAACCCTATACGTGCAATGACTGTGGGAAAACTTTCAGTATTCTTCCATATTTTAAAAGACATGAGAGAATCCACACTGGAGAGAAATCCATTGAATGTAGCCATTGTGGTAAAGCCCTGAGTAGTAAGTCATCTCTTAAGGTACACCTGCGGATACATACTGGAGAGAAACCTTTCAAGTGTGATCAGTGTGGGAAAGCTTTTAGGCTGAGCTCCAACCTTATCACGCACAAGAAAATTCATACTGGAGAGAAACCCTGTAAGTGCAATGACTGTGGGAAGGCTTTCAGGGATCGTTCATGTCTTAAAGAACATGTGAGAATTCACACTGGAGAAAAACCCTTTACATGTAATCAGTGTGGAAAAGACTTCAGAGTGAAATCTTTCCTTATTTTGCACAAGAAAATTCACATGAAAATGAAACATGAATGTAAGGAATGTGGGAAAACCTTCCCTGGTCTCTTATCTTATAGGAGGCATATGAAAATCCATACCAGGGACGAGAAACCTTTTAAGTGCAGTGAGTGTGGAAAAGCTTTTAGCAGGCATGTGTCCCTTACAGTACACATGAGAACTCACACTGGAGAGAAACCCTACGAGTGTAATCATTGTGGAAAATCCTTTAGTGTAAAGTGTAATCTCAATGTGCACAAAAGAATACATACTAAAGAAAAACCCTATAAATGCAGTGTCTGTGGGCAAGGTTTCAGTAAATCCTTACCCCTTCGGCGTCATGAGAGAACTCATGCTCAGTAAATCCCCTTTTAATGACATCCATGTAAAGTAGCTTTCAGTGAACTCTCAATCTTTAAGGCATACAACCAAATGCTAAGTGAAAAGAACTGGTTGTGAAGAATGTGAGAAAGCCTCTAAGTAATGCATATATGGAAGAAACCTAAGTTATGCAACGACTGTGAGAAATCCTTTATTCATTCATTATCCCTTAGAAGATATGTGATAACGCTGAAGGGAAAATGTTTTAATATCTTCAAGACTTGTTACTTGGACTTCCCTGGTGGCGCAGTGGTTGAGAGTCCGCCTGCCGATGCAGGGGACACAGGTTCATGCCCCAGTCCTGGAGGATCCCACATGCTGTGGAGCGGCTGGGCCCGTGAGCCATGGCCGCTGAGCCTGCGCGTCCGGAGCGTGTGCTCCGCAACGGGAGAGGCTACAACAGTGAGAGGCCCAAGTACCGCCAAAAAAAAAAAGAGACTTGTTACTTGAGAAAAATAAACACCTAATGTTTTAAGCCAACATGTTTTCCGTGTGTTTGTTCCTTTGTTTTGTGTGTGTGGTGGTGGTAGGGAGGTTTTTTGTTTTTCTTTTTTCACTCCTAATTGACTAGTCACTAAACAACAGAGTCCACAGATGGTCAGTTTTTAAAAATAAAGTTTTATATATGGTAACAAAAGTGAAAAATTATTTGGTACAGGGATGTATGTTTAATAGAAGTTTACCTATTGGATAAAGCTCTTAAGTTGTGCTTACAAATTATCTGTGTACCTCTATATTTCATGTGTCCTAACCTACCATTGCCTGCACAAAGTCTGTAATGGACCTTCCCATGAAGATTGCAGATGGTGAAATTCTCCTTGGAATTCTGAACTTTCTCCAACACATTTTGTTTACATTTAACATGTAGAAGAATGTACAATTGCATGAATTTTTACAAGGTAGAACACTTCTATATTAACTACACTCTGGTTAAGATATAGAATATTAGGGCTTCCCTGGTGGCGCAGTGGTTGAGAGTCTGCCTGCTGATGCAGGGGACACGGGTTCGTGCCCCGGTCCAGGAAGATCCCACATGCCGCAGAGCAGCTGGGCCCGTGAGCCATGGCCGCTGAGCCTGTACGTCCGGAGCCTGTGCTCCGCAAGGGGAGAGGCCATGATAGTGAGAGGTCCGCGTACAACAACAACAACAAAAAGATATAGAATATTATAGGCACCTGAGAATCATTCTTTAATGCTCTTTCCATTACTAATCACTCTGATTCCTACCACCAGAATGTAGGTACTCTATGGAATCACGTCTTTAATTTTTTAAGTCAAACTATAGTTGATTTACAACGTTGTGTTCGTTTCTGGTGTACAGTAAAGTGATTCAGTTATAGGTATATACACATATTCTTTTTCATATTCTTTTCCATTATGGTTTATTATAGGATATTGAATATAGTTCCCTGTGCTGTACAGTAGGATGTGGGACTTTGTTGTTTATCTATTTTATATATAGTAGTTTGTATCTGCTAATCCCAAACTCCTAATTTATCCCTTCCTCACCCCTTTTCCCTTTGGTAACCATGAGTTTGTTTTCTATGTCTGTGAGTCCGTTTATGTTACCTAAATAAGTTCATTTGTGTCTTTTTTTTTTGGCCACGCTGCGAGGCTTGCAGAATCTTAGTTCCCCGACCAGGGATCGAACCTGGGCCCTGGCAGTGAGTGCTGAGTCCTAACCACTGGACTGCCAGGGAATTCCCTGGAGTCATGTATTTTAAAACAACTTTATTGAGATATAATTCACATACCACAAAAGTTCACCCATTCGAAGTGTAAAATTCAGTGATTTTTAGTGTATTTAAGGTTATGTGCACTCTGTGCCTGATACCGTATGGTCTCATTTGTGCCTGGCTTCTTCTGCTCAACGTTACATTTTCGAGATTGATTTTTGCTGTTGCATTTAGCAGGAGTTTATTTTCATTGTTGCATAGTTTTCTATAGAATGAATATGCACACTTTATCATTCAACTGTTTTGAACATTTTATCTGTTTATAGCTGGGATATTTTACAAATGGCTCTGCCACAAACATTATTGTACATGTTTTTTGATTCACAATTGTACATAATTTTGTTGGGTATGTGTTAAGGAGTGCGTATTTATTCAAAACTACCAAACAATTTTCCAAAGTAGTTGCACCAATTTACATTCCCAGTCTCTTGCCAATATTCCACATTGTCTTTTCAGTTTGGCCATTTTAATGAGTGTGGAGTGCCATATTTTGATTTTTAAAATTTTATATTGAACTACTTTTACACTTAGAGAAAAGTTGCAATAATAGGGAGTTGCTGTATATCCCTCAGGGTTTCTCAGTATTGATGCAATCAGTTTATCAGTCACTTCCTTTATGATTAGTGTTTTTTGTGCTTTTTTTTTTTTTTTTTCTCGCGGCACGCGGACCTCCCACTGCCGTGGCCTCCCCCCCCCCGTGGAGCACAGGCTCCGGACGCGCAGGCCCAGCGGCCATGGCTCACGGGCCCGCCGCTCCGCAGCATGTGGGATCCTCCCGGACCGGGGCACGAACCCACGTCCCCTGCATCGGCAGGCGGACTCTCAACCACTGCGCCACCAGGGAAGCCCCTTTTTTGTGCTTTCTTTAAGATTGTTGGTTTATGTCTATTTTTCAGGCAACCTCGAAAAGCCTGCCCAAGTAACTAGGAAATTGGTTTCCTTGCTACCTCTTTCCTACTAACTTTATTCATGTAGGAACTTTAATTAAGAAAGGAGAAAATTTTCTTAAGTTACTGTGTGACAATGATCCCATGATACATTCCCTGCATCCCTGAGTCTCTGTCCCTATGGGGACTTAAACCACTCTTCCCTAGTCCTTTAGTGATAATCTCTGGCTCAGAGAAGGCTGGGAGTTGGTCTTAGGAGGAGGCCATCAGGTCCCTTAAGGTTAGACCTGAGAATCCAATAATGCGATACCCTGGATGTGAGAGGAAACATGGGAAGAAAATGACATATACCTGTCTGTCCTCTCAGGGTCAGGAAGTCAGCAATGCAGGAGCTCTCCCTTCTAGCATCTGTGCTCCTTAAGGCTATAAGCTGCCTGGGGGAAGTAATGACAGTACACATTTGGCTAATGAGGAGCTTTGGAAACTGAGCCCCCAGGCCATAGAGACTGCATATAGTCTATCTGTGACCACTCAATAGCCCTACTCAGGTCAGGAAAGAGCATACTGGAGTCTCCTGAGATGATCCCTTCTGCCCAGCATCCAGTTGCCTTACTTGGTGCATCTGCCCTTCCTGGGGACAGATTTTCCATCCCCATCCTTCAATATCCAGAGGAAAGGTGAATGAGTACATTGATGGCTCCAAGGTAATCTGAAGTGCCCAATAAATGCAGTGAGAAATCGAACAGTTTATTTTTTTAACCAGCCTATCTGGAGGACATCCAAGAGGTAAGATAAAGTTCAGTGGAATTACAAGTGAGATGACAAGTTTTTGACGTTCTTGGTATATTTACTTTTCCACATTCATCCTATTTGCAATCAGCTTTCATCATTTCTGGCTCCTATTCTGTCTTCTAAATCCAAGGGACTCCTTCCCCAGCTGAGTATGAATTAGCCTCTTCAGAAATCTGGCAGATGTTTTTACAATTCTCTGGTTTCCCTCATTTATTTGGTAGTGAGTGGGGCTGGAGTGACGTGAGTTTGGCTTCTCAATTTTCCCAGTCCTCATTCCAGATTTCACCTTTAGAGAACTCAATCAAGTCTTGTCCTTATCTCTTGCTTCTGAGGACTCTGGGAGAGGACGTTGAGTCTACTGTTTAGTCTTTCTTTGAAAACCTCCAAACAAAACATTACAAAATATTTTAAACCATGAGAACTGCACAGCAAGCAGTAAAATAAACAGCCGTGCAACCACCTTCC
Organism: Phocoena sinus; assembly: GCF_008692025.1. NCBI lineage: Eukaryota > Metazoa > Chordata > Mammalia > Artiodactyla > Phocoenidae > Phocoena > Phocoena sinus. The sequence continues at coordinate 10,528,453 of NC_045765.1, read as the reverse complement.
AGAATTAATGCCAAGCTTTTGCCATATTAGCTTCAGCCACCTTTAAAAGATTGTGACGAAGGCAGACATCATTACAGAGCATGCTCGGTGCTCAGAAGAAAACCACCAGGACAGAAGTCCAGAGCCATGAGCTTACAGAGTAAGCAGGGTCTCAGTGCAGTCACAGGAAAACTTACATGTGTGTTGGAGCACATGGGCATGTGAACCTGCCTTTTCAACTATAAGTTGTATGAAATGTAGGTGTAGGTCAAGTATTTTTCTTTTGGCTGCGTTGGGTCTTTTTTGCTGCGCATGGGCTTTCTCTAGTTGTGGCACGCGGGGGCTACTCTTTGTTGCACTGCGCAGGCTTCTCACTGTGGTGGCTTCTCGCTGCAGAGCACGGCTTCTAGGCACGCGGACTTCAGTAGCTGCGGCGTGCGGGCTCACTAGTTGTGGTGCACGGGCTTAGTTGCTCCCGCGGCATGTGGAATCTTCCCGGACCAGGGCTCGAACCCTTGTCCCCTGCATTGGAAGGCGGATTCTTAACCACTGCACCACCAGGGAAGTCCCAGTAGCTTACTCTTGACATTTTCTTTCTTTTTTTAAAAATTGAGATATAATTGACATAGAACATTGTATTAGTTTTAGGTTACAATATAATGATTTATGTATCTATTGCAAGATGATGGGCAAAGAACAGCTTTCATGTCAAAGTTGAGGGAGATATGAGGCTGCTGAGTTCATTTCAGAAGGACTGCAGAGGCAAGCTGAGGAGACTTTCACTGGTCAAAAGACAATTTGAGAATTAATATAAATAATAACTGCAGTGTATTGAAATATATCAAATGCATTTAAAATCCAGGAGTTCATGATGACAACATTTATCGTTGGATAATGCTGAAAACCAATTATTTTAAAAAGTGATGAACACAGGAATCAAGAAGTAGTCTTTCTTATAAGAACTCAATTTCTTATAAGAAATAAATCTATTTTTTACAAAATATTTATTTAGTTATTTGGCTACGCCAGGTCTTAGATACAGCACGAGGGATCTTCATTGTCAGTGCGGGATCTTTAGCTGCGGCATGTGGGATCTAGTTTCCTGACCAGGGATTGAACCCGGGCATCCTGTGTTGGGAGAGTGGAGTCTTAGCCACTAGATGACCAGGGAACTCCCAGAAATCCACCTATTTAATTCGGGAAATTTCATCTTTATGGAAGTATTTCAGCCAATAACTGAAAAAAGAATTAAAATGTCAGCATTTTGTAACTCCTGGTGAATTAATAGATCCAGGCAATAATTATTACAAGAAGACAAATAGGCAATATATTCTTCCTCATGAATATATTTAAGGATGCCAAAAATTGAACCTAAATTTAATCAAGATTCTAGACTAGAAGTAGGCACATTTTTTTCAGTAAAGAGCTAAATAGTAAATGTTTTAGGTTGTGTGGGCTATACGGTCTCTGTCACAAGTATTCGCAGCTCAGACGTTGTAGCGGGGAAGCTGCCATGGACCATAAATAAACGAATGGCTGTGTTTCCGTAAACCTTTATTTACTGAAATAAGCAGCAGGCAGAATTTTGTCCACAGACTGCATTTTCCCAAACTGTATTCTAGAATACAGTCTTAATAATTTTATTCTGGAGTTATTTGCTTGGAGGCATCTTAAGGGAGAAGACAACATTCCATGACTATTTTCCTGTGAGTATATAACCCTACTTGACAAAGAATAGATGGACTATAAAAGCTTGGGACAGGGCTTCCCTGGTGGCGCAGTGGTTGGGAGTCCGCCTGCCGATGCAGGGGATACGGGTTCGTGCCCCGGTCCGGGAGGATCCCACGTGCCGTGGAGCGGCTGGGCCCGTGAACCATGGCTGCTGGGCCTGCGCGTCCGGAGCCTGTGCTCCGCAACGGGAGAGGCCGCAACAGTGAGAGGCCCGCGTACCGCCAAAAAAAAAAAAAAAAGCTTGGGACAGGGGGTGGTGTGGGGCGAAGCTTTATGGGAATGTAAAGCAAGAAAAGGAGAGGAAAGAAGAGGGGAGAGAAGGAAGCAGGAGAAAAGACCTGTAACTGATTGGTTTCAAAATATGGACCAGATTAAGGAAGTTTCTCTGAAGTTTTGTTTTCTTGTCACCATCTTTCTAACAGACCCATTGACAACGTGAAACCCTGAAACCTCTCTGATACTGCAGAATTCCTCCTCCTGGGACTGTCAGGGGATCCAGAACTGCAGCCCCTCCTCTTCTGCCTCTTCCTGTCCATATACGTGGTCACTGTGCTTGGTACCTTGCTCATCATCCCACCTGCACACTCCCATGTACTTCTTTCTCTCTAATCTGTCTTTCGTTGACATCTGTTTCACCACCACCACAATCCCAAAGATGCTAGTGAACATCCAGACACAGAGCAAATCCGCCAGTTACACAGGATTCCTCACCCAAATCTGCTTTGTCTTGACTTTTGCTGGACTGAAAACTGGAATTCTGGTCATGATGGCCTATGATCGATTTGTGGCCATCTGTCACCCACTGAGGTACAGTGTCATCATGAAGCCCAAGCTCTGCAGGCTGCTGGTTCTGATCTCCTTTGTTAGTGTTGTGGATGCCCTGCTCCACACTTTGATGGCACTGCGGCTGTCCTTTTGCACAGAACTAAAAATTCCCTTCTTTTTCTGTGAACTAGCTCATATTCTCAATCTCGCCTGTTCTGATGTCCTCATCAATAATGTCCTCGTGTATTTAGTGACCAGCCTGTTGGGCGTTATTCCTCTCTCTGGGATAATTTTCTCTTATACTCGAATTGTCTCCTCTGTCCTGAAAATCCCGTCAGCTGGTGGAAAGGATAAGGCATTTTCCATCTGTGGGTCACACATAATAGTCGTTTCCTTGTTTTACGGGACAGGTTTTGGGGTGTACTTTAGCTCTGCAGCCACTCAGTCCTCCAAGAAGAGTGCAGTAGTATCAGTGATGTACACTGTGGTCACCCCTATGATGAACCCCTTTATCTGTAGTCTGAGGAGCAAGGCTATGATGGGGGCTTTGAGGAAACTCATCTCTAGAATATCATCTTTCCATTGATTTCCACTTGCTTTAGGCTTAACACTGCTGGAATATAACACAGAGAAATAAATTAAGGAGAGGTCCAGCAAGTCTGACCACCTTCTTGAAATACTTAAGACAGATATCAGATGGTTAAGGGTGAGAATTTGTTTTTAATTAAAGAAAAATTTTGGTGTTTCTTTTTTATTTTATTTTTATATTTCTGGGGGGTGAGAATTTTGGAATCAGACCACCTGGATTTGAATCCTACCTCTGCTAAACAGTAGCTATGCGACCTGTGACAGTTTACTTGAACCCTCTAAGCTCAGTTTCCTCATCTACAAAATTGGCATAATTGTATTTACAATTTTGGAAGATTTGAGACACTTCGATTCTCTCAGTGAGAATACATGCGTGCTTTCAGCAATAATAAGGCAAAAGTCTCGACTCTCATAGGGAAATGATAAACGATCACTTTATCATCTTTTCTAACAATGACTTTAGAGGTCAGATAGGTCTAGGCACAAAAACACAGGGCTGCATTTCATTCTGCCTAAGCCTTCCTCCTAAGGCTGCTCCCATGATGGTCATCAATGCCTATAGCTGTGCAGGGACACTACAGACACAATAACCAGAAACAGAAGACTGGCTGCCTCTCCTTAGGTCTCTTTGCAATGCAGAAAGAATCTTTCCAAGGAGACACCCAAAAGACATTGTTTTTATTATCAGCCTGATTTGGGACATATGTCCTGTATTAGTTTCCTATTGTCATTGTGACACATTACCACAAGTCTGGTATCCTAAAACAACACAAATGTATTCTCTTGCAGTCCTGGAAGTCAGAAGCCTGAAATCAGCTACACTGGGCTAAAGTCAAAGTGTTGGGCTCCTTTTGAAAGCTCTAAGAAAAGAATGAAATGTGGAGTTATTGTTTTTCGTTTGTTTGTTTGTTTTTGGCTGTGCACATCATGGCTTGTGGGATTTTAATTCTGTGACCAGGGATTGAACCCAGGCCAAGGCAGTGAAAGCGCTGAGTCCTAATCACTGGACTGCCAGGGCATTCCCCGGAGTTATTGTTGAATGCGTAAAGAATTTCTGTTCAGGGTGATGAAAAAGTTCAGGAGATGGTTAATGGTGGTGGTCCCACAACATTGTGAATGTTCTTAGTGCCATGGAATTGAACACTTTAAATGGCTGAAATGATAAATTTTATATCTATTTCACCACAATTTAAAAAAATCAAAAAAAGGGAATTGAAACTGATAAATAACATCATTCTCTCTAGACAAAAATGAACAAAAATCATTCCAATGTTAAGCAAAAGTCAAAGTGATTAAATATTTTGGAAGACAATATGCAAAGATATTTTTATGACCTCAGAGGAGTTGAGCACCTGGGAGACTAATACAATCCAAAAGGTAAAGACAGAGGAATTTAAGCACTTTAAAAATAAGCCACTAGGGCTTCCCTGGTGGCGCAGTGGTTGAGAGTCCGCCTGCCGATGCAGGGGACACGGGTTCGTACCCTGGTCCGGGAAGATCCCACATGCCGCGGAGCGGCTGGGCCCGTGAGCCATGGCCGCTGAGCCTGCGCATCCAGAGCCTGTTGCTCCGCAACGGGAGAGGCCACAACAGTGAGAGGCCCCCGTAATGCAAAAAAAAAAAAAAAAAAAAAAAAGCCACTAATAAAAAAGTTAATACAGAAAAAAAAAAGCCACAAACAATTTTCGAGAATGAAAATTCAGAATTATTCTTTCAATATAATGAAGAAAAAAGCAGGGCAAATAAACTTCCAATGAAATATCTCCACATGTGACCTTATTCACTCCATCAATATCAACGTGCTTTGATTACTCAGTACGGAAATAAACAACTTTTAATATATTCCGGCACTCTCAAAAATCAATCCTTCTCACCCTCTCCCCTGTAGCCCCCAGTCTACTTTCTGCCCTTATGAAGTTGCCTATTCTATGTACCTTATAACTGAAATCATACAATATTTGTCCTTTTTTGTCTGGCTTATTTCACAGAGCATAATGTTTTTAGGGTTTATACATGTTGTAATGTGTCAGAATTTCATTCCTTCTTATATGGCTGAAATGAATGAGTAAATAAATAACTTCATAACCTACAATTATAACCAGGCTTCCTGATATCATTGATTGCATAGATATGCCACTGGTTGTATCTAAATAAAGAATACTAGAGTCCAGTTAGAGAAGAATGGTTTGTCCACATTTGCATTGTATGTGAAATACATGTGAACAGAAAGAGGTGGAGCAGTGAATGATGAACACCTGGCTTCACAGCATCAGGGAATCAACCACCCTGAATTTTTCCATTATACCTTCTTGGCCTTTAAGGATTTGCACTGCACTGGCATCAGAATGATGATGAAATTGTTTGGCTAATGAGGAGCTTTGGATATTGGTCCTCCAGAGGTACAGAGACTACAAATTGTGAAAACTGCACTCAACAGCATTTCCCCGGTAAAGAAACAGCACACCTGTACCTCCTCCTGGAGATAAGCCTTCTTGCCCAGGAGCCTGGAGCTTCACTCAGTCCCTCTCCTCTTATAGAACTTTAGTCTCCATCACTGAACATCTAGCAGAGATGCATCATTGCATCTCTAGGAGAGATTCCATCATTGCACAGTGAAGTCATCCAGGTAGCAAAATGTCCCTTTGTTAATGTTTGGAAATCAGGGCAGGTGTTTTACTACAAGTTTATCCAGGGGAAACTGTGAGGAAAGGACATGCATAAAATGATTAGAACCAAGGCATTCATTTACCTCATGCCTGTCTCCCATCTTGACGTGTTCCCTCGTACCTTTCCCGAAATCCTCAAAGAGCTCTCATTCTGTCAGTCTCCTACTCTCTCTCCACAATGGCAAAGAACATGTTCATTTACAAACATGGTGATTGTTTTCAACTTGGCGGGCATTTAACTTCATTTCTGTAGTGGTTTCGGGGAGGAGGCTTGGGCAGTTTTACTGTATCTTCCAGTTCTGTGTTTTTAACACAGCTCGGTGTTATCTCTGTTGCCAAGCTGTGAGGTCTCTGAGAAAGGAGGTGGCAATCCAGTTAGATTCATCAGCCTGACCACCTGTTTCTCCTAATAAAGTTACCAAATGTTATAAATAATCAGAATATCATAGTGTAATTTTTAAAATGACCATTCCTAGATCCTTTCGAGAATGAACAAATGTTGACACACTGCTTTATTAACTTCAGGTCTTTTTTCAAAATAACAAAATAACAAGCGTATGGAAAGCATCCCTCCATTCCATTACTTCCCTTCCCAAACTGGTGTTTGCCTCTGGTGATACTCCTGCTGCTGGACTAGGGACCACATCTTTTCCATCAGATCTATCAACAATATGGAACCCAGAAACCAAACAGATGTTTCAGAATTTCTTCTCGTGAGACTGACAGAGGATCCAGAACTGAAGACCACTTTCTCCAAACTGTTCCTGTCCGTGTACGTGATCACCATCCTGGGAAACCTTCTCATCATCTAGGCTGTCATCTCTGACTTCCAACTCCACACTCCCATGTACTTCTTTCTCTCCAGTCTGTCCTTTACTGACGTCTGTTTCAGCACCACCATGATCCCAAAGATCCTGGAGAACATCCAAGCACAGAATCAGAGCATCACTTGTAGAGGCTGCCTCACCCAGATCAGCTTTGTTCCGACTTTTGTTTGTTGGGAAAACTTTCTCCTTTTAGTTATGGCCTACGATCGTTATGTGGCTATTTGTCACCCACTAAGATACAGAGTCAGCTTGAACCCCCGCCTCTGTGTTCAACTGATTCTACTCTCCTTGTTCATTAGCATTGCAGATGCCCTGCTCCATAGTCTGACGGTGCTACAACTGTCCTTTTGCACAGACCTGGAAATCTCCCTCTTCTGTGAAATTGTTCAGGTCATCAAACTTGCATGTTCTGATACCCTCATCAATAACATCCTGATATATTTTGCAGCTAGCATATTTGCTAGTGTTCCTCTTTCTGGAATCATTTTCTCTTAGATTCAAATTGTTTCCTCCATTTTGAAAATGCCATCATCAGGCAGAAAGTAGAAAGCTTTTTCTACCTGTGGGTCTCACCTCTCAGTTGTTTCCTTTTTCTATGGGACAGCTTTGGGGGTGTGCATTAGTTCGGCAGTTACTGACTCTTCCAGGAAGACTGCAGTGGCTTCACTGATGTACAGTGTGGTCACTCGTATGATGCACCCCTTCATCTACAGCCTGAGGAACAGAGACGTGAAGGGAGTTTTGAGGAAACTTATTGGTAGAGTATTTCTTTTCTGTGATTGTGTCATCCGATTTGGGATGGGTTCACTAGAATGAATCAAAGTAAAAGGAATACTGATGAGCTAGAATGCCTGACTCTTTCATCAGTAGGTCCTTTGATAAATAGATAACATGATGGCTAAGTGCATTTTAACTTAGGGTTAAAACCTGAAGTGCTCTTTTTTTTTTTTTCTTTAGCACTGTGATTTTTGACACATGATTTCCATTCTCTAAGAAAAGTTTCTTCAGTTAAGGTCTATGGAAGCTGAATCTGAGGCAGAGGTTCATGGTATAGTAATTTTGTGGGGAATGTTCTGAGCACAAGGGAAGTGGGAAAAGGTGGATAGGTCAAGGAAATGATTTAAAGAAGTCTGTGGTCATGCAGAAGTAGATTCTGCTTGATTCTCTGGGTAGCACCGTGTGAACTGCACCCCAGAGTTAAGCCTACTGTGGGACGTAGTGGTTGAGCTTTCATACCCCAGATCAGGAATCCTTGAGACTGGTCACTGGTAAATTGTACATGTGTGGGGCAACATTAGCAACCAGAACACTCAGCTTTATTTTGTATACAAGTTTTTGTGATTAGATTATCTCAGTAGTTTGAAATGATTGTGTGATGTTTGAAATTGATCAGTGAGGAAGACTTTCTTCCTAATAAGAGAAATTAATCCTGAGTCTAATATGTGCAAACAATAAAGATATCTTCATTACAAGGATCTCAGAGGTAGAAAATGCACAGGAAAGTAGAGATTCGTTCATGCCTCCATGAAGTGGCTTCATGCTGGGGCTGATTCCCCTCGTGGACCCAGATGGCTTCACAGATGCAGGTATCATATCTAGACATGATTCCCAGAGGGAAAAAACCCAAATAACAAAAAACCCTGACTGACCTTCCCTGGGTCTGAGGTTAATTGAGGAACTATTTATAATGGATATTTCCGTGGCATCATCCATAAGGTATTACCTTCAATCTTATCACTGAGAATAGGATCATACGCCACCTACTTAATCTAATTCCTGGTATAGGGGAAATGATTACTATGAGAACCTTGCTCTTATCATATGTAGTGTAATTACTGGACAAAAACAGGACAATGCTTCAATAAAATTTAACTAGTATTGCTGTGTTCCGTATCTTGCATATCTTCTTAACTCTTATAATCCTATTGTCTTCACATAACTTTATCACTTGCTTCAGCAGTTAGATTTGTTTTCATTTATTGTTATATTTATCAGCCTTTTTCCCTTGGTGTGAATAATATGATAAAATAAATATTTGTTAGGTAAGCAGGGCAAAGTTTGGTAATCTTCTGGCATTGTTTTTCCTTTGAAATCTTCTCATTGGCTTTTTATTTTGAATTTTATTTTATCTTTTTTATACAGCAGGTTCTTATTAGTTATCTATTTTATACATATTAGTGTATATAAATCAATCCCAATCTCCAATTCATCCCACCACCGCCATCACCACCCCCACTTTCCCCCCTTGGTGTCCATATGTTGGTTCTCTACATCTGTGTCTCTATTTCTGCCTTGCAAACCAGTTTTCTAGATTCCACATATACACGTTACTATACGATATTTGTTTTTCTCATTCTTTTTTTTAACATCTTTATTGGAGTATAATTGCTTTACAATGGTGTGTTAGTTTCTGCTGTATAACAAAGTGAATCAGCTATACAGATACATATATCCCCATAATCTCCTCCCTCTTTCATCTCCCTCCCACCCTCCCTATCCCACCCCTCTAGGTGGTCACAAAGCACCGAGCTGATCTCCCTGTGCTATGTGGTGGCTTCCCACTCACTATCTATTTTACATTTGGTAGTATATATAAGTCCATGCCACTCTCTCACTTTGTCCCAGCTTACCCTTCCCCCTCCCGGTGTCCTCAAGTCCATTCTCTACGTCTGTGTCTTTATTCCTGTCCTGCCCCTAGGTTCTTCATAACCTTTTTGTTTTGTTTTGTTTTAGATTCCATATATATGTGTTAGCATACAGTATTTGTTTTTCTCTCTCTGACTTACTTCACTCTGTATGACAGCCTCTAGGTCCATTCAAGTCTCTACAAATGACCCAATTTCGTTCCTTTTTATGGCTGAGTAATATTCCATTGTATATATGTACCACATCCTCTTTATCCATTTGTCTGTTGATGGGCTTCATTGGCTTATTTGTAAGACTGTACCTGAGCTTTTACTTCTCTCCTTAATCATATTTTTTTCCTCAACTTTTTTTTAATATTTATTTAGTTGCACTGGGCCTTAGTTGCAACACGTGGGCTCCTGAGTTGTGGCACGCATGTGGGATCTAGTTCTCTGATCAGGGATCAAACCCAGGCCCCCTGCATTGGGAGCACGTAGTCTTATCCACTGCACCACCAGGGAAGTCCCTCCTCAGTCATCTTATATTGCTTTCTTTCTTTTTTTTAAATTTAAGTTAAGCATTTAAAAAAATTAATTTATTTTTTGGCTGCATTGGGTCTTTGTTGCTGCGCGGGCTTTCTCTAGTTGTGGAGGGCGGAGGCTTGCCTTATTGTGGAGCATGGGCTCTAGGCACGTGGGCTTCAGTAGTTGTGACATGTGGGCTCAGTAGTTGTGGCTTCTGGACTCTAGAGCGCAGGCTCAGTAGTTGTGGCCCACGCGCTTAGTTGCTCCACGGCATGTGGGATCTTCCCGGATCAGGGCTCGAACCCGTGTCGCCTGCACTTGCAGGCAGATTCTTAACCACTGCACCACCAGGGAAGTCCCTATTGCTTTGTTTCTTACACACCTCTAGTGGAGTCCACATAAAGAAACATCCTTGAATAAAATTAATTGTATCATTGATGTCTTAGCAGATTGGGTGCAGACTTAAGGCCTTCATGGAAAATTATTAAATGTGTCTTATTCTATGGAGAACTACTTTCCTTTGACAAGGAGATGTTGAGAATAAGACAAGAGTGTAAGGCCAACTGGCCCGAGGCAGGGGAACGCAATCAGACTCACAGGTTGCATCAGACCAAAACTCTCCGGACCACCCAGTTCCAGAAACTGATCTGGAGACTTTCCGGACCACCCAGTTCCAGGAACTGACCTGGGGACTTTCCACCCGGCCCAGCCTTCCCGCCTTTCGAGGGGCGGGACTAACGGTCCCAAGACTGATGCGACCGGCACCAGATATTGCCACGATACCCGAAAAGACCACCAAATAAGGAATACCCTGCGCCCTCCCGGATTCACCACACCCCTTTCCCTTCTTCCCCTATAAATTCTGCCCAAACCCTCTCCCGGGCGCGACTTCTCTGGCCCCTTTCTCTCGGACCTGTGAACCTCGCCCGGGAGCGTTCCCAAATAAAGCTTGTTTAAGCTCTCCCCGTTTCTTGGTGCCGTTCCTTAGGAAGAGGAGAAAGGGAAGCTGGCAAAATAAGCTGGATCACTTTCCCCAGAAGCACAGAAACAAGAGGCCACCAGTCAGAATCATCTCTGTGGGTGAGGTGAAAACAGTGGAGCTGTCAAGGGAGAGTCAAGAGAGTGGGTGAAGAACTTTCTGTGCACTGGTGGTTGAGGGGTGGTTTTATTTTCAGCACCAACTTGGGAAACAGCTCCCTGCCCGGCATTCCTGTTCACTCTAGTGCAGAGCTTCCTCCATTGATGTCCACAGAACAGCTGCAGAGATGAATCACCTGAGACCTTCGTTCGTACTGAGGTTTCCCTGACCTCCAGCAAGAACCACTGACTTTGAACCTCTGGGGAGACATGTAAGGGATTATAGAACTCTTAATGACTACTTTTGGAGATTCTGATGACCTCTAAATTCTAAGCTGCATGACCCATATTAGAAGAACATGGGAAATATATTAAGAATTAAGAATATGGAAGGGCCTTTCCTCAATTTTACTTGTTAAAATATCAAATACAAAGGAGAACTTAACACCTATGTGTAGTTCTGCAGGAATAGTAACATAATAAACATGCACATACCTATCCTGAAGTTAAAGCAATGCCGACATTATAGAATGCAACTGTTCTCCCACTTGCATCACCCCCTCCCCTCCAGGGACAAAGAGAATCCTGAATTTTTTTTACTGATCCTTTTCTTTGATGTTCTTCTATTCGTTTAACTCCTATGAATTTGTCATTATTTGGTCACATTTGCACTGTAAAACTGGTAATAGGATTAAATGTCATGTCTTATCACTCCTGTATTTAGGTCTCTGCAATTAATAGATTTTCCTCTTTTCAAAATTTTTTTTTTCTTTTTTTTGTGGTACGCGGGCCTCTCACCGTGTGGCCTCTCCCGTCGCGGAGCACAGGCTCCGGACGCGCAGGCTCAGAGGCCATGGCTCACTTTACCAAATTCATTGATGATCTCTAGTAGTTTTCTGGTAGCATCTTTAGGATTTTCTATGTATAGTATCATGTCATCTGCAAACGGTGACAGTTTAACTCCTTTGACAATTTGGATTCCCTTTATTTCTTTTTCTTCTCTGATTGCCATAGCTAGGACTTCCAAAACTATGTTGAATAAAAGTGGTTATAGTGGGGCTTTCCTGGTGGCGCAGTGGTTGAGAGTCCGCCTGCCGATGCAGGGGACGCGGGTTCGTGCCCCGGTCCGGGAAGATCCCACATGCCACGGAGATGCTAGGCCCGTGAGCCATGGCCGCTGAGGAGCCTGCGCGTCCAGAGCCTGCGCGTCCGGAGCCTCTGCTCCACAACGGGAGAGGCCACAACAGTGAGAGGCCTGCGTACTGCAAAAAAAAAAAAAAAAAAAAATCCACAAACAACAAATGCTGGAGACAGTGTGGAGAGAAGGGAACCCTCTTACACTGTTGGTGGGAATGTAAACTGGTACAGCCACTGTGGAGAACAGTATGGAGGTTCCCTAAAAAACTAAAAATAGAGCTACCATATGACCCAGCAATCCCGCTCCTGGGCATATATCCAGAGAAAAACATGGTCCAAAAGGATACATGCACCCCAATATTCATTGTAGCACTGTTTACAATAGCCAAGACAAGGAAGCAACCTAAATGTCCATCAACAGAGAAATGGATAAAGATGTGGTGCATATATACAATGGATTATGACTCAGCCATGAAAAAGAATGAAATAATGCCATTTGCAGCAACATGGATGGACCTAAAAATTGTCATATTGAGTGAAGTAAGTCAGACAGAGAAAGAGAAATATCCTATGATATCACTTATATGCAGAATCTAAAAAGAAATGATACAAAGGAACTTATTTACAAACAGAAACAGACTCACAGACTTAGAGAACAAACTTATAATAGTTACCAGGGAGAAAGGCTGGGGGGAAGGGATAGTTAGGGAGTTTGGGAATGACATGTACACACTGCTATATTTAAAATGGATAACCAACAAGGACCTACTGTATCGCACAGGGAACTCTGCTCAATGTTATGTGACAGCCTAGATGGGAAGGGAGTTTGGGGGAGAATGGATACATGTATATGTATGGCTGAGTCGCTTTGCTGTGTACCTGAAAATATCACAACATTGTTAATCGGCTATACTCCAATATAAAATAAAAAGTTAAAAAAAAAAAAGATGCTAGCAGAGACTGTGGTCATCTAATATCTTGACCAACGATAGGAGATCCGTTTCTAACCTCAGATCTCAGTTCTCTGCTGACTGGTGACAGTTCCTGGACATATGGACCTTTTTGTAGGGCAGAAAGACAGAGACAGAAAGGGAAAGAGACTGAGACACAGAGAGAGAGGTAGGGAGGGAGGGGAAAAGGGAGGAGGGGGAGGGAGGAAGGGATGAGCGAAGATGAGAAGGAGGAGGTACAACAAGATGAAATCACAATCTTTATAATCCAATATCAGAATGAGTTTTTATCATTTTTGCTGTATTCCATTTGTTGGAAAAAAGTCACATGTCCCGCCCATATTCAAGGAGATGCCATTACACACGGAGTAAATACCAGCGGGCAGGGATCTTTGGGATCTTAGCCACCTTAGAGGCTGTCTGATGCACCGACATCCTCCTAGAGGCATCTTTTCAGGCGGATTGACCCTCAGTGTCATGGGAGATTGAGGGCGGCATTCTCAAAGCAGGGCTCAGGTGCTGGTATTGACACTCTGAATTCATGCAGTTCCAAGTCGAGACACACGGGGGCAGCAGAAACACATAGCTAGGATGTCTCGTGCCCCTCAAGTCCTTGGAACCGAAGTTTCCAGGAAGGGTCTCAGTGGTACCAGGCACAGACTTGCTGATCTTTGTTCCTTACCGCACCCCCACCTCAGCCCGTTCACCACAGGGGAGCCACAGACTCAGCTTCCCAAAGGCTTCCCAAATTGGGGCACATTAGGAAAGTGGCCTTAAGTGTTCTGAGTTTCCCAACCATCCCATCCTCAGGATTTACCAAATCTCTGCCCCCTCTTCCCCACCACACCCAGGACCAGCACTGTCTGGGGTCCAAACAGGGAAGGCACAGAGGGTTCTTGTTCTTTCTGAGGTAGAGAGAGAGACAGAGAGACAGAGAGAGAGAGAAAGAGACAGAGAGAGAGAGAGAGAGAGAGAGAGAGAGAGAGAGAGAGAGGAAGATACTGCAATCCTGATCAAAAATACAACAACAAACGTGAATGGAGCCCAGAGGCCAACTTGGAACAAGATAGGTTGTCGTGTCCACTTCATCTGAGCGGCGGGTTCAAGGCAGGATTTGGAGAAGGAGGCCAGGGTGAAGGTGGAGAGACAAGACTGACAGAGTAATTAGACTTTTGGGACACTCAGCATTCCCACAGCACATATTCATTGGGCGCCTATGATGTTCCTAAGTCTTATGCCCGGGAAATCAATGGACTAATTGGTGAAACAACCCAAAAAAATCTGTCCTCCAGGAGCTAACATTCTAGTGTCAGAGTCCATGAATATAATCAGTAAGCAAAAAATTTTTTTCTTTTTTGGCTGCGCTGCAGGGCATGCGGGATCTTAGTTCCCCTACAGTGACCTCAGCAGTGAAAGCTCGGAGTACTGACCACTAGACCATCAGAAATTCCCTCAATAAGCAAATTAAGAAAGATATAAGATCCCACTTTTGAGGAACAAAGTAGGGATGAAGGTGGAGGGGTATATTCTAGTTTTCTTTTTAACAGCTTTATTGAGATATAATTCATATAACATTCACTCATTTAAAGTATACAATTCAATGGTTTTTAATCTATTCACAGAGCTGTGAATCACCACATCACCACAATCAAATTTAAAGCATTTCCATTACCCCAAAAAGAAACCCCATACTCAATGACAATCCTTAGACCCAATTTCACCCAAACTCCACAACCCCCTGCCCTGGGCAACCACTAATCTATTTTCTGTCTCTATAGATTTGCTGATTCTGGGCATTTTTCATAAGTGGAATACACAATATATGGTCTTTGTGACTGGCCTTTTTCACCTAGCATAATGTTTTCAAGGTTTATACTTCATTCCTTTATATAACCAAATAATACTCCATTATATTTTGGATATATGTGTCGAGATAGCACGTTTTGTTTATCCATTATATTTTGGATATATGTGTCGAGATAGCACGTTTTGTTTATCCATTCATCAGTTGATGGACATTTGGATTGTTTCCACTTTCTGGATGTCATGAATAATGCCGCTATGAACATTTACATACAAGTTTTTGTACAAACAAGATTTTCGATTTATATTATTATTATCTTTATTTAGGTATAATTGACTATATTATAACATTATATTAGTTTCAAGGATACAACATAATGATTCAATGTTTGAATACACTGCAAAAGGATCATAGTAAGTCTAGTTCACATCTGTCACCATACATAGTTGCAAAATTTTTTTTCTTGTGATGAGAACTTCTAAGCAACTTTCAAATATGCAATAGTGTATGATTAACTATAGTCACTGTGCTGTATATAGGACGGCAGTTTTAAATTAAGTAGTTAGGGAAGATCTCTCTGAGAAGGGGACATTTGGTTTAAGGACCTTAAAAAGTGAAGGAGGTGTATATGTTAATCCCAGTCTCACAATTTATCCCTCCCCCTCCCTTTCCCCCCGGTAAACATAAGTTTGTTTTTTACATCTGTGACTCTCTGTTTTGTAAATAAGTTCATTTGTACCATTTTTTTAGATTCCACATATAAGCAGTATCATATTTGTCTTTCTGTGTCTCACTTCACTCATTATGACAAGCTCTAGGTCCATCCATGTTGCTGCAAATGGCATTATTTTGTTCTTTTCTTTTTTGTGGCCGAGTAATATTCCATTGTGTATATGTACTACATCTTCTTTATCCATTCCAATATAAAATAGATAACGAATAAGGACCTACCCTATAGTACAGGGAACTCTACTCAATACTCTGTAATGACCTATATGGGAAAAGAATCTAAAAAGGGAGTGGATATATGTATATGTATAACTGACTCACTTTGCTGTACAGCAGAAACTAACACAGCATTGTAATTCAACTATATTCCAATAAAATATTTTTAAAATTAAATCAGGTTATGAATAAGCTAGGGGCAGGACAGGAATAAAGATGTAGATGTAGAGAATGGACTTGAGGACATGGGGAGGTAGAAGGGTAAGTTGGGACAAAGTGAGAGAGTGGCATGGACTAATAATACTACCAGATGTAAAATAGGTAGCTAGTGGGAAGCAGTCACTTAGCACAGGGAGATCAGCTCGGTGCTTTGTAACCACCTAGGGGGGTGGGATAGGGAGGGTGGGAGGGAGACGCAAGAGGGAGGAGATATGGGGATATGTTTATATGTATAGCTGATTCACTTTGTTATAAAGCAGAAACTAACATACCATTGTAAAGAAATTATACTCCAATAAAGATGTTTAAAATTTTTTTAATTTGATTTTTTAAAAAAGGAGAAGGAGGACACAGAGAACAACCAGTGCAAAGGCCCTGAGGTGAGAGTGAGCACACTGGCATGAAGAAGGAATCACTCTGAGAATAAGATTGGGTCATATTAATAGAGCTAAATAATGAGCAGGGGTCTTTGGTCTTATTTTTTTAATTAATTTTTATTGGAGTTTAGTTGCTTTACAATGCTGTGTTAGTTTCAGTTTCAAAGTGAATCAGCTATATGTATACATATATCCCCTCTTTTTTGTATTTCCTTCCCATTTAGGTCACCACAGAGCATCTAGTAGAGTTCCCTGTGCTATACAGTAGGTTCTCATTAGTTATCTATTTTATACATAGTAGTGTATATACGTCAATCCCAATCTCCCAATTCGTCCCACCTCCCCTTCCCCACCCACGCTTGTATCCGTACGGCCATTCCCTACGTCTGTGTCTCTATTCCACGAACAGTTGTTTTTGTTTTTGTTACTGTAAGACAATTAGAGCAGTTCCCAGAGATGATGAAGAAAAAGTGCAGGGGAGGGTGTGGAGAGCAGAGGGATGGAGAAAAATGAAAGGGGCTGGAGATGAAGGAAGTGTGAGTCTTCAGCAATCGGAGGGTAAATGGCCAGGTGGAGGTGTTACCCTGGGGTCAGAGCCCATGAAAAGGGCAGACCTGGGCTTTAGAAACTGACACCAGTGCTGCAAAGGCCTGGAACTCCCCCTGGTGAGTTGGAATCCCACCCACCCTCCTCCTCAAAGTCTCTAGCAACTCAGACCTGAGCTGAAAAGTCTGTATCCCTGACAATGCCCTAACCCCATCTGGGCAGAAGGCAGGTCTCAGGTGTCATTAACAAACCACCTGAGGATTTGCTGAAAGATGTCAGATTTCCCTGCTAGATCCAATATCCTTAAGACATGAACCCCACAGTCTGTCCTGCTCATTTTTTTGTTCCCAGTGCCCACAAAAACTAGAGAACAGTCAGGGTTCACTATGGACAGGCTTTCTCTCTCAGCACCGTGGGGCAGGGAAGGAACTGGGAGAGTCCAAAGAGTCCAGGAATAAGTCTGAACTATCAGGTTTCAGCAAATCTAAGGACTAAGGTACTCCAGGGAGTACCCAAAAACAAAGTGAGGGGAAAGAGAAGAAGCATTTCCCTTTAGGATAGAGAGGGTGTAACCGAGCAGGACCCTATGGGGCCTTCCTGGGACAGGCCCTTCCCCTAGATCCTCTGCTTTAGCTCCTCTCTGAACCACCTGGATAACAGTATCTGATGTACATTTCCTGAGTTGTTTTACAGATGTAAAAATCCCCCACCAAGTGGAAGATGTTAACTACTTGATGACCAAGAGCACATAGTCCCCAAGGCCTCTTGGAGCCTAAGGATTGATAATGTTAACCCCTGCGACACCGCCCTGTTACCTCACCATCAGCCAATCAGAGAATTGTGCACGAGCTGATCACATACCCTACGAACCCCTGTCCTCACCTGGCTTTTAAAAATTCTTTGCTGGGGACTTCTCTAGTGGTGCAGTGGTTGGGACTCTGTGCTCCTAATGCAGGGGGCCCAGGTTCGATCCCTGGCCAGGGATCCCGCATTCATCCCTCAACTAAAGAGCCCACCTGCCACAACTAAGACCCAGTGCAACCAAATAAATAAGCATTTTTAAAAAAAAATGCTTTGCTGAAACCCTTCAGGGAGCTTGGGGTTTTCTGGGGCATGAGCCACCCGGCTCCTACAGTAAAACTTTCTCTGCTCCAAACTCTGACTTTTTGGTTTGTTTGGCCTTGCTGTGCATCGGGTACAGGAACTTGCATTAACAAGGGGGGTCCCTAGGACACAGTGCAGAGGGTGCCAGCTGAGCTGACTAGCAGTAAGATGTGTAGCCCCCTCTCCAGTCTTTGAGAGAGAAGGACATGGTAGGTCCTCTTGAGAACTAAGACATCTTAAAGCAGGTGCCCATACCCTCTTGGTGGGGGGGGGTGTCCCAGACCCTACTGAGAATCAGACAGGAACTGGGAGCCTCCTCCCTGGAGAAATGCACATTCGTGGCCACTCCCATAATTGCAGTGGTTTTAGTGATTCAGAGCACAGACTCTGGGGTTAGGCTGCCTGGTCTGAAATCCTGGATCTACCGCTAGCGGGTCAGCTTAGGTAAAGCCCTAATCTCCTCTATACCTCAGTTTTTTCTCTGTAAAATGAGGGCAATTGTAATAATAAACCTCAACTTCCAATGCAGAGGGTGCGGGTTCGATCCCTGGTCAGGGAGCTAAGATCCCACAGGCCTCGTGGCCAAAAAACCAAAATATAAAACAGAAGCAGTATTGTAACAAATTCAATGAAGACTTAAAATGGTCCACATCAAAAACATCTTTAAAATAATAATAATAATCATACCCACTTGGTTAGATTATTGGATGATTAAACAGGATAAGGTGGTGGAGAGTTTCGGACCACATGCGGCAAATAATAACTATTATTATTACTGATGAACCCCATTGTTGGTTTCCTAGGGGCACATGGAGCTGTTTATATCCTGTTTTAGGGTCGGGAGGAAGATGCACAAATTTGCAGTGTGGACCTAAAAATGTATTCACAACCTAAAAGTTGAGAGTTATGTTTTATTTGGTGGGAATTTTTAGGACTTCAAGCCCAGGAGGCAGCATCTCAAGTAATCCTGAGAGAACTGCTCCAAGGAGGCAAGCATGCTAAGCCAGGTTATATAGGCGTTTTGTAACAAAGGGCAGGTGGTTGGGAACATCAAAAGACTATTGTTAATTAAAGAAAACCAGATAACTCACTCAAGTTAAGGAATTTAGCACTTTTCTGCGTATAGGAAGATGCAAGAGTCTGGGCTCATTGAAATCATTCCTTTTTTTTTTCCTGTGTCATTTCTTTTTTAACATCTTTATTGGAGTATAATTGCTTTACAATGGTGTGTTAGTTTCTACTTTATAACAAAGGGAATCAGTTATACATATACATATGTTCCCATATCTCTTCCCCCTTGCGTCTCTCTCTCTCCCACCCTCCCTATCCCACTCCTCCAGGCAGTCACAAACCACCGAGCTGATCTCCCTGTGCTATGCGGCTACTTCCCACTAGCTATCTATTTTATGTTTGGTAGTGTATATATGTCCATGCCCCTCTCTAACTTTGTCATGGCTTACCCTTCCCCCTCCCCATATCCTCAAGTCCATTCTCTAGTAGGTCTGTGTCTTTATTCCCGTCTTACCCCTAGGTTCTTCGTGACCTTTTTTTTTTCTTAGATTCCATATATATGTGTTAGCATACGGCATTTGTTTTTCTCTTTCTGACTTACTTCACTCTGTATGACAGACTCTAGGTCCATCCACCTCACTACAAATAACTCAATTTCGTTTCTTTTTATGACTGAGTAATATTCCATTGTATATATGTGCCACATCTTCTTTATCCATTCATCTGTTGATGGACACTTAGGTTGCTTCCATGTCCTGGCTATTGTAAATAGAGCTGCAATGAACATTTTGGTACATGACTCTTTTTTTTTTTTTTTTTTTTGCGGTACGCGGGCCTCTCACTGTTGTGGCCTCTCCCGTTGCGGAGCACAGGCTCCGGACACGCAGGCTCAGTGGCCATGGTTCATGGGCCCAGCCGTTCTGCGGCATGTGGGATCTTCCCGGACCAGGGCACGAACCCGTGTCCGCTGCATTGGCAGGCAGACTCTCAACCACTGCGCCACCAGGGAAGCCCATGACTCTTTTTGAATTATGGTTTGCTCAGGGTATATGCCCAGTAGTGGGAATGCTGGGTCGTATGGTAGCTCTATATTTAGTTTTCTAAGGAACCTCCATACTGTTCTCCACAGTGGCTGTATCAATTTACATTCCCACCAACAGTGCAAGAGTGTTCCCTTTTCTCCACACCCTCTCCAGCATTTACTGCTTTTAGATTTTTTGATGATGGCCATTCTGACCGGCGTGAGATGATATCTCATTGTAGTTTGAGAATGAAAAATGGAGCTGGAGGAATCAGGCTCCCTGACTTCAGACTATACTACAAATCTACAGTAATCAAGACAGTATGGTATTGGCACAAAAACAGAAATATAGATCAATGGAACAGGATAGAAAGCCCAGAGATAAACCCACGCACATACGGTCACCTTATCTTTGATAAAGGAGGCAAGAATATACAGTGGAGAAAAGACAGCCTCTTCAATAAGTGGTGCTGGGAAAACTGGACAGGTACATGTAAAAGTATGAGATTAGAGCACTCCCTAACACCATACACAAAAATAAGCTCAAAATGGATTAAAGACATAAATGTAAGGCCAGAAACTATCAAACTCTTAGAGGGAAACATAGGCAGAACACTCTATGACATAAATCACAGCAAGATCCTTTTTGACCCACCTCCTAGAGAAATGGAAATAAAAACAAAAATAAACAAGTGGGACCTAATGAAACTTTAAAGCTTTTGCACAGCAACGGAAACCATAAACAAGACCAAAAGACAGCCCTCAGAATGGGAGAAAATATTTGCAAATGAAGCAACTGACAAAGGATTAATCTCCAAAATTTACAAGCAGCTCATGCAGCTCAATAACGAAGAAACAAACAACACAATCCAAAAATGGGCAGAAGACCTAAATAGACATTTCTCCAAAGAAGATATACAGACTGCTAACAAACACATGAAAGGATGCTCAACATCATTAATCATTAGAGAAATCATTCCTTTGATATGCACCTCAGCTATCTGGGGCCAGTATCCTGTATTTTTACATCCTGAGTTTTCTCAGGGCTCACTGTACGGAATGGTTGCAGTCTGATGGCTGGTAGATGGCAGGTATTCTTTCCTTCCTGAGTTCCCTCAGGGCTCACCAGCTCACCATCTGCGGTAGCTGCATTCGTTGACAACTGTAACATCCTTTGTTTCCTGATGTGGCAGGAAATATTCCATTTCTCAGCAGCCAGGGCTGGATGGTAAGTAGGAGGAGAAGGCAATCTTGAGAATCTGTGTTTTTTCCATCCTTCAGTCTCAAGGCTGATTCCCACAGAGACCAGAGGTAAATCCAAAAGGTGTTGCTTTAAATGTCTCAAAGCAGGAAGTTAAGGACACCAGGTGTCTGAGCCTTGGTGGCAGCAGGAAAGGTAACTGTGGGCTTTGGGGACCAGGGCAGGGGGTTATTGGGGAAGGAGGAGACCTCTGAACAACTCACTGGTGGGGGAAGCAGTTCTGGGGGCCCCTTGGTCAAAGGGCTTTGGAGGCCTGAAGTCCCCAGCAAATACCATGTGGTTAATAAATTTTTTCCTCCTGTGGGAACAAAATCAGCAAGATTGATTGGTGATGTCTGCCTGGGCCAGAGCAAACGGAGAGTATGATGTATACTCTGGTAACTGCTTTCCCTGTCATAAGCCTCATTCATTCTTTTACGGAGCATCTTTGAGGTCCCAGAGAAAGTGCCAAAGATGAATAAGGCCCTGATTGGAGTTGTGCTCAGGGCAGGTCCTGCACAGTAGGGCCTCTCAACCCAGCCCAGATGTGGGGGTGGGGGAAACAGAGAAGGTTTTCTGGAAGATTATCCCCTGAGCTGAGTTAGCCAGGTAAAGTGGGGGGTGGGGGTGGGGGGTGGGTAAGCAAAAAGAGCGTTCCAGGTAGAAGTGCATATGGAGGCCAGAAATTACAATTGTATTGTCTGGGAAGTTGGTTAAAAGCACCAACAGGGTCTACAAGGCAGATGACTTAAAGTTTTCTTAGAAAAATAAAGTGTTTAGCTTAAAAATAAAAAGAATATAATTATTGGTGTGTTTTAAACTCTCCCCAGATTTCAAAAGGGCAGGATCTTGTGTGTCTTGTTTTCTACTGTGACACCAACATCTACAGAAGGACCGAGTCCAGGTGTGTTGGTAAATGTTTAACAATCAGCTCTTGGGGTGGGAGTGGAGATCCTGATTTGTAGTGTTTGCCAATTCCCGTGGTGTAAGCATTTCCATCATTGGCTGATTTCAAGAACCAGTGTGACATCGTTGAGCTTGAAGTTGGGAAGGGATTGGCAGTAGCCCAGAATTCTCATCATAAACATACAATAGACTTAACATCAAGACCCTATAATGGTAAAATGCAGCACATAATTAGGAAGCGATGAGTTTTGCGTATTTATTTATTCCCTTTGTTTGTAATATAATATATTTAATCCTAAGTTTATATAATTTAATTTTTAATGATGCCTATGTTTAAAAACTTGCTCACAGAACTCCTGACAATTTGATAACTGGCTTTTGTGAGATGGGATGAGCCGTCTGCAGCACAGCAGTGACCTTGCTCATAGCAGACATTCAGTGAATACTTGTTGAATGGATGAATTAATTTATCAAATAGCACATGCATGCTGAAAGCATCCAGACAATATTGAAGTATTTTTAGGAAGATGTGAAAGCCCTCCTTTTATTTCCTCATATACTGGGGTAACCACACTTTTCTGTGTGTCTTTCTGAATATTTTCTGTACACACACATATAAATAAAGGTCAGAGGAAGATGTTTTTCTTTTGTTTCAAAGGAATCTTATCAAACGTGTTAGTCTCCTCTCCCTTTCTAATTCTATTTTTAATTCTATTTTTAAATTTTTATTTTAAATTTTTACTTATTTATTCAACAATGCACTCTGGAAATTAGTTCTCTTGGCCCATCAAGAGCTACCCTGTCTTCTAATTGGCTCCTTCCAAAATCTTCCCTGAATGGATCAGAGTTCTGTTGTCCAGGACAGCAGCCAGTAGCTACATGTGGCCACTGGGCCCTTGAAATGTGGATATTAGGCCTGCATAACTAAGTTTATAATTTTGTTTAATTTAAACTTAAATTTGAAAACTGAGTCTCCATTCAGTGATTGGAAGACTCGTAAGCACATTTGGAAACAACGTGGGTGTAGGAATCTACTTTTTTTTTTTTTTTTTTTTGCGGTACGTGGGCCTCTCACTGTTGTGGCCTCTCCTGTTGCCCCGGATGCGCAGGCCCAGCGGCCACGGCTCACGGGCCCGGCCGCTCTGCGGCACGTGGGATCTTCCCGGACCGGGGCACGAACCCCCGTCCCCTGCATCAGCAGGCAGACTCCCAACCACTGCGCCACCAGGGAAGCCCAGGAATCTACATTTTTAAACTGTAAATTTTATGAAATTTAAATACAAATCGAGTGACTCTTGTCAACTGAAAAAAAAAATGCACAACCTAAAAGTTGAGAATTATATTTTACTCAGCAGGCATTCTGAGGACTTCAAGCCCGGGACATAGCATCTCAGATAACTCTGAGGGACTGCTCTGAAGAGGCAAGGGAGTGCCAGGAAATATAGGATTTTTTGCAACAAAGACCAGGTATTCAGAGCATCAAAATATTACTGTTAATTAAAGAAAACTAGATATCTCAAGTTAAGGAATTTGGCGTTTTTCTATGTATGGGAACATGCAAGAGTATGGGCTCACTGAAATCATTCCTTTGAAATGCACCTCAGCTATCTGGGGCCAGTATCCTGCTTTTCTCTATCCTGAATCCCCTCAGGGTACACAGTTAGGGGGACAGCAATGGCTGAGGGCTTGGCAGTGGGCAGCGCATTTGTCTCCATCCTGAGTCCCCTCAGGGCTCACCATCTGGGCAGCTGTAATGTGATGGCTTGATGGTTACAACATCCTTTGATTACTGATATGGCAGACAATATTTTTCACTCACACTCTGGTGAAAATCTAGCATCTTAATTAAGATGTGTTGAACATGTAAAATACACACTGAAGTTTGAAGAACATAGTATGAAAAATATCTCATTAATAATTTGTTGATTATGTATTGACACAACCATATTTTTAGATAGGTTGCGTTCCATAAAATTCATGATCCAACTTAATTTTACCTGTTTCTTTTTACTTTTCAAACTGTAGCTACTAGAAAATTTTAAATTGCATATATGGTTCACATTATATTTCTACTGGAAGGGAATTCCCTGGCAGTCCAGTGGTTAGGACTCCATGCTTTCACTGCCGAGGGCACAGGTTCAATCCCTGGTCAGGGAACTAAGATCCTGCAATCTGTGTGGTCAAAAAAAAAAAAAAAAAAAAAATTAATATTTCTATTGGACAACACTGGGTCAGATGTTCCAGATCTGTTTGGTGAAGGTTTGTTGTTTTGGAAATACAGGGGTCAATTTGTCATGAACATATAAAATGTACTACACATCAGGAAAAATATTTTTATTTATTAATAATAGTAATAAGAGTATGCACTGAGTCATTAATTACTCTGCCTCAACACTCTTGACATTTGAGGCCAGATCATCCTTGGTTGTGGGGCCATCCTATGCACTATAGGATGTTGAACAGTGTCCCATGCCAGTGACACTCTCTCCTCCAGCTGTGACAACCAGAAATGTCTACAGACATTGCAAAATATCCCCTCTAGACATTGCCAAATGTCTCCTGACATTGCCAAGAATCACATACACCCCATTGAGAACCATTACGCTAGGCTAAGCTGAGTGCCTTATCTCATTGAAGTCTTGACTTCTGGGGTAGGAATTATCTCCACCTTGCAGATAGGAAACGGGCTCAGAGGGGTTAAGTGACTTACCCAAGGTCACAAAGGAGGGTTGCCCTGGGCGCTGCACCCCCACAGTGCTTTAGCTAGAGCAACTCACCAGGGTGAGTGTCATACACCAAGTTCTCCTCTGGGCTCCCGGCCTGGCCCCGTGAGGCACCAGCATTCACTGGCCATGTGCCCATGACCTCCGAGCATTCGTTTCCTTATGTGCAAAATGAGGTTGCACTAGACCCTGAATTCCTTTGCGTGTGATGAGCATCACACTGTATTGCCCGGAATAAGGACAGGAAGGGCAGGTTCAAGTTTCCCATTTACTGATTTTATTTATTAAAACTCACTCACAGAGCGGGCCTACTGTTCATCAGGCAGTCCTAACCTCTTTACACAGCTCCCCTAGGAGGTGGTTTCTTTATATCCATTGACAAGTGAAGAGACTGGAGGCTCAGAGAAGTTGAGTGACTTGCATAGCTAGCAGGGAGACAGGTCAAAATTCGAACTTTGGCATCAGGCTCCAGAGCCCGTACACATAACCACTTGCTTATTTGGGGTTGATGTGTGTGGCAAATAAACCATAATTTGGGGAGACAGACCCAAACCCAGGGAATCCATTCTTTCTTAGCCTGACCTTGGGGTGCTGGTTTCTCTTGGACCTAAACCCAGATCCTGCATTTATATCTTGAGGAGCTGAGCAGTGTCAGGCCCCCTCCCCCATCCTCCTGGGTATTTTCCTTAGTCACCTGGGAGGAGAAAATGCAGCTGCCTCTCAAGGACAATGGGACAGCTCAGTTACTAATTCAACTTCTGGGCAAGGTCTCTGCATTTCCAAGGCGGGGAGGAGGTACAGCTTCCTGGTGGGCTCAAGGGAGTCGGAGGACCCAGGAGCCATAACCTCTGCTCAGACCCCCCGGGCTCTGGGTCTGCTTTAGCTAAAAGAAGTCATCCATGTTAAGGAACACCAGTCACCCCTGCCCCAGGTACTGTATTTGAAAAGAGGAGCCTCTGGGACAATTTGCAGCCAAAAGAATCAAGTGCCTCCTCTGGGTGGCCTTCTCTGATTTCCCCCCACTCATGTCAACTCCATTGTTAGCAAATATTTTCATTCATTCATCCATTCATTCACCCATCTGTCCACTAATTCATTCGGGTATTTATCCATTCAGCAAAAGCATATTCTAAACCACTAGGTGAGGTCCTGCAATAGCCGAGACATGGAAACAACCTAAATGTCCGTCAACAGATGAATGGATAAAGAAGATGTGGTGCAAATACACAATGGAATACTACTCAGCCATAAAAAAGGAATGAAAGAATGCCATGTACAGCAACATGGATGCAACTAGAGATTATCATACTAAGTGAAGTAAGTCAGAAAGAGAAAGACAAATACCTTATGATATCACTTATATGTGGAATCTAAAATATGACATAAATCAAGCTATCTATGAAACAGAAACAGACTCACAGATATAGAGAACAGACTGGTGGTTGTCAAGGGGGAGGGGGTTGGGGGAGGGACGGGTTGGGAGTTTGGGACTGGCAGATGCAAACTGGCATATATAGGATGGATAAACAGCAAGATCCTACTGTGTAGCACAGGGAACTATATTCGATATCTCGTGATAAACCATAATGGAAAAGAATATGAAAAAAAATGTATATACATGTAAAACTGAGTCACTTTGCTGTACAGCAGTAATTAACACAACATTGTAATTCAAGTATACTTCAATAAAAATAAACAAATGAATAAATAAATAGGTGCTGGACATAAGCAATAGGACTGAGCCCTGTCCATTAGATCTTACTCCCCCCATCCATTTCTCTGTGTCTCTCCCCCTTACTCCCTGTTCTATACCCACACTGGCCTCGGGAACATTCCCACTGCAGGGCCTTTGCACTTACTGCTGCAAACAATGCTCTTCCCCAGGCATTTTGGATCTTTGTCATGTGTACACATCACATCCTCAGTAACCCCTCTGCAACCTCCTGCTTTGAAGTATCCTGCTTGAAGTATCCCCTCTGCAACCTGCTGCTTTGATTAATTACTGTCTTCTCCCCCTTTTTCCCCCCTTCCTAAGAGTTATTGATATCTGAAATGACCTTACTTAAATTTATTTGCCCACGAGGCAGGGATGTCTGTCTGTTTTGTCCATTGGTTGCTGTGTCTTTTGTACCTGGAACAATGCCCCCCACACAGTAGGCGCTCAATACTTACATGTTACATGGATGGACGGATGGATGGACGGGTAGATGGAACTCATCATAGGCTTGAAACAGAGCAGTCTTAAGAACACATCAGTGGCAAAAATGAACTCAGGTGGTCAGAGAGGGAAGTAGCAGCGAGGTGCTGACACAAGAGACAGTCTGAGCAACTTCCTCAGAGGGTCAAGGGAGTATCATAGGATCTTGTAGGACAAGCAGCCAGTTACTTAGTGGGTGGAGGGAACAGCATGTGAGGCAGAAGGAATAGAAAGGATTAGTATGTTGAGCTTTGGGGAAGACAAGAGGTTCAGAACTGTAGGAGCATAAGCTGTGTGTGAAAAGAGAGAGAGAGAAATAGTGCTTGGAGGGGGACTTTGGGCTGCCAAGGTAGCAGAGACCACCCCTTGCAGACACCAGCTACATAATACACAGGGCCCAGTGCAAAATGAAAACAGGGACCCCTTGTTCAAAAATGATGAAGAATTACAAGACAGTGACAGCAGAGCATTAAACCATGCCTGCATGGTCTTTCTTGCCAATTAAAGAATCAAACTCTGTCCTGGGGTCATGAGAAATCACTGAAAGTTTTTAAGTTGGACTAAGTGACCAGATCCAAGGTTGTGTGGGGATGGATCCAGGAGAAGCAGGGGGCTACCACCAGCCATCGGCCCAACAGACCTCCCATCCTGGAGCCCTGCTCCACCCCTGTCTCCTACTCATCCCTCACTCCCCAAGCCCACTCTGCTCCACCCACCAAGTGGCTGTTCCCGTCCCTCTGCCCCACCACTATGACTCAAATTGCGCTTCCCTGACTCATTCTAGCAGCCCGCTGCCCCTATTGGCCCCTTTTGCCTCCAGGATCTCTCCTTCCAACCCTGGGGCCCTGAGATCACACAGGATGCCTACACTCTTCTGCTCTGTTCCAGCCAGAAAGTAGTGGCACAGGACAGTGATGAAGTACATGTTCTGCGGCACCCAACAGACCTATGTTCAAACTGGCTGTGTGACCTTAGCAACTTACTCAACCTCTCTGTTCTTAAAACTGGTCTTTGGTCAAACAGTTTTGGCAAGTGCTGGATTTAAGGAGTCCACTCCTTTATGAGCTGTTAATATATGTTCTGAGCCTCTAAGAAGAGGCCATGGGATTTCTCAAAGGCATCCAACCCCTTTCTTTCCTCTGAGGAAGCATTTCTCAGGACTGATGGTCTGGGCAGAGCTGACTCATCCTTTAGGGACAGAAAATGCAGTGCCTGGGGCCCATGATCCTTTCAGGGGCTCACAAAAATGTTTCATTTCTTCTAAAATCAGAAGGGGATAAAAATGAATAAACTCCACTGTGAATTATGCTTACCTTTATACCAAAGCTATTGTAAATATATATATATATTTTTTAATGGATGAGGGGGCTCAATAAGGCAGCAAAAGTGCCTGGGGCTCATGAAAATTGTGAGGTGGCCCTGGGTTTGGGGAACAGGCCGAGGAAGTACTGCCTGCATGCCAGGGGGTCTTTCCCTGACACCCATGGTCAAGCCTGGCAGGCAATCCTCAAGCGCATGAGTCCCTGTCTTCCTGAGAACCCAGGTAGGCTGAACCAAGGGCCCAGGGAGACAATCGGGGCCTGGGAACAGGCAAGGGGGCCTTTCCCAGCCCTGCCTGGCCTCACAGGGATTAAAATGACTGGGTACATTTGAAACCTGCCGGATCTCAGCCACCTGGCCTCCTGGCCCTGGAGAGGAGGTGCCGGACAAGTCTGTGGGCTCAGCCGGCGGGCTGTACCAAGGGCCAAGAGTGGCCCCCCCATCTTCTTGATGCCTTGAATGGCCGCCCCATGGCAGGGCACCCCTGGAAGCTGGCAGTGGCTCCTGGTGCTGCTGGCGCTGAGATACCTGCTGCCCATTGGTAAGGGCCTTTGGTGCTGGTCCTCTGGTGGGAGAGGTGATATAGGTGCCCAAAGGCCTAGGCTCATTCTTGGATGGCCTTGAGTGTCAACTGCACTGGATTTCCCTTTCCAGCTTGGTCTCCACCCAACTATCCCTTCTTCCCTGTTTCCAAACATCTCACCAACAAAGACCACTCTCCCTCCCCTTCTCCCCTTTACTTTCCTTCTCTCCACCTGACTTTACATTCCACTGTTATTGATTCACTTATTTGTCTATACCCCCCTCTAGCTTATGAGCCCCATGAGGACAGTGAACTGTTTTGAACTGTTCACTGATTTGCCCTCAGTGCCCATCACAGTGCTTGGCACACCATAGGCCCTCCATAAATATTCATCTTTTAACCTAGGTCTAGTCTGCCTGGGGGTGGAAAACACAGCAACCAAAGACTTGAGTTTGGAGGTTGAATCCCACCTTCACCAGTCACTCGCTGTGACTCCTGAAGCCACTTGACTTGGCCTTCTGAGGCTCGGTTTTCCCAATCTGCAAAATGGACATGATGATGACAGCAGCACTTGGCTTGCAGGGCAGGTTGGGAGGATTTGATGGGGTCATGGAGATGATGACTGGCATGCTGAAAGGTCAGTGAGCAGTGACTGTTACTGTTATGAAGTGGGAAGGCCACACACAAGTGGGGTGAGGGTTACAGATAGGACCATCTCTGCATGGGACCCAGAAGAAACCACATTTTCCATGTGGGCTTCAGGGGAGGCAGCAAGTAGGATTTATGATAACACAGGGAGCTTAGAGATACCAGCTTATCCGATGGACCCTTTTTTAAAAATTTTTATCGGAGTATAGTTGATGTACAATATTGTGTTAGTTTCAGGTGTACAGCAAAGTAAATCAGTTATACATATACATATATCCACTCTTTTTTAGATTCTATTCCCGTATAGGTCATTACAGAGTATTGAGTAGAGTTCCCTGTGCTATACAGTAGGTCCTTATTAGCTATCTATTTTATATATAGTAGTGTGCATATGTCAATCCCAATCTCCCAATTTATCCCTCCCCTGCTTATCCTCTGGAAACCATAACTTTGTTTTTTACATCCGTGACTCTACTTCTGTTTTGTGAATAAGTTCATTTGTACCCTTTGTTTTAGATTCCACATATAAGTGATATCATATATTTGTCTTTCTGTGTCTGACTTACTTCACTCAGTATGACAATCTCTAGGTCCATCCATGTTGCTGCAAATGGCATTATTTCGTTCTTTTTTTATGGCTGAGTAATATTCCATTGTATATATGTACCACATCTTCTTCCATTCCTCTGTCAATGGACACTTAGGTTGCTTCCATGTCCTGGCTATTGTGAATAATGCCGCAATGAACATTGGGGTGCATGTGTCTTTTTGAATTATGTTTTTCTCAGGGTATATGCCCAGGAGTGGGATTGCTGGGTCATGTGGTAGTTCTATTTTTAGTTTTTTAAGGAACCTCCATACTGTTCTCCATAGCGGCTGGAGAACATCATACATTCCCACCAACAGTGGAGGAAGGTTCCCTTTTCTCCACACCTCCTCCAGCATTTATTTTTGTAGATTTATTTTTTTATTTTTTTGCGGTATGCAGGCCTCTCACTGTTGTGGCCTCTCCCGTTGCAGAGCACAGGCTCCGGATGCACAGGCTCAGCGGCCATGGCTCACGGGCCCAGCTGCTCCACGGCATGTGGGATCTTCCTGGACTGGGGCATGAACCCGTGTCCCCTGCATTGGCAGGCGGACTCTGCGCCACCAGGGAAGCCCCTATTTTTGTAGAGTTTTTGATGATGGCCATTCTGACCGGTGTGAGGTGATACCTAATTGTAGTTCTGATTTGCATTTCTCTAGTAATTAGTGATGTTGAGCACCTTTTCATGTGTTTTTGGCCATCTGTATGTCTTCTTTGGAGAACTGTTTGTTTAGATCTTCAGCCCTTTTTTCAATTGGGTTATTGTTTATTTTTTGATATTGAGCTGCATGAGCTGTTTGTAGGCCCCATTTTATTGAGGAGAAAACTGAGGTTCAGAGGGGATCAGGATTTTCCCAGAGCCACACAGCAGAGGAGGTGGGTCCAGATCCAAGATTCCTCTTCCTTAACACAGTCCTACCTTCTTTCTGCCTCCCCTGGGAAGGTCACTCAGTCACTCATTGGGCTTTTATTTGTTGAGTCCCTGCCATGTACCCCTGCAGGCTTTGAGGACACAGCAGGCCCATGGCACAGGGAAAGTAGAAGCACAGCGCAGAGAGATGAGAGGTTTGTATTCTTTTCCTGGGGCTGCCATAACAAAGTACCACTAACTGGAGGCCTAAATGACAGAAATGTAGTCTCACAGCTCTGGAGGCCAGAAGTCTGAGAGCAAGGTGTCTGCAAGGTTGGTTTCTTCTCAGTGCTTTGAAGAAGAATGTTCCATGCCTCTCAGCTTCTGGTGATTTGCTGGCAACCTTTGGCATTCGCTGGCTTCTGGTAGCCTCACTCCATCTCTGTCTTCATCTTCACATGGTTTTCCATGTGTGCCTGTCTGGGTCCAAATTTCTCTTTTCTATAAGGACACCAGTCATACTGGATTAGAGACCCACGTTGCCAAAATTTGGCCTCTGTACACTGATGCCGGATTAAATCTTGGAGACAGGGTTTTGGGTGAAGTAGG
Organism: Phocoena sinus; assembly: GCF_008692025.1. Taxonomy (NCBI): domain Eukaryota; kingdom Metazoa; phylum Chordata; class Mammalia; order Artiodactyla; family Phocoenidae; genus Phocoena; species Phocoena sinus. The sequence goes on along the minus strand of NC_045765.1, from coordinate 10,496,955 downwards.
AAGAAGTCGCTTTATCGCTCTGCCAAGCAAAGGGGGCCACATTGGGCTAATGCCCTCAAGACTGTGTGTCCCACCCTGGAGGGGGTAGTGAGGAGTCTTATAGTGTTCAGGGAGCAGGGCGTGGTCAGCTCATGGACATTCTTCTGATTGGTTGGTGGTAACTGGGAGTCAGCATCATCAACCTTCTGGTTGCAACCAGTCTACGTGCTGTGGGCAACATACAGTAAACCTCTTCCACCTGGTGGGAGTTTCAGTATCTGCAAAACAGCTCAAAGGATATGGACAGAATATTATCTATAGCCCTGGAGGAGGAAATAAAGGTCCTTGACTTTGTTTGATGGCTAAAGTATTGTTATTTTGTCTTGCTTGACAGTTTTCCTTTCTTTTTGTGTTTTCTCTCTTCTCTGATTAAATTTACTTTTTCTTTTTTTAAATTTACTCTTTGACTAAAGTTTTTCTACAGACAAAAGGAAGGCGGGGTCTTCCCTGGTGGTGCAGTGGTTAAGAATTCTCCTGCCAATGCAAGGGACATGGGTTCGAGCCCTGACCCGGGAAGATTCCACATGCCATGGAGCAACTAAGCCCCTGCACCACAACTACTGAGCCTGAGCTCTAGAGACCGTAAGCCACAACTACTGAGCCCATGAGCCACAATTACTGAAGCCTGCACACCTAGAGCCCGTGCTCCGCAACAAGAGAAGCTACGGCAATGAGAAGCCCACGCACCGCAAGGAAGACCCAACACAGCCAAAAATAAATAAATAAAAATAAATTTGAAAAAAAAGAAGTGTTTTAAAAAAAAAAAGGAAGGTGGAGGACATGGGTGGGGGTCTATGCTGGGAAGGTTTCATAGGGTCTTACTTGGTTACACCCACCCTACCCCAGTATGACTTCATTGTGACTTAACTAATTACATCAGCACCAACCATATTTCCAAACAAGGTCAAGTTGTGAGAGGTCCTAAGGGTTAGGACTTCAATGTATGAAATTGACATATGTCAAAGGGGAGACAATTAAACTCATAACAGAGGCATTGGGAAAGTAAAGGTAGCTGAGCTAGGGGTGTGGGGTGGGAGGGAACCTTCTCCAAGAAGGTGGGGTTACAATTGAGCCCTGTTGTCAGAGAGGGTCTTGCACTAGCTTGGCTTGAGACAAAGGGTGGGAATCCCAGCCCCAGGTGATGAGGTTTAAGTCAAAGAACAACTGAGGGAGGTTGGGGTCTGCCCACTCATGGTCCCCATGACCCACGTTTCAGAGGGATGTGAGGTGAGAGAAAGAAGGAACTTTCACTCCAGTGGTTCTCAGATGGAGGGCACATCAGTACCACCTACAGGGCTTATTAAAACACAGCTTCTGGGAGCAAGTCTGGAATGGGGCCCAGGAATTTGCATTTCTAACAAGTTATCAGGTGATGCTGATATGGCTGGTCAGGCTCATCCAGGGAACCACACTTCAAGAATCACTGTTTTGCAGCCTGGGTCCATGTCTGCTTTATAAACAGAGGCAGTCTTAACTCTGCAAACAAAACAGAAAATGAGGGCTTCCCTGGTGGCGCAGTGGTTGGGAGTCCGCCTGCCGATGCAGGGGACACGGGTTTGTTCCCTGGTCCGGGAAGATCCCACATGCCACGGAGCAGCTGGGCCCGTGAGCCATGGCTGCTGAGCCTGCGCGTCCGGAGCCTGTGCTCCGCAACGGGAGAGGCCCCAACAGTGAGAGGCCTGCGTAACACACACACACACACACACACACACACACACACACAAACAGAAAATGAAAACCAATACCTGTATGAATCTGTGCCAGCCAGAAAGCTCATAGAGGTCTTCCTCTGAGATATGGGGCCCCAGTCTTGCCCACATAAGAATCACCCCTGTGTACAAGGGGGTGGAGAATAGGAAAAGGAGGTGTTGAAATCCAGATTTTTGGTTCCCACTTGCTGAACTCAAATTTCCAGGGAGAAGAGAGGGATAAATTAGGAGTTTGGGATTAACATAAACACACAACTACATATAAAACAGATAACCAACAAGGACCCACTCTATAACACAGGGAACTATACTCAATATTTTCTAATAACCTACAAGGGAAAAGAATCTGAAAAAGAATACATATATTATATATGTACATATAACTGCATCCCTTTGCTGCATACCTAAAACTAACACAACGTTGTGCATCAACTACCCTTCAATCAAAAAATAAAAAAGTAAATCTATCAGTTAAAAAACATTTCCAGGGAAGGAACCTTGGGCAAGTTCTTTTACCATCCATGCAAGTCTCAGTTTTCTCACCCTTAAAATGAGTTTGTCTGGGGGATTTGATGAAGTAACAGAGTAGATTTCAAATGGTAGGGTGCGTCACCTGCGGGGCAGGGGGTTACAGTACAGAGGGCTGAGCCCCACCACCAACGTTTCTAATTCAGCAGGTCTGGGGTGGGGTTGGAGAACTGACATTTCTAACAGTGTCTCTAGTGATGTTGATGGTCCGGAGACCACTTAGAAAAGCACTGAGCTAAGGCTCTGAAAGGCTGGCAGAACAATGCCTGGTACTCTGTGAGTTTCACAATGGAAGCATCCTCCGGGGATTCTAAAGGTCAAGCAGGCTTAAAGATGCAGCTCTGGGGAACAGTTGGACTAAACTGGCTACCAGTAAAAAGCAGTCTGTGTTGGAAGGAAGATCAAGTACAGGACTCAAACGGTAGAATCCAGGGCACCTTTATTCAAAATGACATGATATGAAAAGAATTAGCCCCCCACTTCATACCCATTAAGATGCCTACTATAAAAATAAATACATAAATAAAATACAAAAAAAAAAACCCAAACAAGTATGCATGAGGACGTAGAGAAACTGGAATCTTTGTGCACTGTTGGTGGGGATGTAAAATACAGAAAATGGTATGGCAGTTCCTCAAAAATTTAAAACTAGAATTACCGTAAGATCCTGCAATTCTGCTTCTGGATATATACCCAAAAGAATTGAAAGCAGGGTCATGAACAGATATTTGTACACCCATGTTCATAGCAGCATTATTCGTAATAGGCAAAATGTGAAAGCAACCCAAATGTCTGTTAACAGATGAGATGAATGGATGTATATAAAATGTATAAATACAGAATGGAATATTAGTCCTGAAAAAGGAGGGGATTTCTGACACCTGCTTCAACATGAGGACAGTATGCTAAGTGAAATAAGCCAGACACAAAAGGACAAATATCATACAATTCCATTTATAGGAGGTGCCTAGAGGAGTCGAATTCACAGAGACAAAAAGTAGGCTGGTGGGTTGCCAGGGGCTGGGGGAGGGGGATGGGGAATTAGTGTTTAATGGGGACAGAGTTTCAGTTCGGGAAGATGAAAAACGTTTTGGGGATGGACGGTGGCGATGGGTGCACGACAGTGTGAATGTACTTAATGCCACTGAACTGTGTACTTAAAAATGATTAAGATAGCAAATTTTTAAAAATTAATTATTTATTTATATTTTTGGCTGTGTTGGGTCTTCGTTTCTGTGCGAGGGCTTTCTCTAGTTGCGGCAAGCGGGAGCCACTCATCGCCGTGCACGGGCCTCTCCCTGTCGTAGCCTCTCTTGTTGCGGAGCACAGGCTCCAGACACACAGACTCAGTAGTTGTGGCTCACGGGCCCAGTCGCTCCATGGCATGTGGGATCTTCCCAGACCAGGGCTCAAACCTGTGTCCCCTGCATTGGCAGCCAGATTCTCGACCACTGCGCCACCAGGGAAGCCCAGCTCCTACTTTCTGCTCTCCCGCCTCTTAGCCCCTTCCTCCAGCTACACTGGCCTTTGCTGTTTCTGGAGAGGTTTGGACCACAGGGCCAGGAGGTAATTTTGCAACTTGGAGCAAGGCACCAGGGCCTTTGCACTTGCTATTTTGCTCTGCCTGAGTGTTCTCTCTCTCCCCGCAGGGCCAGCTCCTTCTCATCATTCAAGGTGTGACTGGCTTCTTTTACAAAAATAAAAGGAATACTCTGTTTTAGAATTTTTTTTTTAAAAGTTTGAAGTTCCAGCCATCATAGGTGTACCTCCCAGCAGAAGCAGAGCAGCACCTGTTCCTTTAGATGGAGCAGAAGGAGGTTTTCAATTTGCCACCGTTCCCACCACTCCCTGTTGCCCCCTGGATGCTGAGTTGGAGGACCCAATTTCCCTCCTCTTCACAGTTGCACTGCTGGTTCTTCTTTGGAATAAAGTTTAGGAGAAGGTGAAATATTTGTCTAGAGTTAGCATCTCTAAGTCAAGTGGGAAATGGGAGCCTCATATTCCCAGGAACACAAGAAGTATTTCTTTATAGAAGTCAAGTTTATTCCTCCACATTTCTTATACAAAGTTTGCTTTTCTTACAGCTTGTTCAATCGAGGCCACTATATGTCAGGAGGTGAAGTGTGTGGTTCAGAGAAATTGTCCCAAAGTCTGCTTCTCAATACAACAGCCTCTAGTCACATGTGGCTGTTTTTATTTAAATTAATAAAAATTAGATAAAAATAAAAATTATGTTCCTCAGCCATAGTAGACACTTTTCAAGAGCTCAGTAGCTGTGTGGGACTGGTGGTTACTATATCGATGGTACAAAACATGTCTAGTGCTGCTGAAATAGCCAGTGGTCTATTGGAGAGCAATGCTCTGGAGTGAGACTTCCAGGGTTTAAAACCCTGCTTTGCTACTTCCTAGTTGTGTGACCTTGGGCTAGGTACTCTACCTCTCCTTGTCTTAGTTTCCTCATCTGTAAAATGGCTTTGCTTAACAATAGTACTGACATCAAAGGGTTGTTGTGAGAATTCCATGACAATACATGTAGAGCTTTTGGAACAGTGCCTGGCACATGGTAAATGCTTATTAACATTGTAAAAGCATTTAATATCTATATGTTATTAATACAAATAATTATTAATATCTATTATTAATACTATTATATATTTATATAATAATATATAATCTAATAATTATGTAATTATATTATGTAATATTTATATTATATAATATATAATTAAATATATACAATAAATACCTAGTATATATAATAAATGTAATATATTATATTATTATATATTATAAATGTTATGTAATTATATAATTATTGTGTATTATATATAATTATAATAACCTATTATAATTATATGATAACATAATATAACATTAATTAACATCTAGTTATTAACATTAACATTTTATTTATTTTAATATAATTATTTACTATTATATATTACTTTTATATATTATGTATAATTATATGCTATTATAATTATAATAATCTATTATATACTTATATGTAATAACACTAATTAGCATCTAATATTATAATTTATTTTACACTAATAATAATGATTAGTAATAGACATCCCTGGTCCAGATGAGTTTCCCATCCCCTTTTAACTCTCATTCGTAATCTGTAAAGTTTACGAATTTAGATTCATCCAGAGTGTAAATTATCCACTCTATACTTACATATGAAGAAACTGAAGATCAGAGAGGTTTTGTCACTTGCTAAAGATCAACAGCATCTGCAAGGTCTAACTGGGATACAGCCCAAGATTGTTAAATTCTGATGCCCTTGCCTATTCACTCTACCATGACATCTCTTCAGGTGAAAGGCTAAGCAAAGATCCTGGGGTAGACATCACCAGGTGTGTCTGGCCTGTGGTGCACTGGCCAATTTTGCTGGAATGCAGGGTATGTGAAAGGGGGTGTGGCGCCGAAGGGAGGGGTAAAAGTTTAGCTATAAGGAGTGATTGGAACCAGCCAGAGATTGAGCAACAGCCTGAGGATTTGAAGGCTTCATTTAGGGAGCAATATAGTTCTTTAAAAAGCATCTGATCTGAGATAGCCTGCCCTTTGGCTTATGCCAGTCAAAAGAGCAGCCCACAACTATTGAGCAAAAACCATTTGCTGGGACCAATGCCCATGGTCCTTCTCACAAAGCCCTTACAAGAACCTTTGGAGGAAGGTTTTATTATTGTCATTCCCACTTTACAGATGAGAAAACTGAGGCTCAGAGAAGCCCACGCAGCTGGCCAAGGGTGGAATCAGGATTGCACCTCAGTGCCTTCCTTCTGACCTCGTCGCAGCACTGTTGGGCCAGGGACTTGCTTAAACTCTTACTTCAAGGAAGGTCTTACCATGGGTGCCAATTTCTGGTGCTGACAATGCATTTTCTCCAGAAGAATTTGCATAACAAGGATGTTAGGATGCCTTTGGCCTCTGAGAGCTTCCAAAGGTGTGTGACATCACCGAAGTCAGACCATGGCCCTATGTGAACTGGTCCCTCTCCCCTGAGTGGACTGGCTCCTCCTCTCTCCCTCTGCCTCCCTTCTCCTCCTGAACATCCACTTAGAGAAATCCTTAGGGGCTTGTTCGAGGTGTAAATGCATTGCTATGATTAGAAGTGCTTAGAACAGGGACTATCACATCGCAAGTGCTCAGTAAAATCTGTTGTTGATAATAATACTGTTGGATTATTACCATTGTCCACACAGAGATAACAAGACCAACCCCAATTTCAGGAGATTAGATGAGGAGAGTGGTAAAAGTTGCCTTAGGTTATGGAGAGGCTGTGACATACAGCTTTTGAGGGAGGAATGGACCCTGATGCCTAAGAAATCTTTGTGATGCTTGAGAAAATAGAAACAATTTCCCATGGTGGGAAAAACCTTTGGCAAAGGGTTTTGGGTGGAATTATGAAAGGAAACTGAAGTCTTTTGAATTGTGTGTAATGTTATGTGTGTATCTGTTAGTTCTCACTGGGGTCCACAATCTCCCCCCACAAAAGTTCAATAACCATTCATTCACTCATTCATTCAATAAATGTTTATTCATTATCTATAATATGCTAAGTACAGATTCAGAGGTCAATATAAGAGGTGGTATAACTATTATGATTAATGATTATGTAAATCTTTATAATTATTAGTCATATTTAGGTTAAGAAATATTATTGCAACTGCTCACTTGTGTATGTTTGGTAGTCAAAGAAACCAAGGCTCAGAAGGATTAAACAACTTGCCAAGAAACATAACCAGTAGGTCACAGAGGTGGGGTTTGAAGGTCTAGGTCCGGGGGGCGGGTCCAGGTCCACATCTGTCTTCAGCAGGAGAGGAAAGGTAAGGGAGGACATTTGGGGGTGGCTAAGAGGAGGAGAAAGATCTGGGGTGAAGGGGAGAAAGAGGACAGGAGAGAAGAATTTGAGTAGAAGCCCTTTTCCATCATTTATTCATTCCACAAACATTCATCGAGCATACTGTGTGCTAGGCACTGCACTGGGGATGTAGTGGTGAGCAAAATGGACATTGCCTTTGCCGTCCTGGAGTTGATGTTCCAGAGAAGAAGGGGTCGACAAACGAGCGAGGAAATGTATCATGTCTGGTGGTACTAATGCTTTGGGAAAAAGAGAAGAGAGAGAGTGGGTGACAGGGGTGTAGGGATGGTTCTTGAAGAGGTGACATCTGAGCTGAGGACTGACCAGGGTGAGAATGGACTCATGTAGGTATTTGGCAAAAGGATGTTTCAGGCAGTGGGAACAGCAGGTGCAAGGGCCCTGAGGCAGGACTGAGTTTAAGAAACAGTAATGAGATCAGAGTAAGGCACAGTGAATGAGTGGGAGAGAAGGAATTAGGGGAGGGACACAGGCTGGGGGTTGGGGGTGGGGAGATAAATTAATAGGTCCTCATAGGTCATTGTAAGGAATTTGGCTTTTACACTGACCAAAATGCAGGGCCATAAAGCTTGGCCCATGGTGCTCTTATTCTTATTTTTTAACAGTGTTCTTCTGGCTGCTGCCTGGAGAATAGACTGGTGGGGGCAAGGGCAGAAGGCAGAGAGGCCGTTAGGAGGCCACTGTGATCATCCAGGAGAAAGGAAGATGACTGGGCTTGGGAGGTAGTGAGAAGCGGTCGACTTGTGAATAGCTTTTAAAGACCTTGAAGGATTTGCTGATGGACAGGTTACTGGAAATGGGGTACATGCATGCAGGGAATTCAGGTGGTTGAGAAGAGAAATTAAGCAGTGCCCAAATTAGTATTTTCAGAAGGGTCTGTGGGGTGAAAACCCTCAGTAGATAAAAAGCATACGCTTTTTATCACGTTCATGGAAGCAGGGAAAATGTGGCTTTGCTCTTGAGTGATGGGAAATGTCCTCCATCCTTGTTAGATGGTCCAAGAGGCCTGTGAGAGGAAGCTCTGGGGCCAGGTAGGTATGGAAGGTGAAGACTTGGGAGATCCTGGATCTGTTGAGATGTGTGAGGTTGGGGAAGGGGCAAGTAAGAAAGATAACTACAGATCCTTTTTACTGAGCGCTCATTATGGTTGGGGCATGCACAGAGGGATTTAAAGAAGATATTAATTCATATAATGACCTCTACAGCCCTCCAGTGTGGCAGCCATGCTCATCCCCATTTTCCAGATCAGTAAAACTGAGTCAGAGCACATAGGAAATATACCCAAATTAATAGCTTCTTTCTGGTTCAACAAAACAGACACAGTCTTCCATGTTCCTGGAGCTGAAATTCTGGAAGCAGGGATGGACATTAAACAAAGATGCAAATATATAACAACAGGTGGAACTAAAGGGATAGTGGGTGACAGAAGGAAAGTGGAATGAAACCAGCCAGGAATTTACCTGAGGTGGGTGTGTTGGAAGCAGAATCACAGAGTCATTGGATTTCTGACATCTCCTGCCTAAAAGTCTTCTGTTGGTGGGTTCAAGCTCCTGGAGGGAGGTAATAACAGATCTGGTCCTCAGGGTGAGGGCTGTTCTCCACCTGGTACCTTCGTTGAGGTCTCTAGAGTTGAAATATCCTTTCTTTCCATCCCTGGCCCAGCGTTCTCAGCTTGGTGGGGGCAGCTCCCTCTCTTTCCAGTTTGCCTGGCACCCCCTGGCTTCCCTCTGATGGCTCTTGTGTTCTTTCTAGGCTGCATCTGTAGTTTGAATCCATTTGCCAGAGCTGTGCAGTCCACTAAGATAGCCACTAGCTTCCCCTGGCTACTGAGCCCTTGATATGGGGCTGGTCCAAACTGAGTGTGAGACAAAGGCTTAGTTAAGAAAATTAAACAGAGTAAAGGAATGCAAAATTTCTCATTGACACTTTTTTTGACATTGATATTAAGTCAAAACGATACTACTTTGGAAATGTCAGGTTCAATAAAACACATCATTTGAACTAATATCATAATCGTGACAAAAACCCTCTTCTTGATCAAACTTTAGTCAGGCTCTCCTGAGTCCTCTTCTTGAGTTGACCTTGACCTTGGCTTTCTGTTTCCATTCTATCCTTGTCAAGGCTGCCTAGCCCAGTCTTAGCAAGAATCTGGCTAAGGCAGTTTATCAAGAATCCGCCCATCCTTGATATCTGATCAACCCTGACATCTGATCAGTTTCCTCATCCCTCACCTTTGCTGTACAAATCTTTGACCTACCTTTAGCAAGAATCCTGGTAGGCCAGTTAAGCAAGAATCCCCCTCCCCTTGAAGTCTCCTCAGTGATTTTTCCGTGCATGGACCCCCCTGACCCTGCTCCTTGGCTGTAAATCCTCACTTGTCCTATTGTATTCTGAGTTAACCCTGATCTCTCTCCCCTACCGGAATTCTTCTATTAAATAAAGTAATCCTCACCATTTTAACAAGTGTTGGAATATTTTTTCTTTTAACAGTAGAAAATTTTAAATTATCTATCTGGCATTTGTGGCTCATAGAAATAATGCTCATATTTCTAAGGCAGAGCACTGCATTGGAAGGTGGCACAGTATCCTCCCCTCCTACCCTGGGGCAGATTTTCCCAGACCTACTTTCATTGCTGACGATGAACTTTAGTTTCTTCTTTCCATTCATCAATCTATCTCTCCAGTCTGCTTAGCATCCCTAGGTAAAGGTAATGGCTGGCACACCTATTTTTGAAAGGTTGCTCCTTCCTTCCTTCCTTCCTTCCTTCCTATATTCTGCCAGTGTTAAAGAAAAAACAATACTTAATGACATTTTTTAAACGTGGTAATAAAGACTTTACACAAGGGGAAGACTATCAGGTATAGGGCCCACTGTGAATGAATTCTCCACTCGGGAAGTGAGATTGGGCTTAACTCCATAAACAACATGGGCCAGTGGAAAGTTATAGCTAAAGAGCAGGATGGGGGTGGGGCAGGGTCAATGGATAAAAAATTACTAAGAGGAAACATCAGGGGCAAGGAGGATTTTGGCAAAACCAGCTAGATAATAGACATTATTATATTATATTACTATATTAGGCATTAGATATTGAAAGTGATCGGAGCGGAGAGGTTCTTGCTAAAATTTAATTTCCCAAGGAAGTGCACACATGCGGCTATGAGAAGTTTCTGAAGTCTGATTAAAGTTTGGTCAAGCAAAGAATCTTTGTCACCAGCCAACCACCCAGCTAGCCTTCTGTGATATTGTAATTTATAATAAGAAGTATATATTAGGTCTCCATCCAGTTTCTGGCACAGAGCTCCTAAAACCCTTGGAAGTGTTGAAAGTGATCAAGTTGTCTTTTGTTACGTTAATGAGGTGACTTTTGGTCCTCACCTAAGGATGGGGGCTGGTTGCCAAGGACACCTAACTGTTGATTAGAGGGGGAGAGGTAAGGGGCTGGAGGTTGAATCAGTCTCCAATGGCCAATGATTTAGTCAGTCAGGCCTATGTAATGAAGTGTCCATAAACACCCAAAAGGACAGGGTTTGGAGAGTTTCTGGGTCAGAGGAGATTTGGGGAAAATGGCAAGCCTGGAGAGAGAGTAGAAGTTGCATCCTTTTGCAATACATTGGCCTGTTCACCTCTTCCATCTGGCTGTTCCTAAGTTTTATCTTTTTATAATAAACTGGTGATCTAGTAAGTAAACTATTTCTTTGAGTTTTGTGTGCCATCATTTCTAGCAAATTACTCAAACCCCCAAAAGGGGTCATGGGAACCTCTGATTTATAGCCAGTTGGCTGGAAGCACAGGTAACGACTGTGCTTCTGAAGGGGGTGGGGGCGGGGAGGCGGGCAGTCTTGTAGAACTGAACGCTTAACCTGTGTAATCTGATGCTACCCCTGGGGAGATAGTGTCAGAATTGAGTTGAACTGAGTTGAAATCTGCTGGTGTCTGAGAACTGCTTGTAGGTGTGGGAGGAAACTGCCACATACCCTCACCATATTGGAATTTGAGTCTCAGGGCACCAAAAGACCTTCTATATGCCAGGCTTTATGCTGAGCCCTGGGATTACCACTCCTTGGAGGAATGACTTCACGGTGTTCCAGGACAGCTTCAGATGCTAAGGACACAGTGATGAATTTGGCTGAGAGGAGAGACAATTTTCGGCAGCAATGGAGAATCTGAATGTCTTAGTCTTCTCAGACTGCCAGAACAAAATGGACTGAGTAGCTTAAACAATCAAAATTTATTTTCTAATAGTTCTGGAGGTTGGAAGTCCAAGATCAAGGTGCCAGCAGCGTTGGTGTCTGGTGAGAGCTCGCTCCTTGGGTTGCAGGTGGCTGTCTTCTTAGCTTCTCAATGTGTTGTCATATGGCCTTTCCTCTGTGCCTTCGTGGAGAAAAGAGAATCTTTTCCTATAAGACCATTAATCCCATCATGAGGACCACACCCTCATGACCTAATCTAATCCTAATTGGATCCCAAAGGTCTCATCTCCAAATACCACCAACTGGGGGTTAGAGCTTCAATATATGAATTTTAGGTGGAAGCAAACATTCAACTGAAGCTTTGTTCTACACATTCAGGGTTGGAGATGCCTCGTAGGCATCCACAAAGAGATGTCAAGCAGTCTGGTACAGGAGAATAGAGCTCAGTGGAGAGAGAGAGAATGAGAGAGAGATTTTAATTTTAAGTGATTGACTCACACAGTTATTGAAGCTGACAAGTCCCAAAATCTGTAGGGTGAGTCAGGAAGCTGGAGACCCAGGAGAACAGATGGAATAAGTTCCAGTCTGAGTCTGAAGGCCTGAGCACCAGGAGAGCCAATGATGCAGTTCCCGTAAGAAAGCCTTGAGAGCCAGAAACAACCAATGTTTCAGTTTGAGTCCAAAGGCTGGAAAAAGCTCATGTCTCGCTCCAAAGCTAGTTAGGCAGGAGGAATTCTGTCTTAGTTGGGGGAAGGTCAGGCTTTTGATCTCTTTAGTCTTTCAACTGATTGGATGAGGCCCACCCACTTTAGGGAGGGCAATCTGCTTTACTTGGTCTACCATTTCAAGTGTTAATCTCATCCTAAAACACCCTAACAGAAATATCCAGAATCATGTTGACCAAACATGTGGGCATTCGTGGTTAAGTCAAACTGACACATACGCTTAACCATCACAGAAGACATTGATGATTCTTGTTGAATCTGTTATTCAACAGATGGTTGCAAAATGTTGGTTTTCTAGCTCTACCATTTCTTCTGCATTTATTGGCTGGCATTCTACTGTGAGGAAAGCTTTCTCTTTTCCTTCATTTAGGTAAATATTATTCATTATTAATTTATGTTAGCGTAAACTCTTGATTCTTAGTGCATTCAATGGAGTATCATTGGTTACTATCATTATTTATGCTGATGCTCAAATGATCTCAGCTTTAGCCAATAGGAGCTCTTCCAGGATGCCTCCTTTGTCCTATCAACATGTCCCCATTAATATATGAGCACTTCCTTACTTTCTGGTACAAGATATCCCAGGACTTTTTACTTTTGATACCCTGCAAGACAGGAATCTTTGTTTTGCTTGTTGATGTTTCCTAAATGTTTAAAACAGTTCCTGGCACACCGTAAGCACTCAATATGTCTTTGTTGAAAGAATAAATAAATGAATGAGTGAAGTGTCCCTGGCTAGAGTTTGAGAGGGATCAGAACACTCCCTGCTTGTCTGTCAACGCCCTTGGTCTCATGTATATTTGTCTCCTCACTAAGATCTTGGTGTACATATGTATGCGTAGTTAAGGGAGTGTGGGCATGTCCATGAATTGGTATATGTCAATATACAAACTTCTGTTCTCTTTGTGGTTAAATCTATGTGCTGATCAGTGGGTAGTGATGCTACTGTTTGCCTGGGGGTCATTCAGTATCTGGGGGTCAGTTCCTTATTTGTGGGTGTACATTCAGGGAGCTGGGGGTTCCTGTGTAGAGCATCTGTTAGAAAAGTGTGTTTTGGTTGAGGAGACTGAATGTCTGTGAATATATTTGAGAGTAAGAATTTATTTTTTTTAAGTTTTAATTGCAACATAATTAACATGTTATATTAGTTTCAGGTGTACAACATAAAGGTTCAATATTTGTATATATTGCAAAGGATCACCACAGTAAGCCTAGCTAACACCCATAACCCCACATAATTACAATTTTTTTTTCTTGTGAAGAGAACTTTTAGGATCTAGTCTCTTAGCAACTTTCAAATATACAATCCATTATTATAAACTATAGTTATCATGCTGTACATTACATTCCCAGGACTTGTTTATTTTAAAACTGGAAGTTTGCATCTTTTGATCCCCTTCACACATTTTGCCCATCTCTTACCCCCTGCCTCTGGCAATTATCAATCTGTTCTCTGTATCTCTGAGTTATTGTTTTGTTTTTAGATTCCACATACAAGTGAGATCATATGATATTTGCCTTTCTCTGTCTGACTTATTTCACTTAGCATAATGCCCTCAAGATCCATCCATGTTGTTGCAAATGGCAAGATTTCCTTCTTTTTACAGCTGAATAATATTCCATTATATATATGTGTGTATATATATGTATATATATGTACACACACACACACACACACATATATATATATCACATTTTCTTTATCCATTCATCCATCGATGGACACTTAGGTTGCTTCCATATCTTGGCTATTGTAAATAATGCTACAGGGAACATGGGTGTGCAGATATCTTTTTTTTTAAACAAAATTTGCACTTTATTTATTTATTTTATTTTACTTTGTGTGTGTGTGTGTGGCTGTGGTGGGTCTTTGTTGCTGTGTGGGCTTTCTCTAGTTGCGGAGAGTGGGGGCTACTCTTCGTTGCAGTGCACGGGCATCTCGTTGCGGTGGCTTCTCTTTGTTGCGGAGCAGGGCTCTAGGCACGTGGGCTTCAGTCGTTGTGGCACATGGGCTCAGTAGTTGTGGCCTGCGGGCTCTAGAGCACAGGCTCAGTAGTTGTGGCACACGGGCTTAGTTGCTCCGCGGCATGTGGGATCTTCCCAGACCAGGGCTCGAACCCATGTCCCCTGCATTGGCAGGCGGATTCTTAACCACTGAGCCACCAGGGAAGTCCCGCAGATATCTTTCTGATTTAGTGTTTTCATTTCCTTCAGATAAATACCCAGAAGCGTAACTGCTGGATCATATGGTAGTGCTATTTTTAACTTTTTGAGAAACCGCCACACTGTTTTCCATAGTGGCTGCACCAATTTACCTTCCTACCAACAGTACACAAGGAGAACTTGTTTATTTTTGCTTGCTAACATTATTACTGCTGTCAATTGCTATGTAAAAAACAAGCAAGCAAACAAAAAACTCCGAAATGTGGCAGCTTGAAACAACAACCATCCAACATTTCATGGTTCCATGATTTGTCTGGGCTGATGCGGGAAATTCTTCTGGCCACAAAGTGTTAGCTGAGGCTACAGTCATGTGAAGCACTGACTGGACTGGACCTTCCAGATGGTTCCCTCCCGTGGGTGGGAGCTTGGTGCTGGTTGTCAGTGGAGCTATTGACCAGAGCATCTCGACTCTCCTCCACTTGGCTTGGGCTTCTCACAGCATGGTTGATGGATTCCTAGAGGGAGCATTCCAAGCCCGCATAAATGGAAGCTACAGACGTCCTAAGGCTCAGCTTCAGAAGTCTCACAGTGCCACTTCTGCCATGTTCTGAGTTGGCTAAAACAAGTCACGCAGCTGAGCCCACCTCTCGATGGGAGGAAGAATTTGGGGCCATCTTGCGCCCACTGCAGCTCTTGCCATCGTCACACGTCAAAAAATTAATGATGCTTCCTAAACATCATCAAACACCCAGTCCATGTTGGAATGCTCCTGTTATCTCTGATACTGCTTTTACAATTGGTTTCTTTGAATACGAGAACACAGGGTCCACATATTTGGTTTTGTTTTTTTCTTGACTCTTTTTTAAAATTTATTTTACTGAAGAATAGTTGATTTACAGTGTTGTGTTCATTTCTACTGTACAGCAAAGTGATTCAGTTTTACATATATATATTCTTTTCATATTCTTTACATTAGGGTTTAATCACAGGATATTGAATATAGCTCCCTGTGCTATACAGTAGGACCTTGTTGTTATCCATTCTATATATAATACTTTGCATCTACTAATCCCAAACTGCCAATGCACCCCTCCCCCACCACCCCTTCCCCCTGGGCAACCACAAGTCTGTTCTCTATGTCTGTGAGTCTGTTTCTGTTTTGTAGAGAGGTTCATTTGTGTCATGTTTTAGATTCCACATAAAAGTGATATCATAGGGTATTTGTATTTCTCTTTCCAACTTACTTCACTTGGTATGATAATATCTAGGTCCATCCATGTTGCTGCCAATGGCATTATTTCATTCTTTTTTATGAATGAGTAATATCCCATTGTATATATGCACCACATCTTCTTTATCCATTCATCTGTCAATGGACATTTAGGTTGTTTGCATGTCTTGGCTATTGTAGATAGTGCTGCAATGAACATTGGGGTGCATGTATCTTTTTGAATTAGAGTTTTCTGTAACAGACATGGGGTAACTTGTGATCTGGCAGGGTAGATTTAATAATTACAGAGGACTCCTACTGTCTGTTTCTGGTTGTGTACGTCTTTGAAATGTGCAGTTGTAGAGAGAAATAACAGTGTAGTATGTTTCCAAGGGGATGGGTTTGTGTGAAATTCCTGTGGAGGTATGTTTCTGAGTCTACGTGTCCCTGAGGGAGCATACCTGTGGGGGGTGAGGACCTGTGAGCAGCTAGGTGTGTAGTGCAGGTTTGGGACGAGTGAGTCTGGGTGTGAATATCTCTGATCACAGATCAGTTTGGCTTTAGTGATAGGTGAGTGTGGCTTTAAATAGGAGGACTCCACAGGCAAGGCAAAGAGGTAACATTCCTCTTTATCTTTTTCCTGAGAGGCTGGCCCCTGAAGTCCCAGGAAAGGTATTCACTCTGACCAGCTGATGACCTTTCTGCTGATAACAGGTGTCCCTGGAAGCTGGGTGGTACCCTTAGCTCTGTCTCTAGGGCCAACCACATTCAGAGAGAGAGAGAGAGAGAGAGAGAGAGAGAGAGAGTTTTGTTTACTTTAAACCCAATCATCCAGAAACACAATTGTGTTTTGTTCCACACGTCACTTTTTCTTCCACTTGATGTTGGCAGATATTTCCCTCTTGCTATGGGACTGGGCTCCACGGGAGGAAGCTGAAGACTCGCCCTGGATGTTAGTCTGTTGGGGAGAGACAGACAAGTCCAAACGTGTTGTTCAGCTCTTGGCTTTCTCTGTCCAGTGCAGACAACCTTGGTGCAAGTGCTCCCTCCTGGTGTGGGGGGCTGGGGTCTCTGATCCTCAGATATCCTTCCCTAGACTTCCCCTACTGATGTATGAGGAATTTCGGGGCCATGACAGTGGCTAGGTACACTGGCTTTGGAGCCACCTGTTCTTTTTTTTTTTCTTTAATTTTTTTTGGAGTATAGTTGATTTACAATGTTGTGTAAGTTCCTGCTGTACAGCAAAGTGAATCAGTTATACATATACATATATCCACTCTTTTTTAGATTCTTTTCCCATATAGGTCATTACAGAGTATTGACTAGAGTTCCCTGTACTATACAGTAGGTCCTTATTAGTTATCTATTGTATATACAGTAGTGTGTATATGTCAATCTCAATCTCCCAATTTATCCCTCCCCCTTACCCCGGCTGCTTCCCCCACTGGTAACCATAAATTTGTTTTCTACATCTGTGACTCTATTTCTGTTTTGTAAATAAGTTCATTTGTACCATTTTTTTTTAGATTCCACATATAAGCTATATCATGATATTTGCCTTTCTCTGTCTGGCTTACCTCACTCAGTATGACAATCTCTAGGTCCATCTATGTGGCTGCAAATGGCATTATTTAGTTCTTTTTTATGGCTGAGTAGTACTCCATTGTACATATGTACCACATCTTCTTTATCCATTCCTCTGTTGACGGACATTTAGGTTGCTTCCATGTCTTGGCTATTGTAAATTGTGCTGCATTCGGGTGCATGCATCGTTTCGAATTACGGTTTTCTCTGGATATATGCCCAGGAGTGGGATTGCTGAATCATATGGTAGTGGAGACACCTGTTCTTTATTCAGATCTCAACTCTGCTACTCACCAGCTGGAGGACGCTGGGCATGTTACTTAACCTCTCTGTGCCTCGATTTGCTCCTCTGAGAAATGAGGGTAATTATAATACAACACTGCCCAACAGAAATATAATGTGAGCTACATGTGTAATTTAGATTTTTCGAATAGCCGTATTTTTTTAAAGTAAAAATAAAGAAGTTCTATGGCCTGAATGGCTGTGTTCCCCTCACCCCCACCCACCCAGGCTTAAATTCATATGTTGAAATCCTAAATCCTAACGTCCAACGTGATCACACTAGGAGGTGGGGGCCTTTGGCAGGTGATTAGATCATGAGGGCCAAGCCCTCATGAATGAGATTAACGCTCTTATAAAAGAGACCCCAGAGACTTTCCTGGCCTCTTGTGCCATTTGAGGATATAAGAAATCTGTGAACTGGAAACAGAAATAGACTCACAGACAGAGAAAACAAATTTATGGCTACAAAAGGGGAAAGTGGGAGGGAGGGATAAATTAGGAGTTTCAGATTAACATATACACACTACTAAGTATAAAATAGATAACCAGCAAAGACCCATTGTATAGCACAGGGAACTATAGTCAATATCTTCTAATAATCTAATAGGGAAAATAATCTGAAATAAAACGGAATCACTTTGCAGTACACCTGAAACTAAAACTAACATTGTAAACCAACTATACTTCAATTTTTTTTAAAAAAAGGAAAAAAACGAGACTTCCCTGGCAGTCCAGTGGGTAAGATTCTGCACTTCCAATGCAGGGGGCATGGCTTTGATCCCTGACTGGGAACTAAGATCCCACATGCTGCATGGCGCAGCCAAAAAAAAATTTTTTTTAATTCTTTTTTAAAATGAAAAAAAAAGAAGAAATCTATGAACTGGAAGAGGGCCCTCACCTGGCCATGCTGGTACTGTGATCTCAGACTTACAACCCCTAGAAATATGGGGAAAAAATTTCTGTTGTCTATAAGCCACCCAGTCTTATAGCAACCAGAATAGACTAACACTCAAGTAGCATTAATTTTAATATATTTTATTCAACCAAATTTATCCAAAATATTATCATTTCAATCTGTAATAAAAAAATACTCCTGAGGGGGACTTCCCTGGTGGTCCAGTGGGTAAGACTCTGCACTCCCAATGCAGGGGGCCAGGGTTCGATCCCTGGTCAGGGAACTAGATCCCACATGCATGCCACAACTAAAAGATCCCACATGCCTCAGCTAAAGACTAAAGACCTGGTGCAGCTTAAATACATAAATAAATATTTTTAAAAGCTTTTAAAAATATTAATGAGGCAGTTTACAGTTTTCTTTTTTCGGCACCAAGTCTTAAAAATCAGGTGCATATTTTATACTTACAACACATCTCAGTTTGGACTAGCCTCATTTTTGTTGGAAATACTTGATATAATAGCTGAAAGTGTAGATTCCCATCCCCAAGTTGTCCCAAACAAACTTAAAAGTTTTCTAATAACTGAATTGAGGATCAGTTTTTAAATCTAAATGAATTAAAATTAAACAAAATTAAAAGTTCAGTTTTTTTGTCACACTGGCCACATTTCAAGTGGTCACTTGGGGCTATGGGCTGTCATATTGATCTAGTATGGAATTTGTGGAATTGCCTTATGGAATTGGTTTCAGTATTAAATGAGTTAGTACCTTTAAAGCACTTAGTTAATCCCTGGTGAGTGCTACATAAGTGTCTACTGCATAACAAATATATGCAATTAATATTTATTGAGCACCTACTTTGTGCCCAAGTACTGTGTGGGATGTTGGGCTTGGGTAAGTAAGTCAGATAAGTCAGACCCAGTTTGGCCGTCACGGAGCTTGTATTCTGGTGGTGGAAGTCATAATCAGACCATCACAAACTTTGTGTGTGGTTAGGCATTGCACTGAGACCTACAGAAAAGACAGAATCAGTACTAAGGAATCGTTTCCAATGGGTGGATAAGGAAGGGGCCACCTGAGTCGCATCATCCACAGGCTGAATCTGAAAGATACACAGGCAGGAAGAATGCTCCAAACAAACAGAGTAGATGGTGGGAGGCAGGTCACTGCAGGAGAATCTGATAAATGGTCGGTGTGGCTTAAGTGGAGAGAGCCAGGCAGTAGGGATGGGATGTAAGACTGGAGTCAACATTTGCACAACCTTGGAAAATGGAGAACAGCATTTGGTCTAGACTGTGAGGGTCACAGGTTCGAATCCTGATTACAGCTCTGTGACCTTGGGCAAGTTATTGAACCTCTGTGAGCCTCAGAAGGAAGGACCTAGCATGTCGGAGGTGCTTGAAAGTGCTGGGTGCAGCCATTGTAGCAAAGGTGGCCCAGCCCCTTCATGCACTTCTGCAGGGCCTCCTGGGGTCTTCTGATCAGCCCCAAGACTGTGTCTTCTTTCCTTTTTTTTTTGAATGTCACTAGACAATGAATTAAGCACACCTTTATTGAAGCTTAAATTGTGGTACAAAAATACATTTCAACTGATTTAAGTCCAACACCATGAAGAGAGAAATTATGGCACCAAAATTTTCCCTCCTCTATCATATATTCTAGGGCTAATTTAGATTACTATTCAATCTATATTTTTCATTTTTCTAGGCTTTGTTCCATACAAATTTGTGCAGTTTTTCAACACTAAATAGAAATCTTAAATCTATTAGGGAAAGAAAAAACATCAAACCTCAAGCCAATAAATGTCGTCAAATCTACAGGGACACTGTTCAAGAACAAAATCCACTTTGAGCATTGGTCCTCATAATAGCACCGAAACGTTAGGTACTGTGCGCTAATTAAGACTGTCTCTTTAAAAAAAAAATGTCATGAAGAACCTAGGGGTAAGACAGGAACAAAGACACAGACCTACTTGAGAATGGACTTGAGGATATGGGGAGCGGGAAGGGTAAGCTGTGACAAAGTGAGAGAGTGGCATGGACATATATACACTACCAAACATAAAATAGATAGCTAGTGGGAAGCAGCCGCATAGCACAGGGAGATCAGCTCGGTGCTTTGTGACTGCCTGGAGGGGTGGGATAGGGAGGGTGGGAGAGAGGGAGACTCAAGAGGGAAGAGATATAGGAACATATGTATATGTATAACTGGTTCACTTTGTTATAAAGCAGAAATTAACACACCATTGTAAAGCAATTATACTCCAATAAAGATGTAAAAAAAAAAAAAAGACTGTCTCTTCTTTTTTTTTTTAATTAATTAATTTATTTATTTTTGGCTGTGTTGGGTCTTCCTTTCTTCTCTAGTTGTGGCAAGCGGGGCCACTCTTCATTGTGGTGCGTGGGCCTCTCACTATCGCGTCCTCTCTTGTTGTGGAGCACAGGCTCCAGACGCACAGGCTCAGTAGTTGTGGCTCACGGGCCCAGTTGCTCCGCGGCATGTGGGATCTTCCTGGACCAGGGCTCGAACCTGTGTCCTCTGCATTAGCAGGCAGATTCTCAACCACTGTGCCACGAGGGAAGCCCCAAGACTGTCTCTTCTTAATGTGGTCCTCCATTTCTCCCTGTATCTCCTCCAAGGCTGAAGCCAAGGCTCAGAGAGGTAGACTTGACCAAGCCCCACACCCTTGGGTTCCAGAGCCCTGATGTGAGAGAACTCAGGTCCATGGGTTCCAGTGTGGGCATATTTCACCTCTTTGCAGTATGAATTCCTGTATCTTTTAATCTATTCACTTGTGTGACCACAGCCTGCCCCAGCACCTAGAAGGAAATTCTCTACCCCCTGCCAGGCTGTCACTCCTACTCATTCAGCCTCCACCCATCACCAGCAGACCAGATCTCTTCCATCTTCTCCAGGGTTATTCCATGGGCATTAAAAAAATCTTCTCCTTCTGTACAGTAAGTGTTCTATTCAAAGTCCTTTCCAGCCATATTTAAGACCTTACAATTCTGTGCAGTGAATAAATGAACTTATGCCTGTTATGCCTTCTGGAAGTTTCTACTTTGACATGAAGCTCCAAAGCCAGTGTTCTTAACCTTTTGTGTGTGTCATGGACCCTGTTGGCAATCTAGAGACAATCTGGTCAAGCTAGGGATCCCTTTCAGAATAATGTTTTTTAATGCAAAAAATAAAATACACATAATTACAAGAGAAACCAATTACACTGAGACATGGTTGTCAAAGTAGTTCTGAAAAATAAATGTGTAATATAATACTATGTTTTTATTAATGTATTAAATTTTAAAATACAAACAAATTAAAAATAAATTTATCTTTAAAGACTTAAAATATTAAAAATTAACTTCTCTTAAGAAACATGGGTGACTTTTATTTCCACACAATGATCCCACCTGCCAAGAAAAGAACCAAGACATAAAACCTCAAGACTCAGGGCATAGCTCGGGGACCAAACTTCTCAGGTTTGAATCCCAGCTGTGCCACTCACCACCTGTGTGACCCTGGGGAGAGTTGCTTGAACAGGGTTTAGATGTAGGAGGTGGGAGCACTAAGCATTGTACATTGACCCTGACATCTGAGGGCTCCCTGGACTGCAAACTTCTCCAGAAGAAAAGTTGTGTTTTCTGCCTTATCATTTCCTGGTACATAGTGCCTGAAAAACAGCAGGTGCTCAATAAAGGCTTTTGGATGGATTGAATGCCTAGTTAAACACATTTAAGTTTGGTACTTTGGTAGGCACTGGGATACAAAGATTAAAAAATAAACAACTCAGTCTCTCTTTTGCTTTACAAGGTTAAAGGTATAAGGGGGGACATGGGGCTCCAACAAGTGGCTGAAATAAACAGCAATGGATGTTATGTTGGGGGAAGTACAGCATAGGGAAGAAGATAGGGTGGTTTCTGGGTCTTTGGGACAAAGGAGTGGTTTTTAGAATCATTAAAGAAGAAGAAGGAAGAGCAGTATTGGGGCATGAGAGATAATCATCTCTGTTGGACCCCTAAAGGATTTGAGGTCATTGATGTATCTCAGAATGTTCAGCTGGGTATTTGGTTCTGGAAATACCCTCAGAAAAAGAAAGAGGTGGGCTGGCATTAGAGTGTAGAGATGCTGAGTGTGTGAGAGGCAATTGAAAACATGCCATGGCCTTTAAGGGAAAAGAATCTAAAAAAGAGTGGATACATGTATATGTATAACTGATTCACTTTGCTGTACACCTGAAACAAACACAACATTGTAAATCAACTATACTCCAATACAAATTTTTTTTTAAAAACTAGATAATTGTGAAAAGGTAACCCACCGAATGGGAGAAAAATTCAAAAATCCCATATCTGATAAGGAACTTGTATCCAAAATATATGAAGAGTTCTTAGAACTCAATAATAAAAATAGGGACTTCCCTGGTGGCTCAGTGGTTAAGAACCCACCTGCCAATGCAGGGGCTAAGAGTCCACCTGCCAATGCAGGGGTTCAATCCCTGGCCTGGGAAGATCCCACATGCTGCGGAGCAACTGAGCCCATGTGCCACAACTACTGAGCCCACGTGCCACAACTACTGAAGCCTGTGCGCCTAAAGCCCGTGCTCTGCAACAAGAGAAGCCACCACAATGAGAAGCCCACGCACCGTAACGAAGAGTAGCCCCTGCGCACCGCGACTAGAGAAACCTCACGTGCAGCAATGAAGATCCAATGCAGCCAAAAATAAATAAAATTTAAAAAAAAAAAATAAAAATAACCCAATATAAAAATGGTCAAGATATCTGAATGGATATTTCTCCCCAAAAGATATACAAATGGCCAATAAGCACATGAAAAAATGCTCAACACCATTATTCATCAGAGAAATGCAAATCAAAACCACAGTGAGATACCACTTCATAACCACTAGGATAGCTAGAATCAAAAAGTCAGATAATAAGTGTTGGTGAGAATGTGAAGGAACTGGAACCCTTATATGTTGCTGAGGAATATTATCTGGTTCAGCTGCTTTGGAAAACAAGTTGGCAGTTCCTCGAAAGTTAAACAGGGTTACCATATGACACAGCAATTTCACTCTAAGTATACATATTCAAGAGAAATAAAAGCATATGTCCACACAAAAACTTATACTACAATGTTTATACCAGCACCATTCATAAAAACCAAAAAGTGGAAACAACCCAAACGTCCATCAACTGATAAATGGATAAATAAAGTGTGGTATATGCATACAGTGGGATATTACTTGGCCATAAAAAAAATGAAATACTGATACATGTGACAACATATATGAACCTTGAAAACATTATTCCAAGTGAAAGAAGTTAGTCAAGAAAGACCACACAGGGGCTTCCCTGGTGGTGCAGTGGTTGAGAGTCCGCTTGCCGATGCAAGGGACGCTGGTTCGTGCCCCGGTCAGGGAAGATCCCACATGCCGCGGAGCGGCTGGGCTCGTGAGCCATGGCCGCTGAGCCTGCGCGTCCGGAGCCTGTGCTCCGCGGCGGGAGGGGCCACAGCAGTGAGAGGCCAGCGTACCGCAAAAAAAAAAAAGAAAAAAGAAAATAAAAAAAAAGAAAGACCACACATTGTATGATTCTGTTCATATGAAAATGTTCAGAACAGGGCCATGTATAGAGACAGAAAATAGATTAGTGGTTTCTTAGGGGTAGGAGTTGATGGTGGGGTTGCGGGTGATAGCTAAAGTACAGGGTTTCTTTTTGAGCTGACAAAAATGTTCTAAAACTGGTGATGGTTTTGAACATTGTCAGATTGTGCATTTCAGATGGGTGAATTGTACCATATGTAAGTTGTATCTCAATAAAGCTGTTAAAGAAAATAAACAGAAGGCTAGGGAAAAAATAAAATAAAATAATAAGAAGAAGGCATGCCATGACCTAGGAGAGTGTTTGGTGTGACACGATCAGGATCTCGGAGAGACAGCAGTGAGCAGTCTTGAAGAGAGATATTAGTTCCCTGCCCAGGAATTGAGCCTGGGTAGCCTGGATAAAAACCAGGAATCCTAGCTGCTAGTCCCACCAGGGGCTAGAGGCCAGAAGCAAAGTTGCCCTGGCTCTTGCCCAATTTGAAAGCAAGAATGTTTCAAGGAGGCAAAAATTGTTAAAACAGGTACCAAGTTTATTATTATTAGCACAGCACAATATGTGGGAGAGCACACAGAGAAGTAGTTTATTTAAGACAGAAGCAAGGCAAGGGTGTTGTGTCCTCCCTAATGAGGAGCAGTGCAGTAAAGAGGCATTTAAGTCAATTATACAGGGCAGTTCTCAGGGTCTTTGTTCTCCTCTGGCAGGTTATCTTGTTTCTTTTCCCACACCTGACCTGTCCAAGGCCTTCCTCAATATGCATGCACATCTTTTTACCAAGATGGATTCCAGCGCAGAGGCTAATGGGAGGTTTGACATCACCTATTATGGGGTGGCGCCCCCTCCCTTTATGACCCCCAAGGAGCCTTCCTGCACATGTGCAGTCAGGGAGGTTCCCCTTACCTCAGGAGTGATAGATGTGGTCGTCCTATCTCTTTACTCCAGCAGAGCTCAGTTCCTGCCACTAACTTTGTCCTTGGCGTTGTCTAAGGAAGACAAAGCTCCAAATTACTCTGCTTGACAAATTCCAGCTGCTCAGCCCAGGGACCCGTTTATCTCCTACCTCAATCAGAAGGGATGAGCTTAAAATTCTTGCATTGTTTGTACCAGCTAGCAAGAGATGGTTGTGAAATTCTCCATAACCTTGAAAGCAAGTTGATACACACAACCATTATTAAAAATGATATAAAGTTATAGTTGTTACATTAAAATAAAAGTAATCAATACTCAAAACTCATCACTTTCTAATTACTTTACAACATTTTCACTTTTCTAAAGTCACACAGGTTAGGAGACCCAAGACTCTCAGAAAAGGGGCTTTTTCATTCCACCCAAATGGTCACTATCATAGTTCAGAGGAGGAAGAAAAGTTTTCTGGGTTAATTACACAGGCTCATTTTGACTATTTTTCTTCACCTGTTGAATAGAGGTCTACATTCAAATGCACAACCCTAAAACTATCTTCACGTATTCACTCAGCAAACGGGTACTGAATACTGAGTGGACTGATTCATTTATCCATTCAGCAAACAGGTATTGCACCAGGCACTCAGCTCCACCTGGGGTAAGCTCGCCTTCAAGGAGTTTATGGAATTGAAAATCTAACCACACCATACAAAAGCAACTGACTGCTATTACTTTTTATATTGTTCTTTTGTGGGTATTTACATCTTTTGGGTATTTGAGAGTGTCTTATTTTTACAATTTTTTACCAAAACATTTACATATTTGTAATATTATAGAAATCATTCTGCATTTTTTTCCTTTTACACTGATGACACAACTTTTCAAATTTCTCATCAGAGTTGTAAGGTACCTCTTTCCAATTAAAAATTAAACAGCTGTGGTTGCCAAGGGGGAGGAGAAGTGGGAGAGGGATGGATTGGGAGCTTGGGGTTAACAGGTGCAAACTAGTAGATATAGAATGGATAAACAACAATGTCCTCCTGTATAGCACAGGGAACTATATTCAATATCCTGTGATAAACCATAATGGAAAAGAATATAAAAAAGAATATATATATATATATATATATATATATATATATATATAAAAAACTGAATCACTTTGCTGTTCGGCAGAAATTAACACAACATTGTAAATCAACTATATTTCAATTTAAAAATTAATTAATTAAAAAAATTTAAATAGCAACTTTGAGCTTTTCCCCTGCTCCTCCTAAATGCATGAGGGTGAGCCTTTAATTACTCTGATTGCTGATCAGACTCTTTCTTCTGAATGAAGGAAAATTCAGTCTATCATGATCTGAAAATGATACTGATAATTGATCAAAACTGACTTTATTTCTTTTGGATGTATACCTGAAATGGGATTGCTAGATCATATGGTAGTTCTATTTTTTAATTTTTTTGAGGAACCACCAGACCATTTACCATAGTAGCTGCATCAATTTACATTCCCACCAATAGTGCAACAGGGTTCCCTTTTCTCCACATCCTCACCAACACTTGTCATCTCTTGCCTTTTTGAGAATAGCCATCTAACAGGCTTGACGTGATAGCTCATATGTGGTTTTGATTTGCATTTCTCTGGTGATTAGTGATGTAGAGCACCTTTTCATATACCTGTTAGCCATTTGTATATCTTCTTTGGAAAAATGTCTATTCAGGTCCTCTGCCCATTTTTCTTTTTTCTTTTTTTTTGCTCTACATGGGCCTCTCACTGCTGTGGCCTACTCCCGCTGCGGAGCACAGGCTCCGGACGCGCAGGCTCAGCGGCCATGGCTCACGGGTCCAGCCACTTCGCGGCATGTGGGATCCTCCCGGACTGGGGCACAGAACCCGTGTCTCCTGCATCGGCAGGCAGACTCCCAGCCACTGCGCCACCAGGGAAGCCCTCTGCCCATTTTTCAATTGGATTACTTGGTTTTCTTGCTACTGAGTTGTGGAATCTTTTTTTTTTTTTCCCCCCCGCACCATGCGGCTTGCAGGATCTTAGTTCCCTGACCAGGAAGTGAAAGTTTGGAGTCCTAACCACTGGACTGCCAGAGAATTCCCTGAGTTGTGCAATCTTAAAAAACAACAACAAAAAGCTGAACTCATAGCAACAGAGAATAGACTGGTGGTTTACCAGAAGCTGTGGGATGGGGAAAAGAAGATTAAAAAAAAAAGTAGCATGGCGGTTACAAGGGGCTTGGGGGAGGGGGTCATGGGGAGTTAGCATTTAACGGGGACAGAGTTTCAGTTTTGTAAAATGGAGAGTTCTGGCGATGGATGGTGGTGATGGTCGCACAATAATATAAATGTGCTTAGTATCAATATACTGTACACTTAAAAGAGGTTAAGATAGCAAATTTGTTACATACATTTTTAAATAAATACAATCAATAAAACATTGAAAAATAATTAACAAAATATTTTGTTGTATTGAGCAGTGACTACACACCATGTGAATGATCTCTCTCAATCCCCACAGACACCTCAGGCGATAAGCATTACGTGGAATCACAGGAAATTGTCGATATTGGTTTTCAGCCACAAAAAGGACAATTTAATAAGGTTCCACCTATTACTATCTTCATTTTAAAGATAAGGAAAGTGAGTCATAGAGGCATTACGTGACCTGGTAAAAATTGTAGAATTTAGGCAAGGAGAGAGGCCAGGGTTTCAGCCAATTTGACTGATTTTAAAGCCCAAACTTGACCGTCTCCAGGGCCTTTCTGCCAACAGCTGTTAGGAGGGAAAAAGGCAGATATTTTTCCACAGAAGGGACAACCCCAAGGGCCTCCTACGTAACTAAGGGGTTTCACTGTCACATGTGACCCCAGCCTGGGCCTTGCTAGCTGCCCATGAAGAAAGGCTTGGGCAACACCAAGCTCTTCATTGCTCTGAGTGTCCTTTTCAGTTTGCTCTGGACAAAATACCTACCCAGGAGTTTCCATTTCTCAGTTGCATGCTTGAGATCTTTTTTTTTTTCTCTAGGTTTCTTGAGCTACAATGGACATATAACATTGAGTATGTTTAAGATGTACAATGTAGTGATTTGATACAATGATATATTGCAAAATTATCACCATCAGAGTTCAGCTAACTCCTCTATCACATCATATAATTACCATCTCTTTTTTTGTGTGTTGAAAGCATTTAAGATCTTCTATAGCCAAAAAAAAACAAAAACAAAAACGGAGCGGAATATACATTTTCCCAGACATACAAATGGCTGACAGGTGCTGGGCATCAGTAATCTTGGGGAAAATGCCAATCAAAACCACAGTGAGGGCTTCCCTGGTGGCGCAGTGGTTGAGAGTCCGCCTGCCGATGCAGGGGACATGGGTTCGTGCCCCGGTCCGGGAAGATCCCACATGCCGTGGAGCGGCTGCGCCCGTGAGCCATGGCCGCTGAGCCTGCGCGTCCGGAGCCTGGGCTCCGCAAAGGGAGAGGCCACAACAGTGAGAGGCCCGCATACTGCGAAAAAACAAAAAAACAAACAATAAAACAAAAAAACCCACAGTGAGATATCCCTTCACACTTTATTTTTATTTATTTTTTAAACTTACTTTTGTCTTTATTTCATTTATTTATTTATTTATTTGGCCGGCAAAGCATGGCATGCAGGACCTTATTTCCCTGACCAGGGATCGAACCGGTGCCCCCAGCAGTGGAAGCGTGAAGTGTTAACCACTGGACCACCAGGAAATTCCCCCTTCACACTTTAGAATGGCTGATATCAGAGACCACAAGTGTTGGCAAGGATACATGTTTGCGAACTTATCCTTTAGGGAACATTATGTGCCCCATTCCTGTGGCTTTCTCAAGGGCCTTGGGGGCCCATTCAATTAAACATTGAATGTTTAATTTTTTAAAAGCTTTCCACTTCAAATCAGGCTTCTCTGTGTCTGCTGAGCCCATTAACCTCCCAGGTGTGTGTGCATGACCCTGGTCACTCATCTGAAGAGGAAAGTGGTGAGTTAGCCCCAAGTCAGGAGGGGGCCAGCCCTCTGGGGATGCTTTGCCCTAGAATAGGTTCTTTTCTTCTGGGCGCTCACACCTGCTGTTTCCTCCCCCTCGGGTGTCACCCCAGCACTTAGCAAGGTGTGTGATGACCTGTCTGGGAAACACCTTTCCTCTGGTTGCAGGGAAATAAGTCTTGCTGGCTTTGAGAGATGGGCACTATATCTATTCCCCACATATTTCTGTATCATCAGCGTGGAGTCTGTCCTATTTCCTAGGATATGCCAGGCTGATCTGCAACTGTGATGCTTTTCTGGGAATATTACTTTGTTACAAACAGCACCCTGACATTTGCTAGCTCTGTGACGCTGCCACACCTTCTCCCTGAGCCTCAGTTTCCCTACCTGTAAGGTGTCTCTGGGTAACACCCACCTTGCTGGTTGGTTATGACAATTATTATAATTAAACAACAAGAATGACCTTTACCCAGATCCTGCTAGGCAGCAGGCACCAGGCCAGAAGGCTTTTCAAAGTCATGCTGGCATTTAATAACTGGCATTTAGGGATTCCAGTATTAAAAAAATTTTTTTTGAGTAGGCTGAAACTGAGACAGGCTGGGACCTGAAACCTGGGACCTGGGACCCTTTGCTGCAGTGCTTGCACCTGGACACACATCTCCTCTCCTCCCGCAACAAAATACAAAGAAACTATAAGGTACTAAAAATAACTGCGTGCATGTGCAGTTGGGGCAATTTCTGGACAAAAGATACAAAAAGACCAAAAAACCCAACTGCCACTTCTGAGGAGTTGGGAGCAGAAGCAGGGTACTGTGCATGCCCACTGCACACAGCACCACCAAAGGGTGGGCAGATCACCCCTCTGGCCTGACCCCTGGACCCACCTCTACCCTCACCCCAAAAAAGGGATCAGCTTGCCCCCCTCAGCAAGCAAGGGAACCTGTTACCTGTTTTCACTCCAAGCCTTGCCTGAATTTCCTGCCTGGCCTCTTATCAATTTCTATTAATTAAGGAGTGTAAGAACCCTGGTCGGTTACAAAACCATTTCAATAAATTCCCTATGGACTCAAATGTTTGGTCCTTGGTGAGCCTAAAATTGCACTCTGAGGAAATTACTGAAGAAAAAATGGGGAAGGGGAGAGAGAAAGAAAAATAGAGGGAAAATATTGGCCTTATCTTGGGGTATTCCCTTAGGACAATGGAACATACAAGCAGGTTACATTTCTCCCTTTACATTGGCTCAGAGTCAGTTATACCCAATGTTGACTTAATATAAGGCGCTTTGTTAACATGAAAGATAGGCATAAACGTTTTTAGACATTGCTTCATTTTTTTCCTCTGATCTCCTCACTTAAGTTTTAGCTTGCTGTGTGTAACTCTATATTCCTTTTTCACTTTGAATGAGGAGGGGTCTACATGCATAAATACTATATTAATGAGAAAAATGCCTTAAAGATGCACAGACCATCCAATTTTTTTAAATTAGGGGTTTTTAGACTGAAGTCCATAAACTCCTGTGTAGGGTATAAATAAGACTACAGATGGTCAGTAATCTTCCTGAATATTTAGGAGGGGCTTGGGTATCTGTGCATCCCCTCTCTGCACCCAGAGAATTAATAGATTTCATCAGTTTCTCCAATGGATCCACGACTCCCTAGTTATTATGCACCTCTGCTGTAGATAGGATAAATGTAATTCTTGGATCAAGCCAGACCACCAGAAAGTAACCTGTATCCCTCATTGGTATGGCCCACCATCAGCAAGCTTTAATCCATTGGGTCCAAACTGGGCTGATTCTGCCCCCAGGGGACATTTGGCAATGGCTGGAGACATTTGTTTGTCACACCTGGAGAGAGGGGCAGATGCTATGGCATCTAGTAGGGAGAGGCCAGGGATGCTGCTGAACATCTTACAATACACAGAACAACCCTGACAACAAAGAATTATCCAGTAAGTTCCAAATATCCATAGGGCAAGTTTGAGAAACCCAGCTTGAACAAAATCTTCTGTTGAAACCTCAATCCTGGTTTGCGGCCAGGGGCGTTACAGAATCTAATGCTTTGAAAGGCAACATTGCATTTATAGTACCAATGTCTCAGTGCACACGATCTGTTGGGCATCACTCAGCACCCCATCTGGCCCAATTGCAATGATCCATCTGAGAAATTTCTTTCAGAATCGGCGTCAGCCAAAGCTTGGGCTCTCTTGAGCAAGAAGTGTTAGTAAATACAATTTCATGTGCCTGATGCACAGTGAACCCAAACAAACCTAAACGTCAGAGTTTGGAGCAGAGAAAGGTTTATTGCAGGGCCAAGCAAGGAGAAAGGCGGGAAGGAGGGGTGTTGGGCAGGGGGGTGCTTATGTTCCAAAAAAACTCCCAAACTCCCCGAAGGATTTCAGCAAAGCATTTTTTAAAAACATCTTTATTGGAGTATAATTGCTTTACAATGGTGTGTTAGTTTCTGCTGTATAACAAAGTGAATCAGCTATACGTATACATACATCCCCATATCTCCTCCCTCTTGCGTCTCCCTCCCACCCTACCTATCCCACCCCCCTAGGTGGTCACAAAGCACCGAGCTGATCTCCCTGTGCTATGCAGCTGCTTCCCACTATTTTATATTTGGTAGTGTATATATAAGGCAAGGTGAGAGAGAAACGTGGTCGATTGTTGCAAACTTCTTGGTTCAGGAATCCTTTGTTCTTACAGCTGCCCATGTAGGTCAGGTCATGATGTTCCTGTAAACCTCCCACAAAACAAATGCTATTCTCTGTTCTGCAACTTTTTATCTCTACATGAATGGGAAAGTGTTATACCCTTGATGGTCAGAGCCTTGAGAATGAGCTATCCTGTATATTTCAGGCTATAGGCACCATTCTTAACTCAGAGCAAAAGCCATGGAATACTAAGGTTAAAGTAAAAGAAACAGATCTAATATGAAGTCAGATTTGTTCTTCCCTATAACAGAAGTGTGACTGTAATTTCTAAATACAGGGCATTTGTTCATTCAATAAGTATTTACTGCCTTGCCTGTCCATTGCCAGCCACTGTTTGGGCTCTGGGGACAAGCAGTGAGCAAAATGGATACAATCCCTGCCTTCCTGAAGCTTTCACTCCAGTGAGAAGACAGACACTAAATGAGCTACATAATGTATGATATAATTACTGGCTACAAGGGAGAAGGAGTTACTTGGGTACAGAGAGACCAGTCTGTGCAAAGACCCTGGGGTAAGAAGGAGCACTGCAGCTTTAAAGAATCACTGGCTGGCAAAGTTGTGGGAGCCCTGAGGGCAAGGAGGTAAATAGTACAAAAAGCTAAGAAAATAGATAGCAGCCAGACCATGCAGCCTGGACCTGGCTGGCTTTGATCTTTGTCCTGGAAATGGAAAGTTAAGAAACACCTTAAGCTATTAGAAGGATGCACTGTAGAGGGCAAAGTAGATACAGAGAAAAAGGAGACTTTGCAGTTTTTTGGAGCTAATGATTGCTTTGGCATCCATCCAAATCACTGAATGTCAGTTTTGCCTAAATACTCATGCTTTAAATCTGTGCAAGGACCGTGGAGAAGCAACAGCATCCGGGGGCTTGTTAGACATGAAGAATATCAGCAGGACTTACTGTATTAGAATTTGCATTTAAACAAGTGATTTCCATGTGGATTAAAGTTCAAACAGCCCCACCATTAATATTACCAATACTGACAAGGGTCGTCATGAGGCGTGGGATTTAGCATGGCCAGTACCTGGTATAAGCTGGCAACTCAATAAAGGGTAGTGCTACCATTTTAAAATCTGTAATATTGCAGCTTCAAGAATTGGGCTGCAACTCTGGCTGCTTCTGGGTAGTTGTTTGCCAGGCTCACTTGTAATGATGGGTATTTGTTATTTAGGGAATGTTTATAGAGGCATGCCTCATTTAAAAAAATTTTTATTGAAGTATAGTTGATTTACAATGTTGTGCTCATTTCTGCTGTACAACAGTGACTCAGTTGTACACATATATACATTCTTCTTTTATATTCTTTTCCATTCAGTTTTATCACAGGAGACTGGATATAGTTCCCTGTGCTATACACTAGGACTTTGTTGTTTATCCATCCTATATGTAATAGTTTGCATCTGCTAATCCCAAACTCTTAATACTTCCCTCCCCCACCCCCATCCCCCTTGGCAACCACAAGTCTGTTCTCTATGTCTGTGAGTCTGTTTCTGTTTTGTAGATAGGTTCATCTGTGATGTATTTTAGATTCCACATATAAGTGGTATCAAGGTATTTCTCTTTCTCTTTCTGACTTACTTCACTTAGTATGATAAGCCTCTAGGTCCATCCATGTTGCCGCCAATGGCATTATTTCATTTTTTTAATGGCTGAGTAATATTCCATTGTATATATGTACCACATCTTCTTTATTCATTCATCTGATGGACACATTTCTTAACCTGTTGACCCTCAGCATCTTCATCTGTAAAATGTGGTTGTAAGAGCAATGCCTCTCCGCTGGGTTTCTGTGAACGTGTAATGAGATAACATATGGCAAAAGCTTAGCACAGTGCCTGGCTCACAGAAATCATTAGCAGGAGGACGACTCCCTAAAGCCATTGGCTGGGGACCCTCTAAGTCATCACCTCCCTGAGACTGAATGAGTTCTTCGTATATTTCAGGAGAGCCAGCACACTTTTGCCTAGGCTCTCCTGGTCTGGCCCCACCTGAACACTTCCTTACAGCCCTGCCCAGCTGCTTCTGTGGCCACTTGGGATCAGCAGCCCGTCATGGTGTTACCTGAGCTGGCTGACACCCACAGGTGTGGCTGGGAGACCACGGAGGCCAGTGGGGCATGACAGTCACTAGACCAATTTTGCAGCCGGAGGGAGTCCTCCTTGCAGCTGAGAAATGCCACACAGCCTCTGCTAGGGATGAAGGAAGTGCACGCTGACCCCTGCCTGGCCAGCCAGCAAGAGCTGGGCACAGGGTGGTGCTGGACATTTGGGGATGAATGTGGCACCAGCTCCTGCCCTTGCTTTGTTTTCCAGCTCAAAGCACCAAGCAGACGTGTCTCGTTGACACCAGCTTTATTCACTCATTCACTCTTCCGGCAAATATTTATTGAGCGCCTGCTTTGTGGCCACACTGGTGCCGAGCACAAGCGATGCACAGCAAGCAAAACGATCAAGGCCTCTGCTCTCATAGAGGCAGAAAAAAGTGAACATGGAACTGGGTGAGCAAGGGGCTGGGTGAGACTTCAGACAAGGTGGTCAGGGAAAGACTTTGTAGCTCTAGAGGTCAGAATTTGGACCAATAGAGGGATGTTATCATGATTAAGCATAAGAGTTTTGATATATCATGATTAATCATGAGTTGAATAAGGTAGTGAGCTCCCCATCGCTAGAGGCATGCAAGTAGAGGCTGAAAGACTCCACATGGGGAATGTTGTAGCAGGTCCTTATAGGCTGGGCAAGACCTGAGCATGTCCATGTAATTAAAATCTGTCACTGTGGCACCATTGTAAAGACCACTCTTGGGAAGTTCTTCCTTGAAAGAAAATGGGTGAATAGTCCTGAATACCTAGGTGATAGTCTGGGCGGCTTCAACCTCTCAGATGTGGATTCTTTGTCCCCATCCCTGCATGTCCAGGCTCAAGGACTCCTCAAAGATTCCTTCCCAGAGACGTCAGTGCCGCCACCTCCTTGGAGGAGGGTCCCTGGGGAAGGACATCTCAGCTGCAGGGTTGTGGATGCCTTTGTGAGTACATTCATCTGTTTAACAAATGCACACTGAAGTACATGCATGCAGGCTCTGGACTCAGACCTGTCTGGGTTCAAATCCTGCCTTTGCCTCTCCTCCACTGAATGATTGATCAAGTCAGACGATTCCTCTGAGCCATGGTTTCCACGTCTGTACAAAGCCGGAAATATTGTGTAACTGTTAAGTTTGTTGTGAGGCTTAAAGAAATAAAACAAGTTCCTGCCAGTAAGTGTCTTCGTATACAGTAAGTGCTCAAAAAAATAAAGTGGTGACGATGGTGATGAGGGTTGCCGACCTGTTTTTTTTTTTTTTTTTTTTTCGGTACGCAGGCCTCTCACTGCTGTGGTCTCTCCCGTTGTGGAGCACAGGCTCCGGACGCGCAGGCTCAGCGGCCATGGCTCACGGGCCCAGCCGCTCCGAGGCATGTGGGATCTTCCTGGACCGGGGCACGAACCCATGTCTCCTACATCGGCAGGCGGACTCCCAACCACTGCGCCACCAGGGAAGCCTCCGACTTGTTTGTTGACTCATCTATTCACATGGTCTTCTGGCAAACATTTCTTGGAGGCTGGGCGTTCACATCCCTCTGTGCTGCCTGTGGGGAGCTGGCATCAGTTCTCTGAACCTCCCCCGTGAAGTTCCTCCTGACTGGTCAGTCTCCTGGTGTATCAGTTTCCTATGGCTGCTGTCCCAAATCACCACAAATATAACGCCTTCAAACAAAACCAGTTTATTTTTTTCTTGGAGTATAATTGCTTTGCAATGTTGTGTTCGTTTCTGCTGTAGAACAAAGTGAATCAGCTATATGTATACATATATCCCCTCCCTCTTGAGCCTCCCTCTGACCCCCACCCCGTCCCACCCCTTTAGGACATCACAGAGCACTGAGCTGAGCTCCCTGTGCTATACTGCAGCTTCCCACTAGCTATGTATTTTAAACATGGTAGTATATATATGTCAATGCTACCCTCTCAATTCGTCCCACCCTCCCATTCCCACCCTGTGTCCACAAGTCCGTTCTCTACGTCTGTGTCTCTTTTCCTACCCTGCAAATAGGTTCATAAGTACCATTTTTCTAGATTCCACATATATGTATTAATATATGATATTTGTTTTTCTCTTTCTGACTTACTTCACTCTGTATGACAGACTCTAAGTTCATCCACATCACTACAAATGCCCCAGATTTGTTCCTTTTTTATGACTGAGTAATATTCCATTGTATATATGTACCATATCTTCTTTATCTATTCATCATCTGTCGATGAATATTTCGGTTGCTTCCATGTCCTGGCTTTTGTAAATAGTGCTGCAAAGGACATTGTGGTACCTGTATCTTTTTGAATTATGTTTTTCTCAGGGTATATGCCCAGTAGTGGGATTGCTGGGTCATATGGTAGTTCTATTTTTAGTTTTTTAAGGAACCTCCATACTGTTCTCCAAAGCGGCTGTATGAATTTACATTCCCACCAACAGTGCAAGAGGGTTCCCTTTTCTCCACACCCTCTCCTTGTAGATTTTTTGATGATGGCCATTCTAACGGGTGTGAGGTGATACCTCATTATGGTTTTGATTTGCATTTCTCTAATAATTAGTGATGTTCAGCATCTTTTCATGTGTTTGTTGGCCATCTGTATGTCTTCTTTGGAGAAATGTCTATTTAGGTCTTCCACACTTTTTTTTTTTTTTTTTTGCGGTACGTGGGCCTCTCACTGTTGTGGCCTCTCCTGTTGCAGAGCACAGGCTCTGGACGTGCAGGCTCAGCGGCCATGGCTCACGGGCCCAGCCACTCTGCGGCACGTGGGATTTTCCCAGATCGGGGCACAAACCCGTGTCCCCTGCATCGGCAGGCGGACTCTCAACCACTGCGCCACCAAGGAAGCCCCCACCCATTTTTTGATTGAAACAAAACCATTTTATTATCTCACAGTTCGGGAAGTCAGATGTCTGGAAATGGGTCTCCCTGGGTTAACATCAAGGTGTCAGCAGGACTGCATTCCTTCTGGAGACCCTGGGGGAGAACCTGTTCCTTGCTTTTTCCAGCTTCAAAAAAGTTGTTCACGTTCCTTGGCTCATGGCTCCTACCTCTATCTTCAAAACCAGCAGTGTAGGGACTTCCCCGGTGGTCCAGTGGTTAACACTTCATCTTCCAATGCAGGGTGTGTGGGTTTGATCCCTGGTTGGGGAACTGGGATCCTACATGCCTCGAGGCCAATAAACCCAAAACATAAAAAAAAAAACCCCAGAAGCAAAATTGTGACAAATTCAATCAAGACTTTAAAAATGGTCCACATTAAAAAAAAAATCTTAAAAAAAAAAAAAAAGCAGTGTATCATCTTCAAATCTCTCTCTGACTCTCCAACCTCTGCTTCCCTCCTCACATCTCCTTCTCTGACTCTGACCCTCACGCTTCCCTGTTACAAGGACCCTCGTGATGACTTTGAGTCACCTGGGTAATCCAAGATAATCTCTCCATCTCGAGATCCTTAATGCAATCACATCTTCAAAGTCCCTTTTGCCATGTAAAGTCACATTTGCACATTCTGGGGATGTGGACGTGGACATCTCTGGGAGGCCATGATTTTCCCAACCACATCTGGGTCCACTGCCTTGGCCCCCGCCACCTGGCTCTCTTGATTCTTTCCAGGTCTCTCTTCCCATGAAAGGAAACTTCTGCCCCAGGTCACTCAAGTCTTTGGGCTTTGGTATATCATCCCATCTGTCTAAATGCTCCTCTGCTCTCCCTTTGTCTGGTGTTACTCACCCTTCACATCTCCACACCACCCCCTCCTTCCCCCCACCCCACCCCAGTTTCACCAAGTCCCCAGATTAGATTAAATCCCCACCTTGTAAATCACCTGAAGTCACAATGGCATGCGTGCTACTCCTTACTGCCTGCCTCCTTCCGGTCACTCTAAAGCACCCTAGGGGCAGGGGCTGTGACTCTTGCTTACTGCTACATCCTCACACCTAGCACAGCACCAGGAGTGTCGCAGCCCTTGGAAACAACTTGTTAGTTTGAATTGAGTCGTTGCCTTTTCTCGTCCTGCCCCATGGCTGGCTTCCTTGTTGCTATATACAGGGGTATTCACTTCTTAGGGATGCTGTCACAAAACATCACAAGCTGGGTGACTTCAATGACAGAAATGGATCATCTCAGAGTTCTGGAAGATAGAAGTCCACGATCAACGTGTTGTCAGGGTTGGCTCTATTTGAAGGCTGTGGTGGAGACAGAGTCTGTTTCATTCCTCTCTCCCTGCTTATGGTGGTTTGCCGGCAATCTTTGGCAACCCTTGTGTTATAGATATATCACCCTGATCTCTGCCTTCACCTTCACATAGCCTTCTCCCTGTGCATGTCGGTCTCTGTGTCCAAATTTCCCCCTTTTATAAGGACACAGTCATATTGGATTAGGGCCCACCCTCATGACCTCATTTTAACTTGATCATCTGGAAAGAACCTATTTCCAAATACAGTCCAAAATCCCATGCACAGGTACTGGGGGTTAGGACTTTTAACATCTTTGCAGGGGGGACACAATTTAACCCATAACACAAGGCTTCTGCCCTCAGTCACCCACACTTGAAACCTCAATCATCTTTGCCTCCACTTTCATATAATTCAGAAAATATGGGTAAAGGGACTTACTAAGTAAAAGAGACCCTTAAGCTGAGTCTTTTTTTTTGGTCACGCTGCACTGCATGCGGGATCTTAGTTCCCCAACCAGGGATCAAACTCATGCCCCCTGCAATGGAAGCCTGGAGTCCTAACCACTGGACCACCAAGGAATTCCCTAGAAGACATCTTAATCCTGCTTTCAAGACCTGCAAGTGAGGAAGAGCAGATGTGCCTTTGGAATTCCTATTTCTCAGGCTGTATCACCTGGAGGAATGAAAATGAAGAGATTTATTTATTTATTTATTGCAAATAATTGCAAGAAAATATTTCCTTGGCTTGGCCCTGCCCTACCATCCTCTTCCACTTTTCTGAAGTCTCTCAAGTTCTCGCCCCAGGTCGATTGCAGGAGATGTCTCACAGACACTCCTAGATAAGTGTACTTTTCGCCACCTCTTGCACCACTAGCTTTGCTACACCGGGAAGAGGTTTCTCATTTCAGCCCCAATGGCAGTGTTGCAAAACAGGTACTTCCAATGTCCAGTTTTTTTGCCACCCACATGATTCTTTTTTTTTTAATTGAAGTATAGTTGATTTACAATGTCCTGTTAGTTTCAGGTGTACAGCACAGTGATTCAGAGATATATATATATTCTTTTTCAGATTCTTTTCCCTTACAGGTTATTACAAATATAATATAGGTTATTATATTGAGTATAGTTCCCTGTACTATACAGCAGGTCCTTGTTGATTATTTTATATATAGTAGTGTATACATGTTAATCATAAACTCCTAATTTATATCTCCCCCCCTTTCCCCTTTGGTAACCATAAATTCATTTTCTATGTCTATGAGTCTCTTTCTGTTTTGTAAATAAGCTCATTTGTATCTTTTTCTTTTCTTAGATTCCGTATAAGCGATATCATATGGTATTTGTCTTTGTCTGGCTTACTTCACTTAGTATGATAAATCTTTAGGTCCATCCATGTGTTTGCAAACGCCACTGTCCAGTTTGAGATGCACAGAACGTGAGGTCGTTGTCCAAGGCTGCACACTTGCAAAGTGGTGGAGCCATGATTGAGCCCTGTGTGTCTGACTCTAGGACTTGCGCCTGTAACCCTGCCTTAATAAATCACAGCCCCAAGTTGATGGGAGGAAAAGCAGGTCCAGAGGAAGAAAGGGCACAGCATGGTCAGAGGTGAATCTGACCCCAAATCCATATAGACTATTATCTTTTCCCTTTTTTAAGGAATTAGAACTTATGAACAAAAACATGCATGGTCCAAGGCATCGTTTTCCAATACCTTCTTATGAAAAATTTCAAACATATAGCAAAGTTGAAAGAATGTTGCTGTGAACTCTCATATACCCACCACCTAGATTCTACTTTCATATTTTGCCATACTTGCTTTATCACACATCTGTCTATCCATCCATCATCCACTCATCAATCGATCCATCCATCCATCCC
The DNA here is from genome assembly GCF_008692025.1 of Phocoena sinus. Taxonomy (NCBI): domain Eukaryota; kingdom Metazoa; phylum Chordata; class Mammalia; order Artiodactyla; family Phocoenidae; genus Phocoena; species Phocoena sinus. The sequence goes on along the minus strand of NC_045765.1, from coordinate 10,457,386 downwards.
TTCATCCCACTATCTGTCGTATCTAAGCATCTTAATTTTGATGCTTCCAAAGAAGTTGCATTATCAGTACCATCCCCCTCTAAGTAGTTCATCACGCAGAGAGTTAACTAGAATTCAATATTTGTATATAGATTTTTATCTTTTGAGATCAAATTTACGTTAAGTGAAATGCACAGATCTCAGGTGTAATTTGCTAACTTTGGACAAATGCCTACTTCGGTGTAACCCAAATTTCTCTTGAACTGTAGAATATCACCAACCTCACCCCACAGAGATATAACATATTACCCTCCATTTTTTTCTTTTATATGGAAGTATAATGTATACCCAGTAAAGTCCACAAATCCTAAGCGGATAGCTCAATGAATTTTTATATGAACGCTAAGCTTTTAACCCCTGGGCTGCACTTGGAGTCACTTTTCTTCTTGCTAACTGGATTTTGTCTCTGGGGTAGATTCTTTGATATTAATATAAATCAATTAGGTTTTTCAATTAAGAGTGATTTTGCTCCCAGATGACAGTTGGCAATATCTGGTGGCATTTAGGTTGTCACCACTTGGGAGGTGCTACTGGCATTTTGTAGGTAGAGGTCAGGGATGCTGCTAAACATCCTACAATGCACAGGACAGCCTCTTCCACCCACCCCACCCCCCCAGCAAAGGATTATCTGGCTCCAAACGTCAATAGTGTCAAAATGAAGAAACCCTGATATCAATAGACCTCAAATCTTCCAATCCATCCATCCTCCAGCATTACCCAGATGTGTCTGGATTTGAGACTGAATCAGCTTAGGCTCCATCAAGGGGTCCTGCACACCATATATAAATAACTACACACCAAGATCAGAAGGGGGATGAAGCATCAAAGAGGCACAGAAACCACAGAGGAGGTGCAGTGGATCTGTTTCATTCGCCTCTTTATGTACAGAGCTTGGTGCCTGGTGACTGGTAAGTAAATAAATGAATTGGTCAGGAAACTCCTTTACTGTTATTTTTTTGCACACCTCCTGCATGTCAGGTACCCTCTGTGGTATTCACAAATCTAGGGACTGTAAGAGATCCAAACCCACATGTGTGATCGTGTGGTCAAACTCTTTCACGGAGGAAGTTACAGAGTGCTCTGGAAACCGGAATGGGAGGTAAGCATGCTGTCTGTGGGAGGTGGAGGTGGGGAGCGAGGGCCCTTCATGAATCATAGGACCTGTAAACAAAGCATTTGAAGGAATGTGTCAGGTGAAGAGAGGGAGAGCAGTCCTGACAGAGGGAACAGCCCGGGCAAAGGCTTGGAGGGGAGAGATCATGCCAGATGTTGTGGGCATGGGAGGATGCTCTGGCACTGCTGAGTCCCTGGTTTATGGGGAAACAATGCGCTCAGGCGAATGCGCGGGGGCGGGGGTGAGGCTGGTCCCAGATCACGATGAGCCTTAAGAGCCAGGCTGGGGACTTTGGACTTGATCGTGAGGGCAATGAGAAGGCACAGAAGAATTCAGACCAGGGGCGGGGCATGGACAGTTTTGCATTTTTGGAAGGTCATTCTGGGTGGGTGGAGGCAGAGGATGCGTAAAGAGGCCGTTTCAAAAAGTCAGAGATGACGAAGGCTTGAACTCAGGTGGGGTTTGGGGGCAGAGGATCAAGAATGACGTAGAAGTTTCCGAGGATGGAAAGAGTCCAGGACAGGGTTTCACATAGCGCACCCCCAGAAGGCTGATTTCCCAAGGCTGCTAAGCCCTCATAGAGCTAAAGTAAATAGAATAGGGTGCCCTTCTCAACTCCACTGAGGAAATCCTAGGACTTTATTTTTTTATTCAACAAGTATTTGAGGGCCCATTGTGTGTCATTCACGGGGGATAGAGCCATGACTAAGATAGACCCAGACCTGCCCCCCAGGGGGAAATGGAGACAATAAGCAAGTGAACAAATGGATGATACAATTTAGAAAATTGGCTTGGGCAGGAGGGGCATATAAAAAGAGGATGATAAAGTGGCACATGATGGATAAGGCAGGACAGTTTGGAGGGGTGGTGAAGGCAAACCTCTCTGGCGAGGTGATATCTCAATGGAGGCTTGAGAGATGGGAAGGTGCCAGTTGTGTAGAGTCAGGCAGAGGTAAGAGCAGGTGCAAAGGCCCTGAGGTGGGCCTGAAGCGTGAAAAGAAATTGTCCTGAGGCGAGTCAGGCACAGAGGGAACAGCATGTACAAAGGACCTGAGGTTGCAAAGCCCTCACATGTGCAACTTCCAGCAAAGAGACCAGTGTGGTAGATCAGAGAGAGAGGGGAGAGGAGAGGGAAAAAAAGACTAAGAGGTGGCTGGAGCCAGACCCGAGGGCTGTGGAGGTCTTGGTGAGGAATTTAGATTTTATTCCACATGTGGTATGAGGAGGACATTGGAGAGTCTGAACAGATGCACTGTGGAGAGTGATTTGGAGCAGAGCAAGAAGGGAGGCAGGGAGCCAATGAGCAACGTGTCCTCATTGTTCAGGTGAAAAACTATGGGCTGGCCCAAAAGTTCGTTCGGGTTTTCCCATGGGATGTAATGGAAAAACCCGAATGAACTTTTTGGCTAGCCCAATATTATTCGGACAGGCCTCAGTTCAGCACCGCCCTCTGCCAATTACATCTAAAAATTTCTAAATATTATATGATATCACTTATATGGGAAATCTAAAAAAAAAAAAGATACAAATGAACTTATTTACAAAACAGAAACAGACTCACTGACTTCAAAACACACTTATGGTTACCAAAGGGGAGAAAGGTCCGGGGGAGGGATAAATTAGGAATTTGGGATTAATGTATACACACTATTATATATAAAACAGATGATCAACAAGGACCTACTGTACAGCACAGGGAACTCTACTCAAGATTCTGTAATAAGCTATAAGGGAAAAGAATCTGAAAAAGAATAGGTATAGGTATAACTGAATCATTTCGCGGTACACTTGAAACTAACACAGCATTGTAAATCAACTGTACTCCAATATAAAATAAAAATTAAATTAAAAAAATAAAATTTTAAAGTTAATTAAAACCTTTTTGTTGAGGTATAACATCTACCCACTGAAGTGTACAATGCCCTGGTCATAAGTGGATGACTCAATGAAGTTTTACTTACGAGTAACCTCCACACCGCCCAAGGTATAGAACATTCCTTTCCTTTAGAACATGGTTTCTCAAGCCACCACAGTACTGATGTTTGGCGTGGGATGATCCTTTGTTGGGAGGGGCTGTCTTGTGTACTGTAGGATGTTGACCTCGACCCCAGCCAACACCCACTAGATGCCAATAGCACCCACATCACACCTCTTACTTGTTTTTTTGTTCCCTGGAAGTTTGTGCATTTTGACTACCTTCACCCATTTCCTGCACCCCTCCCCCCCCCACCTCTGGCAACCACCAATCTGTTCTCTGTATTACTGAGTATGGTTTGTTTAGATTCCACATGTGAAATCATACGGTACTTGTATTTCTCTGCCCTGCTTATTTCACTTAGCATAATACCCTTCAGGTGCATCCTTGTTGTTGCAAATGACAAGATTTTCTCCTATTTATGGCTAAATGATATTCCAGTGTGTGTGTGTGTGTGTGTGTGTGTGTGTGTGTGTGTGTGTGTGTGTGTCTGTGATGCTTTCTTTATCCATTCATCCATTGATAGACACTTAGGTTGTTTCCATGTCTTGGCTATTGTAAATAATGCTGCAATGACGTGGAGGTGCAGATATCTCTTTGAGATCAAGATTTTATTTCCTTTGGATAAATACCCAGAAGTGGGATTGCTGGATCATATGGTAGTTTTATTTTAAAATTTTTAACTGTAGGGGCTGCACCAATTTACATTTCACCAACAGTGCATGAGGATTCCCTTTTCTCCACATCTTCACTAGCATTTGTTGTCTTGTCTTTTTTTATAGCAATTTATATATACATATATATGTGTGTGTGTATATGATTATTTTAAGGTGCTGAATAATCATATATATATGATTATTTTAAGGTGCTAAACACTGTTTTTCTTTACTTTTTTTATTGAAGTATAGTTGATTTACAATATCATGTTAGTTTCAGGTATACAGAACAGTGATTCAGTTGTGCATATATATATATATTCTTTTTCAGATTCTTTTCCCTTATAGGTTATTACAAATATTGAATATAGTTCCCTGTGCTATACAGTAGGTCCTTGTTGGTTATCTGTTTTACATATAGTAGTGTATATGTTAATTAACCTCCTAATTTATCCCTCCCCCGCCTCCTTTCCCCCTTGGTAACTATAAGTTTGTTTTCTATGTCTGTGAGTCTCTTTCTGTTTTGTAAATAAGTTCATTTGTATCTTTTTTTATTAGATTCCACACATAAGCGATGTCACATGATATTTGTCTTTGTCTGGTTTACTTCACTTAGTCTGATAATCTCTAGGTCCATCCATGTTGCTGCAAATGGCATTATTTCATTCTTTTTATGGCTGAGTAATATTCCATTGTATATATGTGCCACATCTTCTTTATGCATTCATCTGTCGATGGACATCTAGGTTGCTTCCATGTCTTGGCTATTGTGAATAGTGCTGCTATGAACTATCTCGTCTTTTTGGTGATAGCCATCCTAAGAGGTTGAAGCAACATCTCATTATGGTTTTGATTTGCATTTTCCTGATGATTAGTGACATTCAGCACCTTTTCATGTAACTGTTGGCCATCTGTATGTCTTCTTTGAGAACACTTCCCAGTTTGGACAGCTCAGAATGTCCCCAGACAGTGCCAAATGTCCCTGGGGAGCATAATTGTCCCTGATTGAGAACTGCTGCTCTAGAAGTTTCCCTCATGCTCCTTTTCCAATGTCCCCATCCCCAGCACATCATTGGCTTTCATTCCCATCTGTTAGTCTTGCCTGTTCTTGAACATATTATGAATGGAAACATAAGCTGCCTCACTGCAGTCTTGTGTGATTATAGAGCTTCTTTGCACCTCAGTTTCTTTCTCTGTGAAATGGGTTGATGAATGCACCACCTCATAGAACCAAATGAGCCATTAAAGCCTGTAAAGGAAGGAGCTCAGAGAAAACATTGAATAAATACTGCGATTTAATGTCAGCGCCCTTAGCTCCTGGCACACTTCTTCTTGTTTCCCTAATGGCTGGCATACAGTAGGTGGTCAGTAAGCATTATTATTATTGTAGTCATTATCGCTGCTGTAGAGTGACAAGGATTTGAACCCAGGCTACCTCTAGCACCAGTCTCATACCCTCTTGACTTCTAAACCTGACAACCTGGCCTTGCCCATTTTCCTGCATGGAAACAACTGTCTCAAGAATCACTGATAGCTTCTCCTGAGCTTCTTCCACCTCTGCTATTTTCTTTTGTTGTTGTTGCACACAAGCAGGATCTTAGTTCCCCAACCAGGGATCGAACTCATGCCACCTGTAGTGGAAGCGTGCAGTCTTAACCACTGAACCGCCAGGGGAGTCCCTACCTCTGCCTTTTATACGACATGTATATGGTAGTCTCTCCCTTGCCCTCAAAACCCACTGCTCCCGCAGGTTCAGTGATGACCGACCGTGTGGGTTACCCCTCCTGCTTCTCTGATTGTGCCTCTACCACTAGCTTCTCTCTCCCTTTCTGCCCAGGCAGTATCCTCAGCCTTCTGTCTTGCTCAGACAGCCCAGCCCAGCCCTGACGTTTCCCTTCTTCCCCCAGCAATGCCATCGGAAAGCAAGGCTGGCACAGGCCACACGGTCATTCTGGGTCCAGCAGAAGCCAGAGGTTGCTTTGCCCCTTCTCTGACCCTGCTGTTCTCTCCATGTCCCCACAGAAGGGCAGGCAGACCTCTGAGAGAAGAGCATCCAGAGACCTGCCCTCATCTTCCCCCATTCCCAAGTGGTCTTGCTGACGTAGCTCAGCATCGTCAAGGGTAGAGAAGGGAATATGGATCCCACCCCATCCTTGTCATTGGTGCAGGAACTGCCAAGCCGGGGGAGACAGAACAAAGAGAGGCAAAGGTATTTATAGTTAAGATGACTAAGATTAAATAATAAGAATAATATCTTAAATAATTAACATTATTTATAGTGGGGAGCACTCAGATCCCAGACCAGTGTTATCCAATAGAAAGAGAACCCAAGAACCCAAGTCACATACGTAATTGGAGATTTTCCAGTAGCCACATTAAAAGAGTAAAAAGACACTGGTGCTGTTCATTTTCATCATCTATTTTATTTAACCAGTATATCCAAATAGTTTTCATTTCAATCAGTAACTAGTATAAAATGACTAAGGAGATATTTTACATTATTTTCTCATACTACATCTTCAAAATCCGGTATGCATTTTCAACTTTATAGAGCATCTCATTTCGGACACTAGATTTGTAATCTGAACTCTTGATCTGTATTTAGATTTCATAAAGCTCCAGTAGAAAAAGTACATCCGCTGATTATTAGGCACATGCTAATCAAAACTACAGTGAGGTACCACCTCACACTAGTTAGAATGGCCATCATTAAAATGTCTACAAATAACAAATGCTGGAGAGGGTGTGGATAAAAGGGAATCCTCTACACTGTTGGTGGGAATGTAAATTGGTGCAGCCCCTATGGAGAACAGTATTGAGGTTCCTTAAAAAACTAAAAATAAAGCTAACATATGATCCAGCAACCCCACTCCTGGGCATGTATCTGTAGAAAACCATACTTTGAAAAGATACATGCACCCCAATATTCATTGCAGCACTATTCACAATAGCCAAGACATGGAAACAACCTAAATGTCCATCGACAGACGAATAGATAAAGATGTGGTACATATACACAATGGAGTATTACTCAGCTGTAAAAAAGAATGAAATAATGTTATTTGCAGCAACATGGATAGACCTAGAGATAGATTATCACACTAAGTGAAGTAAGCCAGACAAAGACAAGTATCATATGATATCGCTTATGTGTGGAATCTAAAGTATGACACAAATGAACTTGTCTACCAAAAAACAACAGACTCACAGATATAGAGAACAGACTTGTGGTTACCAAGTGGGAGGGGGAGTGGGGGAGGGAAGGATTGGGAGCTTGGGATTAGCAGATGCAAACTATTATTTATAGAATGGATAAACAACAAGATCCTACTGTATAGCACAGGTGACTATATTCAACATCCTGGGATAAACCGTAATGGAAAAGAACATGAAAAAGAATGTACATATATGTATAGCTGAATCACTTTGCTGTACAGTAGATATTAACACAACATTGTATATCAACTATACTTCAATAAAATAAATTTAAAAAAAGAAAAAGTACATTCACATGCTTAAGCTGTTCCAAGCCTACTCATAAATTTTCTAATAACTCAACTGAGGATTGTTCTTTTTAAAATTCAGATTAAAGAAAATTAAAAATTCAGTTCCTCAGTCACACCAGCCACATTTCAAGTGCTCAGTGGCCACGTGTGGCTCATGGTGGGTGGTCCTGTTGGATGGCACAGATATAGAACATTATCCAGAAAGTTCCACTGGACAACAGTGTGGCTTTAGACCAAGTTTTTTGTTTTCTTGGGGGGGGGTTGTTTGTTTGTTTGTGTTTTTTTATCAGTGTCAGTATTGACATTTGGGGCTGAATAATTCATTGTCAAGTGTGTTTGTCTTTTGCACTGTAGGATATTCACCAACATCCCTGTTCTCTATCCACTAGATGCCAGTAGCAGCCCCCCTTCCCCTCATGACAACCAAAAATGACTCTAGACATTGCCAAATGTCCTCTGGGGGGTGGGGGGAATAACCCTTAGGTGAGAAACACTGTTTTCGATCAAAACAGAGTTCAAATCCTAGTTCTGCTCTGTGCTAGATGAGTGACTTTGGGCAAATCCCTAAGCCTCGGCATTCTCATCTGTGCAATGGGGCAATGAGTAGCAACCACCTTATAGAATCACTGTGAGGGTAAAACCTAGCTTCAGGGTCATGGGGATGACTGGAAGCCATGCCCAGCGCATAGTAGGTGTTCAATAAACAGTAGTTGTGATTACCCATTGTGAACCTAAACCCATAAACCCCTGTGCACCCGTTGTAAGAGCAGGGCAGCTCCTGGACTCTAAGGCCTCTCTGATGGTGTTCGGGGGTGCTCGTTGACATGTCCTGGAGAGACAGAGGATTTAAATCCAGGCCTCACATGTTTAAATAGGCAGAGTTCGGAGAGTCCAAGGATCTGGGGTCTGGTCCCAGCTGTGTCACTGATCTTGCTGGTTCTGGTACTTTTTGGGTGCCCAACTTTCCCCTCTGTGAGGTGCGTGGAGCTGACCACCGTGATCTCCCACTGGACCCTCTAGCTTGGCCTCTATTTCTGATTGTTTCCTTAAGGAAGGGAAGAGGTGCCCGGGTAGACAACAAAGGGAGGGGGTTTGGACAAAAGCCAGACTCCACTCCCTGCTTCCTGCTGCCTCCAGTCTTTGCTAACACTGTGTCTTTTCCCTGGAAAACTCCTTTCTCTACTCCCCACCTCCCCTGGCCCAGCTGGCTTCAGCTTATCCTTCAGGACTTGGTGTATGTGGCACCTCCTCCAGGAAGCCTTCCCTGATCCCCTGCCCCTTCCCAGTCTGGGACTGGTGTCTCCCACCGACTTCTATGCTTCTGCCACCCCACCTTGATCATTTGTCCATCTTGGCCAGGCTGCATGCCTGAAGTGTAGTAGGGGCTCAGCAGAGTGTGTCTATGCTGAGAGCGAGTGAACGGCATCCAGGCAAGAAAGGTGGAGAGTAGGTTAGCAGGACGCCGCATTGAGCATGAAGGACCAGGGGGCAGGGGTGGTGGGTGGGTGTTCGGATAAGCTCGCCTTGGCTACAGGTCCATGGAGTTTGGCTCTGGGTACCAGATGCAGGAGAGATGTGAGGTTTCGTGGGGTGGCCACTGCCTGCCACCTTCACACCTGCGTGTGCCGTCCCCTGGATGAGAAGATAAACCCACCTGTCTGGCTGTTAGAGGCTTGAGGGGTGGGCCAGGAGGGAGGGTGAGGGTCTCCTGAGTGCCTGGACGAGGGAGGAGCATGGGGGACACTGGGGATCATGTACCTAAGGAGGGTCGCCCTGGCAAAATCTGTTTGGCAGACGGTGGGGGAGAAGGGCAGCTGTTGTAACAGCCCAGGCCTGGGGTGACAAGAATCCCTGGAGGCTGCAGCCTTGTCAGGGAGGAAGCAGAATCCCACGCCAGCCCCTCCTGCTCTTCTCTGCCCCTGGAGCCGCTGAAGGGCTTGGCTGGGGAGTGAGCACTGCAGCCCCCATGCTGGCCATTTGGGGCCTGGAGGGGTACAGGGGGGGCACAGGGTGGCTCTGAGGGACTCCCCAAGTGGACAACACCACCAGCCCTCTGCTTCCCTGGCTGCCAGGGAGTTCCCATGTGGGAATGCAGTCTCCCACTCCGCACATTCCAAAACCCTGGGAGCCAGCCGTGCCTCCCCCAGGGAGGGTCCACCCAGCTCGGTCTGGTGGTGCCAGCCCCTGAGCAGGAAGTTGTCAGGTAGAACCCAGGGGACTTGAAAGATTAGGACAGATCTATGGTCATCCTTCTGTTCACCTTTAAGGCCAGCCGGACCCTTGGGTGGGGGGCAGGGGTAGGGGTGGGGTAGGGGGGCGTCTCTTGGTCTGGCAACAGGCATTTTGGGAGCCAGGCTGAGTCTGGTGGGGGGGGATCCCCTGGGCCCCTCTTCACAGAGGGTATCAGTCGGCGGGCGTTAGTCGCCACGAGGGCACTGAATAATGCCAGCTGAACTTTGCCAGCTGCCGAGTCAGTGCTTCCTCCTAGGGCAGGCCCTGCCCCTCTCGGGAAGCTCAGCAAGGCGTGTCCTCAACGCCCTCCCAGGAGCCTGGCTGGCTCGACTAGGCTGGGTTCAGTCACTGGGACTTGTTCGGGGTGAGGCGCACTTCCCTGGGCGGGTGGGCAGGAGCATGGGCAGGGAAAGCCCTGCACACCTGGGGCGCCATCGGCGAGGGCAGATGCTGGCTCTGACCGTGACCCTCCTCCTCACCTGTGGGCCAGGTAAGCCGGGCTGAGCTGGGGCCAGCAGAGGAGTCGGACAGATTCCTGGAAAAGAGGGGCAGATGTGACAGGCTCCTCAGCTTCCCAAGCACCCCTCCAGGGGCAGCCACAAGGGCTTTTGCTTTTCAGCAAAGGCTTCCATCACAGCCAGCCAGGTGAGGCTACGTTTTCCAAACTGACTGGGGAGATTTCATACAGTGGCTACGTCATGAATTAAATATTGCTGGATCAGAGATACCCAGGCACCTCTTCTTTCTCTGGCTCACTTATACGTTCGTTCCCTAGGGTTTGGGTGTGGTTTTTTTGTTTTTTATTGGAGTATAGTTGATTTACAATGTTGTGTTAGTTTCAGGTGTACAGCAAAGTGATTCAGTTATACATTCATTCTTTTTTAGATTCTTTTCTCATATAGGTTATCAGAGAATACTGAGTAGAGTTCCCTGTGCTATACAGTAGGTCCTTATTGGTTATCTATCTGGGTTTGTTTGTTTGTTTATTGACACCTCGGATCCCAGTACCTGTGCTCAGCTCTCAGGTGGGAAATGAGAAAGCCACAGCCCCAGGCTTGCAGGAGCTCCAGGCTGGTGGGCGAGGCAGAGGGGTGCCCAGGCTCTCTTGGTACAAGGCTGAGCAGGAGGTTTGCCACCTTAGGGGTTCTGGAGGTGAGGGTTTGCCTAAACTGCAGGGTGGTGTTTTGTTGGCAGGGATTTCTACAGGTGCAATTAGTGGAAGAAGGAAAAGGGCACTCCTGGCAGGGAGAATGGGTGGGCAGAGGCCAGGAGGCAAGAAGGCGCAAGGTGTGTTTGGGTCATTCAATGTGATGTGAGCGCATTTGGGCTGCTTGAAGGGGGGATGCTGAGGGGAGGGGTGGGAGCAGAAAGGCAGACTGTGAGGGTTAGGGGAGGTATGTTCTTGGCTCTCAAGGGGCACTTTGCAGGCCTGTTGGTCATCTGAGGGATCAGCTTAGATCTGGCTAACCAGAGAAACTCACTGGCCTCAGGAAAAGCTCAGAGTCCAGCTTGGTGTTGGGCTCTCTCCCCTACAGAAAGAAGGTCCAAGATCCTCCACGTGTGGCTCCAGGGCTGCCTAGACCCCCGGACTGTTTTACTCCAGCTGCCTCCTTGGGCAGGAAGTCAGTACTTTCCAGCCAAACCGCTCTGGTGTCCAAGATAACCTGAGAACGGGCATCTACTATGTGCCAGGTGCTTAAATATCTGTTCGTTTACTCCTCCCAGGAGAAAGGACTGTCCTCAATGCTTGTCTGGGAAATGGAAGCCACTAAGGCCTGAAGGAGAGTGATGGTGGGGTCATCCTGCTTCCCCATCCTGAGGACTTCAGGCCCTGGACACTGGCAGCCCAGGAGCCACCCAGAGTAGGTGGGCTGCCTCCTCACCCACTCAGGCCTCACTGCAGCTCCTGAAGCAGGTGGAGAGGGCCCCCCAGCCCCCCAGCCCTGAGTCACCCAGGCCAGCCCTTGCCCCTGGAAGAGCTTTGTGGTTGGATGCCATTGTAAGGCACCCACACAATGGTCTGAATTGTGGGCGGGTTTGTATCAGACAATTCCACCACCTCTGATGGGGCGTGTCACCCTGAGCTGTCCCCAAAGCACATCACCACAAACAGAGGCTGTTTAACTGCTTTTGACCCCAAGGCTCCCTCAGAGTCTGATGCTGAGGGCTGTTTTAACTGAGCAGACTCTTGCTCCTGCCCAGTGAGGGCTGGTTGCCTGGACTAAGGGTTGACACCCCTCCCCAATTCCCCATCAATTCCACAGTAAACAGGACGCCTGTCAGGGCAGGGATCCCCCTGGAATATCAATTCAGACACCCTTCAGGACTCTTGATTTTAACGCTGGGAAAGACTCCCTTAATCCCTGGGCATTGATGAAAAGAAATCTAAATCCAATGCTGACAGGCTGTGTGTCCTTGGGCTTGACACCTAACCTCTCTGAGTTTCTATCTCCCCAAAGAGTAATTTTAAAAATTCCAGAGCCGGCGGAGATCCATTCCCCACTCACCTCTCCCTCCACCCTGGATTCATCTGGTGCATCTTCATCCACCTCTGCATCTTGTGCTTTTTCCCTCTTTGCCCCTGTGGCTGAAACACCCCAAGATCCCAGAGGACTGCAATAATCATCATTTTGTATTGCGTGCCTACTATGTGCCAGGGCTTTTTTTTTTTTAACATTATTAAGTATAATTGCTTTACAATGTTGTGTTAGTTTCTGCTGTGTAACAAAGTGAATCAGCTATATATATATACTACCAAATGTAAAATAGATAGCTAGTGGGAAGCAGCTGCATAGCACAGGGAGATCAGCTGGGTGCTTTGTGACCACCTAGAGCGGTGGGATAGGGAAGGTGGGAGGGAGATGCACGAGGGAGGGGACATGGAGATGTATGTGCCAGGGCTTTTACCTGCGTTATCTGGATTGAGCTTGTGTGGGTGAGAATAGGGGTATATTGCCTCCCATTTTACAGAAGAGGAAACTGAGGCTCAGAGAGGTTGAGCCTTTTGTTTAAAGTCACACAGCAGGGATCTGAACACCCATTTCTAGATGATTCCTAAGTCCTGACCTTTACCCTCTGCCTGGGAAGAGACTGAGGGTTGAGGAGGATTTCTCCTCTCCTGGCTGTTTCCTGGCCCTTGAGTACCTCCCCCAGGGGAGACAGCTGTCCTCCACTGCCCCTCTGAGCAGTATCCTGACAGCATAAAGATCTTGCTGTGCTGTTGAGCCCCTTCCTGCGTCCCTGGACAACAGTCATCGCCCCAGTCCAGGCTTGGCTGAGATATCCGAGGTCCAGGGAGGGAGATTATCAAGGGACAGGGCATTGGAGGGAGTAGGTGTGTGTGTGGAGGGTATCTGGAGCTGAGAGGTGGGCTCCAGAGTGTAACCTGCTCTGGCCAGAATTTCAGAATCTTTCACCACCTGTGACTCAGCTCCAGGAAAAGAGGAAAGGTTTGCTCATGTTTCCTCCCGATCACAAGGAATAGAGTCACCTTTCTTTCCAGTTACTGTGTGGCCTCCCCCAAAAGGAAGGTGCTGGATCCAGGCCGGCAGGGCAGCCCTAGGCTTCTTTATACCTAGGTTGTCCTTCTGGTCACTTGATGCTCCCAAGGTTGCCCCAGGCGAGCAGGTAAATGAACCCCTCCCGCCTTCAGGGAGACCCAAAGTTCCAGAGTGATGTGAATGGCCATCACCATTTCAGAGGTTAGGGGACAGAAGCTCAAAGAAGAAGGTTTCTCATGTGACCAGGGTAGATTTGGGCTTCAAACCCAGTGTGTCTGACTCCAAACACTACACTCTGCATCCCACTATCCAGGTCTGGCTTCTCGGCACATGTACCAGCCCGCTTCCTCATCTTCCTGCCCCTGCTCAGGGCTCAGAGCTGTCCCCAGGGACCTTAATGCATCATAAGCCCAGAGCTGTGGGAGGCAAATGCCAGGCCAGCTGTGATCAAGAGAAAGATCCTTGCTGAGCTGATATTCTAGCAGGGGGAGACAGACCATAACCCATAACAATAGTAAGTAAATTAGGTATTTAAGTATTAAGAAGGTGATAAGGAGAAAAATTTGGGACAGAGAATCTGGGGTGCTGGAGTGTGTTGCGGGGCGGGTTGCTCTTTTCAGTGGGGCGGGGTTGGGGGAAGGCTCCCTGAGAAGCAAAGACTTGAAGGGGGAGGACGTTATTGCTGTGGGTCCATGACTAACACATCCCAGTGAAACCCAGTGCAACATGGGGATAGATATTCTCTGATGTTATTTCTGCTTTAAAGATGGTGAAACTGAGGCTCCATGAAGTGAGCTGGGGCAGAACCAGGATGAAATCCAGGACTCCAGGACTTGAGTTCCAGCTGTGTGTGTGCGTGCATTTGTGCGCGCGCGTGTTACTGAATTTGTATGTGTGCACAAGTATGTGGGAGAGTGCGTGTGTGTGTGTGTGTGTGTGTGTGTGTGTGAGAGAGAGAGAGAGAGAGACAGAGAGAGAGAGAGAGAGAGAGAGAGAGAGAGAGAGTGAGAGCTCTTTCTTTCTTGCAGGGGGGTCCTCCTCTTTCTCTCCTGGCAGCATGTCCTCACTTTTCTCAGGTGGGAAGAAGAGCCTTTAGGTCTTTCCTTCCAGGGCACATAGGACTTCTGCCCTGGGGAACAGTTGGTGCTGAAATCCCCAAAGGACCACCCCCACCAGCAGTCCCTTGTGGGTGCAGGATGGGCCAGCAGGGCAGGGGAGCAGTGGGCTCTGCCCATTATCGGAGGCCCCTCCTGCAGGTGGGGATGGGCTTGGCATTTCCCCTGCTGTCCTGGGCTGGGTGCCTCCGCCCTGCACCCCCCTGCTGGGTCCATGCCTGGGAGGAGATGCCCAAGGAGCTTCCCCAGCTCGTCTGACCCCATACCTGCGTGGAGCCGGGCCTCACAACGGTCAAGGGAACAGACATTGCAGTGGGGCATCCTGCCTGGCTGTCCCCCACCCTCTCTGGACCTCTCATCCCACACTGACCAGTCTCATCTACCTCCATTGGACCACGCTGCCCCTTACAAGGGCTGTTCTGGGACAGCTGTCCTTTGGGCGTCCAGCTTTGTGACTCCCCAACATACAGTGAATCTGACCCCTGCTTCCCATCATTGATTCTTATCCTGGTCCCCACTTTCTCTGATTCTGACCCACTCCCTAAGAGTAACTCTGATCCAAGTTACCTCCTCCCTCTAATAATAATAATAATAATAATATTGTGATAAGTGCTATGCTAAAATGAGTTGTAATAATATCTTTATTATTTTATTTTATTTTGTATTTTTAAATTTTAATTCACATAAAGTTCAGTCTTTGGTGAATTTTGACAAATCATATTCATACAACAGTCGAGAACACTGTCGTGTGCCGGACACTGTTTTAAGCCCTTTGCATAGATTAATTCATTTAATACTCTTAGTGACCTGATGAAGTACATATCATTATCATTTCCACGTTGCAGATAAGGAAACCGAAACCGAGTTTCCTTTTTAGACTGGGACGCATAATAAGAAATACATTGTACCCTATGACCAGTTATGTGTAAGGCAGCCTGTCCCAGTACCTGGAACATAGTAGGTATGCAGTAAATATTCATTGCATAAATAAAGGAGGAGGAGACTACTGGCCTGCAGCCTCATTCCCCAGTCATGACAGATGCCCTGATAACCTCAGGGGATGCTAGTTCATCTGCACTGTCCAAAGTAAAACCCAAGCTCAGGTTGCCAGCACTGGCATGAAGACGAGCAAAACATCTTTTCTGACAGCTGCAACCTCCTCTGAGAGCCCCAGGATGAACTCAATCCTCAACTCTCCTGAGGCTCTTAGAGAAGCATCCAGCTTTGCCCCCTCTCCCTCTGTACCCCCCTCCATCCTCAGAGGGCCCTCTGGAAGAGCCCTTGGGTTTGTGTCAAGTGGTACCCACATGCCCCCCAACTTCAGCCAGGGCTCTGTCCCCAATCCTGTCATGGGTCCAGCTTCTCCTTTTGGGGACATTCTTGGGGACAATGTCCAGCCTAATTTTTGAGTCCCTACCTTCTTCACAGCCTGTCTCTGAGAACATGGCTGATCTGGGGCATGAAGCTTGGAGGACGCTTCAGGGACAAAGAACTGTCTTTTTAAAAATTTTTATTGGAGTATAGTTGATTTACAACATTGTGTTAGTTCCAGGTGTACAGCAAAGTGAGTCAGTTATACGTATACATATATCCACTCTATTTTAGATTCTTTTCCCATATAGGCCATTACAGAGTATTGAGTAGAGTTCCCTGTGCTATGCAGTAGGTCTTTATTAGTTATCTATTTTATATATAGTAGTGTGTATATGTCAGTCCCAATCTCCCAATTTATCCCTCCCCGCCTTTCCCCCTTGGTAACCATAAGTTTGTTTTCTACACCTATGACTCTATTTCTGTTTTGTAAATAAGTTCATTTGTACCATTTTTTTTAGATTCCACATACAAGCGATGTCACATGATATTAGTCTTTCTCTGTCTGACTTATTCACTCAGTATGACAATCTCTAGGTCCATCCATGTTGCTGCAGGTGGCATTATTTCATTCTTTTCATGGCTGAGTAATATTCCATTGTATATATGTACCACATCTTCTTTATCCATTCTTCTGTTGATGGACATTTAGGTTGTTCCCATGTCCTGGCTATTGTATCAATAAATAGTGCTGCAGTGAACATTGGGGTGCATGTATCTTTTTGAAGTATGGTTTTCTCTGGATATATGCCCAGGAGTGGGATTGCTGGATCACATGGTATCTCTATTTTTGGTTGTTTAAGGAACCTCCATACTGTTCTCCATAGTGGCTGTACCCATTTACATTCCCACCAACAGTATAGGAACTGTCTCTTAGAAACACAATTACCAGCAGCAACCATGCCTGAGCTTACGACCCAGGCAGTTCACAGCCCCCCATGCTGGGGAGAAACCCAGCGGGATGAAGGAAAAGCGCTGGGCTTTGCCTCCTTCCAGCATCACTCAGTTTACAAGGAATGAGCCTCTGCCTTCTGTGGTGTCCTGGGCCGTGCGGGTGGGCAGCTTTCCCCTGGGTGGATGAGCAGGAATTCTGAATTCTGGCTGCGTTCCTGTTTCAGGATCTGTTCTGAGTTGTCTGAGACTCCCTACTTCCTAGATTTATTACCCTCATCAACACAGTCAGTTTCATTTTTGCTTTTTATTTTTTTATTCCATCCTCCTCATCTTTTTTTTTGATAAAAGTATGTTAGAAATTTATTAGAAATATAAATGCATTAATCTTACAAAAATAAGAATTGACACTTAAAATGTGTAACAAAACTCCATGTTTTTTTCTGGTTAAATATTCAGAATCCTAAGAACATATTTCCATACGTGTGCTTATTTAATGAATATTGTGATAGGGTTATCACAATAGATGTATTTACCTAATATTTTAGGTTTGCTGAATGAAACAAATGAAAGAAGAACAAGAAAAAGCCAGACTGACAGACTAGAAGAAAGAGATCAAACCTATCATTATTGTTAAGAAGTAGTGTAGCTGTAGGGTCATTTTTTTTTTTTTAAATCTTGAGTCCCTAAGTTTGTAGGCTAGTCATCATCCCCTGGGTTATCAAGGGCAAACTCCTGCAAGATCCCCCGGAGTCTGGGGGTCTTGCCCTCAACCACCACCTCAAAGGAAGCCATTTATGTCTGATTGCACCCCTGCTACTTATAAGCAAGGCTGGCTCCTCAGCTCTAGGGGTGAGAGAGCCTGCAATTTGCCTGCTGGGGAGGAAGGACCAGACCTCTGGTATCTGGGACCTGGCAGGGTGGATGCAACCAAACGAAGAGGTACTCCTGGCAGCAACCAGCAGTGGGATGGGGAGTCCAAGAAACATAGACCCAGTCATCAGCGTTGCCCTTCATTAGCTACATTACCTTGGAAAGTGTTGCCACTCTGTGCCTCAGTTTGTCCATCTGTAAAATGGAAATAATTTCACTGACTAACAAAGAAGGCATATGGAAAGCACCCAGTGCAGGCCTGTGACCCTCTGGAGCCATTCAGAACCAGTGACTAAAGATAATAACACAAGGAAGCCCCAGGAGACAATAAATTCTGGACCTGCAGGTCACTGCATCCCTATTGCACTTTCCTTGTATTAATTTTTGAGTGCTAGTTTGCATGTTTGAGTGCTTAGCTCAGTGGGACCTGATAGCAGATGAGTGCTACCTGCATCTTAGCTCTACTGAGCTTTAAGGGCAGAAAGCACCCTAACCTGGACGCTGAGAAAGAAGCAGCCTGCTTAGGATAGGACAGAAGGCCCCAGAGAAGTAGGGTCACAACAGAACTGGATGTGGACCCTCACTCAGAGCCCTTGCCGCTACGGAGCTGAATCCCTGCTCACCCTTGGGGCAAGAGGAGGAGGCAACTTCTTGCTTCTTCTAGTTGAAGTCCCCAAAGGATTCAGACTGTGCATAAAGCCACCTCTCTTTAGGATATGTGCCTTCTTATTTGGGGTTCAGCCAGTCAGTATGAGGGGGGCTGGGATGGCCCTATCTTATCACAGATTCTTCTCCTCCCTTGGGTTCTAGGAAGCTGGCTCCTTCCAACCCAGAAGCTTATAGGGTGGAAATAATGATAATGAATTATTATATTATGTGGATAACTTAGTTCCATTCAGCAGGGGTGTGTGTGTGTATGCTGGGGTTCTTGGCATTGGTGGCTGTGTGTCCTTGGGAGTAATGTCCCCAATGTTCTCCTTCCATTTGCTTATCTCTCTCAGGGCTTCTGGGAGCATTTACACAGAAATCAATCCAACTCGATCATGATGTATTATTCTGCCATTTGCAGCAACGTGGGTGGGCCTAGAGAATATTATGCTTAGTGAAATAAGACAGAGAAAGACAAATACTGTATGGTATCACTTATATGTGAAATCATATCACTTATATGTGAAATCTAAACAAATATATAAATGAATGTATATGCGAAAGAGAAACACACTTAACGATATGGAAAACAAAAGAGTGGTTACCAAAGGTGAGAGGGAAGGGGGGAGGGGCAGGTTAGGAGTAGGGGGTTAAGAGATACAAACCACTGTGTATTGGGTTGGCCAAAAAGTTCGTTCGGTTAATGAATACGTTCGATAAAGTTCTTGGTGAAACTGAAAAATGTGTCTTATTTTTGCTTAAAACCAAACGAACTTTTTGGCCAACCCAATATAAAATAGATAAGCAACAAGGATATATTGTATAGCACAGGGAAGTATAGCTGCTATCTTGTAATAATTTTTTTTTTTTTTTTTTTTTTTTTTTTGCGGTACGCGGGCCTCTCACTGTTGTGGCCTCTCCCGTTGCGGAGCACAGGCTCCGGACGCGCAGGCTCAGCGGCCATGGCTCACGGATCTTCCCGGACCTGGGCACGAACCCGCGTCCCCTGCAACAGCAGGCAGACTCTCAACCATGTCGCCACCAGGGAAGCCCTCTTGTAATATTTTTAATGGAGTGTATATAAGCTGTAGAAATGCTGAATCACTAGGCTATACATTTGAAACTGATATAATATTGTAAATCAACTATACATCAATTTTAAAAGTCACCTCATTAACATGACAAAAGGCACCTTTATTGCTCTCATCGTGCAGGAAATTCCAAGGGTATTAAGAGCTCTTTGCCAGAAATGCGGACAAAGACCAAATACATATTTCTTATTATAAATTACAATATCACAGCTTTAAAGAACACTTTCCAGAGGAGGAGATACTTGAACTGTGTGGGGTTTTTTTTTTCATTTATTGAGGTAACATTGGTTTATAACATTATATAAGTTTCATGTGTACAATATTATATTTCGACTTCTATATACACTACAGCATGCTCACCACCAAAAGCTTAGTTTCCTCCATCACCATAGAGTTGATCTTCTTAACCCATTTCATCCTCCACCCATTCCATTTCCCTTCTGGTAACCTGTACTATGTTCTCTGTACCTATCTGTTTGTTTTTGCTTGGTTTGGTTTGTTCACTTATTTTTTTAAATTCGGTTTTATTTATGCAGTATTCTATTTATATGTTTGTTTTTTATATTCCACAACTAAGTGAGATCATATGGTATTTGACTTTCTCTGTCTGACTTATTCCATTTAGCATAATACCCTCTAGATCCACCCATGTTGTCACAAATAGCAAGATTTCATATTTTTTATGACTGAGTAGTAGTCCAGTGTGTATGTGTCACACACATTCTTTATCCTTTCATTCACTGATGGGCATTTAGGTTGTTTCAATATCTTGGCTATTGTAAATAATGCTGCAATGAACAGAGGGGTGCATATATTTTTTTTAGATTAGTGTTTTGATATTCTCTGGATAAATGCTCAGAAGTGAAATAGCTGAACCATATGGTAGTTCTATTATTAATTTTTTGAGGAATCTTTAGACTGTTTTTCATAGTGACTGCACCAATTTACATGAACACCAACAGTTTACGAGTGTTCAGTGCAATCCCTATCAAAATTCCAATGACATTTTTCACAGAAATAGAATTTTAAAATCCTAAAATTTATATGGAACCACAAAATACCCCGAATAGCCACAGCAGTCAGAGGAAAAAGAAATAAAAGGAATCCAAATCGGAAAAGAAGAAGTGAAATTGCCACTGTTTGCAGATGACATGATACTATACATAGAGAATCCTAAAGATGCTACCAGAAAACTATTAGAGCTAACCAATGAATTTGGTAAAGTAGCAGGATACAAAATTAGTGCACAGAAATCTCTTGCATTCCTAGACACTAATGATGAAAAATCAGAAAAAGAAATTAAGGAAACACTACCATTTACGATTGCAACAGAAAGAATAAAATACCTAGGAATAAACCTACCTAAGGAGACAAAAGACTTGTAGGTAGGAAACTATAAGACACTGATGAAAGAAATTAAAGATGATCCAAACAGATGGAGAGATATACCATGCTCTTGGATTGGAAGAATCAACATTGTGAAAATGACTATACTACCCAAAGCAACATACAGATTCAATGCAATCCCTATCAAATTACCAATGGCATTTTTTACAGAACTATAACAAAAAATCTTAAAATTTGTATGGAGACACAAAAGACCCTGATTAGCCAAAGCAGTGTTGAGGGGAAAAAAATAGAGCTGGAGGAAGTAGACTCCCTGACTTCAGACTATACTACAAAGCTACAGTCATCAAGACAATATGGTACTGGCACAAAACCAGAAATATACATGAATGGAACAGGATGAAAATCCCAGACATACACCCATGCACCTATGGTCAACTAATCTATGACACAGGAGGCAAGGATATACAATAGAGAAAAGACAGCCTCTTCAATAAGTGGTGCTGGGAAAACTGGACAGCTACCTGTAAAAGAATGAAATTAGAACACTCCCTAACACCATACACAAAAGTAAACTCAAAATGGATTAGAGAACTAAATGTAAGACTGAACACTATAAAACTCTTAGAGGACAACATAGGAAGAACACTCTTTGACATAAATCACAACAAGATCTTTTTTTTTTTTTTTTTTTTGCGGTATGCCGGCCTCTCACTGTTGTGGCCTCTCCTGTTGCGGAGCACAGGCTCTGGACGCGCAGGCTCAGCAGCCATGGCTCATGGGTGCAGCCTCTCCGCAGCATATGGGATCTTCCCGGACCAGGGCACGAACCTGTGTCCCCTGCATCGGCAGGCGGACTCTCAACCACTGTGCCACCAGGGAAGCCCAACAAGATCTTTTTTGATCAACCTCCTAAAGTAATGGAAATAAAAACAAAAATAAACAAATGGGACCTAATGAAACTTAAAAGCTTTTGCAAAGCAAAGGAAACTACAAACAAGACAAAAAGACAACCCTCAGAATGGCAGAAAATATTTGCAAATGAATCAACGGACGAAGGATTAAACTCCAAAATATATAAACAGCTCATGCAGCTCAATATCAAAAACACTCCAATCCAAAAATGAGAAGACCTAAATAGTCATTTCTCCAAAGAAGACACACAGATGGCCAAGAAGCACATGAAAAAAAAGGCCGCTCAACATCACTAATTATTAGAGAAATGCAAATCAAAACTACAATGAGGTATCACCTCACACCAGTTAGGATAGGCATCATCAGAAAATCTACAAACAACAAATGCTGGAGCGGGTGTGGAGAAAAGGGAACCCTTTTGCGCTGTTGGTGGGAATGTAAATTGATACAGCCACTATGGAGTACAGTATGGAGGCTGCTTTAAAATATTAAAAATAGAACTACCATATGACCCAGCAATCCCATTACAGGCCATATACCCTGAGATAAACCATAATTCAAAAAGACAATGCACCCCAATGTTCATTGCAGCACTATTTACAACAGCCAGGTCATGGAAGCAACCTAAATGCCCATCGACAGACAAATGGATAAAGAAGATGTGGAACATATATACAATGGAATATTACTCAGCTATAAAAAGGAATGAAATTGGGTCACTTGTAGAGACGTGGATGGATTAGAGACTGTCATACAGAGTGAAGTAAGTCAGAAAGACAAGAACAAATATCGTATATTAACGCATATATGTGGAACTTAGAAAAATGGTACAGATGAACTGGTTTGAAGGGCAGAAATAGAGACAGAGATGTAGAGAACAAACATATGGACACCAAGGGGGGAAAGTGGTGGTGGTGGGGTGGTGGTGGTGTGATTAATTGGGAGATTGGGATTGACATATATACACTAATATGTATAAAAGAGATAACTAATAAGAACCTGCTGTATAAAATATAAATTAAATTAAATTAAAAACAAAAAACCAAGCAACCCAATCCAAAAATGGGCAGAAGACCTAAATAGACATTTCTCCAAAGAAGATAAACAGATTGCCAACAAACAGATGAAAGGATGCTCAATATCACTAATCATTAGAGAAATGCAAATCAAAACTACAATGAGGTATCACCTCATATACATCAGAATGGCCATCATAAAAAAATCTACAAGGGCTTCCCTGGTGGCGCAGTGGTTGAGAGTCCACCTGCTGATGCAGGGGACACGGGTTCGTGCTCCGGTCTGGGAAGATCCCACATGCTGTGGAGCGGCTGGGCCCATGAGCCATGGCTGCTAGGCCTGCACATTTGGAGCCTGTGCTCCACAACAGGAGAGGCCACAACAGTGAAAGGCCTGCGTATCGCAAAAAAAAAATCTACAAACAATAACTGCTGGAGAGGGTGTGGTGAAAAGGGAACTCTCTTGCACTGTTGGTGGGAATGTAAATTGATACAGCCACTATGGAGAACAGTATGGAGGTTCCTTAAAAAACTAAAAATAGAACTACCATACAACCAGCAATCCCACTACTGGGCATGTACCCTGAGAAAACCATAATTCGAAAAGAGTCACGTACCACAACGTTCATTGCAGCTCTATTTACAATAGCCAGGACACAGAAGCAACTAAGTGTCCATAGACAGATGAATGGATAAAGATGTGGCACGTATATACAATGGAATATTACTCAGCCATTAAAAGAAAGGAAATTGAATTATTTGGAGTGAGATGGATGGACCTAGAGACTGTCATACAGAGTGAAGTAAGTCAGAAAGAGAAAAACAAATACCGTATGCTAACGCATATATATGGAATCTAAAAAAAAAAAAAAAGGTTCTGATGAACCTAGTTGCAGTGCAGGAATAAAGAGGTAGACATAGAAAACGGACTTGAAGCTGGGAAGGCAAAGCTAGGGCGAAGTGAGAGTAGCACTGACATATATACACCACCGAATGTAAAATAGTTGGCTGGTGGGAAGCAGCAGCATAGCACAGGGAGATTGGCTTGGTGCTTTTCGATGGCCTAGAGGGGTGGGATAGGGAGGATGGGAGGGAGGCTCAAGAGGGAGGGGATATGGGGACGTGTGTATGCATATGGCTGATTTGCTTCGTTGTACAACAGAAATTAACACAGTATTGTGAAGCAATTATATTCCAATAAAGATCTATTAAAAATAATAATAAATAAAGAGACCTAGGAATGAGGGCTCCTGGTCTAGGAATGCATAAGAGTATGGCTGGTCAAGAGGGACCCAAGTCCTCGACTGCAACTGTCTAGAGCAACTTCAGTGTATTGGCTGTGCACAAAGTCTGGTGTGGGGAGGACAGATTTCCTATTTGAAGTTAATATCCTTGAGGTAATTGCCTATGGTTGGGCCTGAAAAATCACACACAGCTTTCTACCTAGGAGCCAGACTCCTCAATAACTACAACAATTTTGCTGGATTTAACTCATGTTATATATGAATATTTCAAAATGAATAAAGGTATAATAGAGTGATGAAGACCCTACTTGTTCTAAGGAGACAGATAGTTTTAAAAATTTATATGTTGAGACCAATCAGATCAGAAGTCCCCACAATTAACAAAAAGCTTTCCATCCCTTATGAACATCTTGAGGGTTTGATTTAATGTAAAAAAGACAGTTACTCTTTAAATGCCTTCTCAGAGACAAATGAGGGCACTGCTAAGCCAGTGTCTAGTGAGAATGTTCCTTATAGGTCCGTATTCTTAGGGAATGCAAAGGTAACACCTCTATCTTTTACTTCAGGCCCTGATGAGTCTGTGGCAAGCACCACCAGGGAGCTGAGTCAAGGAGAATATGGAAGTACCACTTCGCCAACCAGTAACCCCTCATCTCTTATGAATATGATCAATGTGGGTAAGTAAGAGCATATCTCTATTTTCTTCAAGTCTAAGAGGACCCATTTGGGTCCTCTCTCTTCATCCTTGGGGTCAAAAATTGGATTGTTTAAGGAAGTAAAATGACTAGGTTTGAAATCGATTTCTTTGGCTTCTTGTCACTCTAAAGTTGGTTATTTTTTTCCTAGAGATTGTATTAACGGAACACTGTTATTGCTTCACTCAGTAATTTATATGATTAGTAGCCAATCAATTCAGCAGGAGAAAATGCCACAAGGTCAGTTCCCTCCACACTTTCTCTTGCACCAGGGTGAAGGATCTTTCTAAATCGGAGATCCTCACTGGAATTTTGTGTTGACAGGGAGGGCACAGACAGACTTGAGGTGATACAGTCTTCTTTTGTTACAGTAGAGGAAGGGATCATGGTCCTTGGCTATGCCAAGTTGGTGAGGATAATGTAAAAAAGAGTGCTCTTAGGTCGAGCTTTCCTTATCCCTGTGGCAGTTACATGCCCTTTACCTCAACGATAGGAAAAGGGTTCGGAGAGGGAGATGAATTTGAAAGAGGATGAAGGTAAAGGAAAAGAATTTTATCACCCTTCTATTCTGTTGCTTCTCAAATATAAATCCTTAAGTGGCTTTTCAGTGAACTAAGATTTGGGGCATCTAGCGGAGGCTCGAAGTTATAAGCTGAAACTGGTTCCGCAAGGGCAGGCTCCAAGGAGAAAAGTAAAATAGGGTAGGGGAAGCCTCGTGCATGGGTAGAGTCCAGGTTCATCACATCCTTCCTTGTACAAAGAGCCCTTCTTTGTAGGGTATGTAGTACACTGAGTTCCAGGTAACAATTTCTTCTGAGTAAACAAGAGGGTCAAAGCCCTCACCCCACTAACCCTAACACTTTGATCCATCTTTGGGGATGGTCAGTATGTTCCCTGGTGTCCAGAGTCTTGAAATGTGGTATGAGAGGGTTAACATTTTCTTTTCTGGAGAAATAGGAAATAGTTTGAGTTGAAATCACAGGAAGGAATAAATGATACTGTCAATCAGGACTCCTGTACCGTTTGCATATCTCCTACCAATTCACTTTCCAATCACAGGTATGTCCACAAGAAGCCCAGAAATGGCTACAGCCTTCAAAATCATAAGTTCCAAGGAGCCCAGCACCAGCCCAGAAATGAAGTACACTCTGGGACATTCTTGGAATACTTCAACAGCAACTGTCCCTATGAAGACCACAGTGGAACCAGTCACACTTCAGTCCACAGCCATAGAGAGTAGCGGCATCAGCCTCTCTCACCTGCCCACAGGATTCATGACACCAGCCAAGTCACCAACAAAAGGGACAGCAACTACAGAATGGGTCTCACTCTCCCAATCTGAGGTTGGGACCAACCCCCATCTTGGGACTCCAGAAGGGACCAAAAAGTCATTGGGCACAGTGTCCTCTGTCTCCCGAGAGTCAAATCCTAAAGGCAACATAGGGACTGGTCCACAAACAAGCCCAAATCTGATTCCAAGGACAACTGGAATGAATTTATCCACGTGGCTTGGCTCCACTGGAGGGACCACCGTGGACACACATGTCTCTCTGAACACATCTTCCACTAGTCCTGAAGACCCTGTGGCCATCCCGGACTCTGTGACAACCCAGATGGTAACCATGAGCTCAGTGACAGATAAATCTGAATTTATAACCAAGACAAGGGTCAACATCACAGTCATTCCTTCCACTGTTCTGAGTAAAGATACAATGACAGATGAACAACAGGCAAGTATATCTGTGAGTGAGGCTTATTCATCTGCTAGCCCATGGTCAGAGCAGACAACTGGGAGTAACCTGATTCTTGATAAATGCCCTGAGGCCAAAGACACATTGCATAAAACCTCCGTAGAACAAACCACATTAGCATCTCTGACCTCTGAAAGCCAAGACATTACCAGCATCACCAATGCCTCAGGAGGAAAAATGAGCTCTTTACCATCTGTCACATTCCCCTCCGTGGGGTCTACGACACTGGCAACCATCACAAGTGTAGTAAATAGTGATGCTGCCTCTACTCTTGGGCAACTATCACAGACCTCATACCGTGCAGGAGTGAGCAACATGGAGGTAACCATAGCTCCCACTCCACTTGTCACCACCACGATCACCACTATGGAAACCAATTCAGTCCTGACTACTATGCCCGGCCCAAAAGGAAGTGTGAGCACCATGGACAGCACCCTGGCTACAGAGACCAGCACATCTGCCCTACAGCACCCACCCACCTGGTCATCCACAGCTGCTCCTGCCCCAACAGGCTCCAGGACTATCACAGACATGGCTTCAATCTTGGAAGTCACAGGTTCTCCTAAAGCAATTTCTGCAATGAGCACAACTTCATCCATAGCGTCAAGCACTGAATCAGGCTCTGTGTCTACCCCCCATGGCCTTGTGACTGTCAGTGGAACCAGCCTAACCATCCCATCCTCCTTTGCTTCAGCTGAAAAGACAGAGGCCAGCACAAGTGTAAGGACATTGAGTCCTTTAGACACAACTGCATCTATGCCCACCTCAACTTCTGGTGTCGAGAGGATGAGCACCTCAGTTCCTGACATTTTAAGCACAAGTTGGACTCCCAGTAGAAGAGAAACAGAAGCCTTGCATGTTTCAGTGGCTTCCATGGACCATCCAAATACAAAGACTATCCCAAAGATCCTCCCATCCACTCCTCTGCCTGATTCTCTGCCCACTCTTGACTGGGCCACTGGGAGTTCTGTGTCATCAGCCATAACCTCTACCTCAGTTCTTCAGGAGGTTACAACTCCTTCAGAACTCCCTTTGGAGAACATGATCAGCCCAACTACCTCACAGCTGCCCTCCTCCACAGAGGACATTACAAGTGAGGTCACACCTGTTACAATGGTAAATAGCTCTAAAGTCACTTTATCAGGGAGGCCAGATCTTGCCAGCAAAGAAGTAGAGCAGAGTTCTACCCAGCTTCACATCACAGCTTCTGCAGATCCAGGGTATATGTCTAGACCAGAAGCAACAACTCTGGACTTAATCCCATATACAGTAAGAACTCCATATTCAACTCCCCAGGTGAATGGGATAAGGACTCCTACAACAGAGGCAAGAGCTACATCTCATTCCTGGATGAGGGAAGAAGAATCAAGCTCAAGCACATCTCTGAACACTGAGGTGATAAATGTCTCTTCTGTCTCAGGAGGGACCATCAAGGAGGTTACTGACTCCCCAGGCTTATTAAAGACCACAGATATACTGGGCATAAGCTTGGAATCTGGGACAACTTCATCTCCAAATTGGAAAAATGGCACATATGAGAGAATAGCCACTTCTGAACCTACCACAGACAAAGAGACAATTCACCCATCTACAAACACAGCAGATACAACAGTATGGCCCTCAAATTCTGAACATGATCTTCATTCCACTGTCCCAGCACACTCAGAGTCATCCATGGGCACATATCCAATGAATACTACCTCCATCATGCTGAATACCATTGTTTCCACATCAGCAACTACCTGGCCAGAATCCACAAGGGCTGGAAGAGAGTTTGATTACCCCCTGACCACTGAACTGAGGGAGTCCAGTATTTACATGGATACCAACTCAACCACAGAGATAAGTAGTGTCCATTCCCTAAGTTCTTTTGCTATTACTAGGGTGTCCGGGACAGAAGTCACTACCTCTGACAGAATTTCCAGCCCAGATCTAGCTCAGTCCACAAGGTCATCAGACATCACCAGGCCCTCTACCTTCCCTGACATAACAGACTCTGAAAGAATGACCATCACCATGCAAACAGGTCCTTCTGGGACTACATTGCTGGGTGCACCTACCATGGACACATTAGCCACAGACTCCTTGTCAGGGACTTACTTGGCTGTGACTCAGGGATTTCCACAGTCAAAGATAACCACTCAAACGAGCAAAGGTCCTGAAGGTGTGTCATGGACAAACCCTCCCTCTGTGGGAGAAACCACCTCTTCCTCTTCCCTAGCACCTATCTCTGACACAACCTCATCTTCTCATGTTTTGTTGACATCACAAGGGCAAAGTACCTCCTCTACTCTACCTGAGACCTCAGGTCTCTTGCCTGAGAACTTCGGCTTGGGGAAGACCAGAGACATGTTGAGGACGAGTTTGGAAACTGATACCAGTTTACCCCCAAATTTGAGGAGTAGCTCAGATGAGATGTTTGTCACCACAGATATAGAAGCAATTCATCCTTCCACAAACACAGCAATGACACATGTAGAGACTACCAGTTGTGAACATGAATCACATTCTCCTGTCCTGGCCCCCACACAGCCACCCAAAATTAAATCTTCAGTGGTTACCTCCTCTACCATGTGGGACACTACTGCTCCCACATCAATGTCTGGCTCATCTGAGACTATAAAGATTGAGAGAGAGTCAGTATCCTCTCTGAATACTGGACTTAGGGAGACAAGTACCTACCAGGAGACCAGCTCTGCTACAGAGACAAGCACTGTCATTTCCAATGTGTCTACAAATGATGCTACTACTGAGGTCACCAGGACACAAGTTACCTCCTCTAGCAGGATATCTATCTCTAGCCCTGCTCACTTCAAAACTTCTCCAAACACACCTACAGAAAGCAGAACTAGCCCCTCTATATACATGTTCATGATAGAATCTTCGGGAATGACCATCACCACCCAAACAGGTCCCCCAGGGGTTACATCACAGGACACACTTACCTTGGACATATCGACCAAGGTCTCTGGGGCAGGGACTCATTCGAATGTGACTCAGAGTTTTACAAACTCAGAGATGACCAATCTCAGCAGCAGAGGTCCCGAGGATGTGTCTTGGCCAAGCCCTGCCTCTGTGAAAGAAACTGGCTCTCCAACCTCCCCAGTAATTGTACCTGCCAAGACAACACCCTCCCCTGAGACAACCACATTACCAGGGAGGAGCCCCTCCTCTCCTACACCTGTGACCTCACTTCTCAACCGTGGTCTGTGGAAAACCAGAGACACATTGGGTACAAGTGTGGAACCTGTGCTCAGTTCACCTTCAAGTGAGATGAGCACCACCATTGAGATACTGTCCACCTCTGAAGCCTCCACAGGTACAGATGCAATTCAGCCCTCCAGAAACACAGCTGGGACCCACCGGGCCAACACAATTTCTGGACATGAAGCACATTCCTCTGCCCCAGCTGAATCAGAGCCATCGAATGTCACGTCCCCAACGGTTACTCCTTCCGCCTCTAGGGACACCAGTGTTTCTACATCAATGCCTCACTCTTTAGAAACTACAATGTTTGAGACACACTCCACATCCTCTCTGACTCCTCCACTGAGGAAGCCCCGCAACGTCCAGCAGAACAGCACAGTCACAGAGAAAATCGCCGTCCCTTCCAAAGTACCCACTGATACGACTATTGAGAACTCTAGGACCGAACCGATCTCCCCTAGCAGCATGTCCATCCCTGGCCCTGTTCGGTACACGTTGTCGCCAGACATTCCTGCAGGCATCATCACCGGGCCCTCTGCCTCTCCTGTGCCAACAGAATCTGCAGAAGTCACCATGACTACCCAAACAGGTCCCACTGAGCCTACATCACAGGACCCACTTGCCTTGGGCACTACAACCAACACCTCAGGGACAGAGATCCACTCGACTGTGACTCACAGTTTTACGCACCCAGAGATGACCACTCTCAGCAGCAGAGGTCCCGAGGATGTGTCTTGGCCAAGCCCTGCCTCTGTGATAGAGACTGGCTCTCCATCTTCCCCAGTGATTGTACCTGCCATGACAACACCCTCCCCTGAGACATCCACATTACCAGGGAGGAGCCCCTCCTCTCCTACTCCTGTGACCTCACTTCTCAACCGTGGTCTGTGGAAAACCAGAGACACATTGGGTACAAGTGTGGAACCTGTGCCCAGTTCACCTTCAAGTAAGATGAGCACCACCATTGAGATACTGTCCACCTCTGAAGCCTCCACAGGTACAGATGCAATTCAGCCCTCCAGAAACACAGCTGGGACCCACCGGGCCAACACAATTTCTGGACATGAAGCACATTCCTCTGCCCCAGCTGAATCAGAGCCATCGAATGTCACGTCCCCAACGGTTACTCCTTCCGCCTCTAGGGACACCAGTGTTTCTACATCAATGCCTCACTCTTTAGAAACTACAATGTTTGAGACACACTCCACATCCTCTCTGACTCCTCCACTGAGGAAGCCCCGCAACGTCCAGCAGAACAGCACAGCCACAGAGAAAATCGCCGTACTTTCCAAAGTACCCACTGATACGACTACTGAGATCTCTAGGACAGAACTGATCTCCTCTAGCAGCACGTCCATCCCTGGCCTTGTTCAGTCCACGATGTCG
This sequence comes from Phocoena sinus, assembly GCF_008692025.1. Taxonomy (NCBI): domain Eukaryota; kingdom Metazoa; phylum Chordata; class Mammalia; order Artiodactyla; family Phocoenidae; genus Phocoena; species Phocoena sinus. Next base: position 10,426,814 of record NC_045765.1, on the reverse strand, counting down.
CCAGACTTCCCTGCAGGAACCATCACCTGGCCCTCTGCCTCTTCGGTGATGACAGAATCTGCAGAAGTGACCATGAACACCCAAACTGGTCCCACTGAGGCTACATCACAGGACCCACTTACCGTGGGCACTACAACCAACACGTCAGGGGCGGAGATTCACTCGACTGTGACTCAGAGTTTTACGCACCCAGAGATGACCACTCTCAGCAGCAGAGGTCCCGAGGATGTGTCTTGGCCAAGCCCTGCCTCTGTGATAGAGACTGGCTCTCCATCTTCCCCAGTGATTGTACCTGCCATGACAACACCCTCCCCTGAGACATCCACATTACCAGGGAGGAGTTCCTCCTCTCCTACCCCTGAGACCTCACTTCTCACTCGTGGTCCGGGGAAGACCAAAGACACATTGGGTACAAGTGTGGAACCTGTGCCCAGTTCACCTTCAAGTGAGATCAGCATGACCAAGGAGATACTGTCCACATCTGAAGCCTCCACAGGTACAGATGGAATTCGGCCTTCCAAAAACAAAGCTGGGATCCACGGGGCCAATACAAGTTCTGGGCATGAAGCACATTCCTCTGCCCCAGATGACTCAGAGCCATCCAATATCACGTCCCCAATGCTTACTCCTTCCACCCGTACGGAGACCAGTGTTTCCACATCAATGCCTCACTCTTTAGAAACTACAGTGTTTGAGCTAGACTCCACATCCTCTCTGACTCCTGAACTGAGGAACACCAGCACTGTCCAGCAGAACCGCTCAGCCATAGAGAAAATAGCCGTCCCTTCCAAAGTACCCACTGATACGACTACTGAGATCTCTAGGACCGAACCGATCTCCCCTAGCAGCATGTCCATCCCTGGCCCTGTTCAGTACACATTGTCGCCAGACATTCCTGCAGGCATCATCACCGGGCCCTCTGCCTCTCCTGTGCCAACAGAATCTGCAGAAGTCACCATGACCACCCAAACAGGTCCCACTGAGCCTACATCACAGGACCCACTTACCTTGGGCACTACAACCAACACCTCAGGGGCAGAGGTCCACTCGACTGTGACTCACAGTTTTACGCACCCAGAGATGACCACTCTCAGAAGCAGAGGTCCCGAGGATGTGTCTTGGCCAAGCCCTGCCTCTGTGATAGAGACTGGCTCTCCATCTTCCCCAGTGATTGTACCTGCCATGACAACACCCTCCCCTGAGACATCCACATTACCAGGGAGGAGCCCCTCCTCTCCTACTCCTGTGACCTCTCATCTCAACCGTGGTCTGTGGAAAACCAGAGACACATTGGGTACAAGTGTGGAACCTGTGCCCAGTTCACCTTCAAGTGAGATGAGCACCACCATTGAGATACTGTCCACCTCTGAAGCCTCCACAGGTACAGATGCAATTCAGCCCTCCAAGAACACAGCTGGGATCAATGGGGCCAACAAAAGCTCAGGACATGAAACACATCCGTCTGCCCCAGCTGACTCAGAGCCATCCAATGTCACGTTTCCAATGCTTATTCCTTCCAACTCTAGGGACACCCGTGTTACCACAACAGTGCCTCACTCTTTAGAAGCTACAATGTTTGAGCTAGACTCCATATCCTCTGTGACTCCTGAACTGAGGAACACAAGCACCGTCCAGCAGAACCGCTCAGCCACAGAGAAAATCGCCATCCTTTCCAAAGTACCCACTGATACGACTACTGAGATCTCTAGGACAGAACTGATCTCCTCTAGCAGCACGTCCATCCCTGGCCTTGTTCAGTCCACGATGTCGCCAGACTTCCCTGCAGGAACCATCACCTGGCCCTCTGCCTCTTCGGTGATGACAGAATCTGCAGAACTGACCATGAACACCCAAACTGGTCCCACTGAGGCTACATCACAGGACCCACTTACCGTGGGCACTACAACCAACACCTCAGGGGCGGAGATTCACTCCACTGTGACTCAGAGTTTTACGCACCCAGAGATGACCACTCTCAGCAGCAAAGGTGCCAAGGATGTGTTTTGGCCAAGCCCTGCCTCTGTGAAAGAAACTGGCTCTCCATCCTTCCCAGTGACTCTACCTGCCATGACAACACCCTCTCCTGAGCCATCCACATTACCAGGGAGGAGTTCCTCCTCTCCTACCCCTGAGACCTCACTTCTCACTCGTGGTCCGGGGAAGACCAAAGACACATTGGGTACAAGTGTGGAACCTGTGTCCAGTTCACCTTCAAGTGAGATCAGCACGACCAAGGAGATACTGTCCACATCTGAAGCCTCCACAGGTACAGATGGAATTCAGCCTTCCAAAAACAAAGCTGGGACCCACGGGGCCAATACAAGTTCTGGGCATGAAGCACATTCCTCTGCCCCAGCTGACTCAGAGCCATCCACTATCACGTCCCCAATGCTTACTCCTTCCACCCGTACGGAGACCAGTGGTTCCACATCAACACCTCACTCTTTAGAAACTACAGTGTTTGAGCTAGACTCCACATCCTCTCTGACTCCTGAACTGAGGAACACCAGCACTGTCCAGCAGAACAGCTCAGCCATAGAGAAAATAGCCGTACTTTCCAAAGTACCCACTGATATGACTACTGAGATCTCTAGGACCGAACCCATCTCCTCTAGCAGCACGTCCATCGCTGGCCCTGTTCAGTCCACGATGTCGCCAGACATCCCTGAAGGCCTGATCACCAGCTCCTCTGCCTCTCCTGTGACAACAGAATCTGCAGAAGTGGCCATGACCACCCAAACAGGTCCCATTGAGGCTACTTCACAGGACCCACTTACCTTGGGCGCTACAACTAATACCACAGGGGTGGAGATTCACTCGACTGTGACTCAGAGTTTTATGCACCCAGAGATGACCACTCTCAGAAGCAGAGGTCCCGAGGATGTGTCTTGGCCAAGCCCTGCCTCTGTGATAGAGACTGGCTCTCCATCTTCCCCAGTGATTGTACCTGCCATGACAACACCCTCCCCTGAGACATCCACATTACCAGGGAGGAGCCCCTCCTCTCCTACACCTGTGACCTCACTTCTCACTCGTGGTCTGGGGAAGACCAAAGACACATTGGGTACAAGTGTGGAACCTGTGTCCAGTTCACCTTCAGGTGAGATGAGCACCACCATTGAGATACTGTCCACCTCTGAAGCCTCCACAGGTACAGATGCAATTCAGCCCTCCAGAAACACAGCTGGGACCCACCGGGCCAACACAATTTCTGGACATGAAGCACATTCCTCTGCCCCAGCTGAATCAGAGCCATCGAATGTCACGTCCCCAACGGTTACTCCTTCCGCCTCTAGGGACACCAGTGTTTCTACATCAATGCCTCACTCTTTAGAAACTACAATGTTTGAGACACACTCCACATCCTCTCTGACTCCTCCACTGAGGAAGCACCGCAACGTCAGGCAGAACAGCACAGCCACAGAGAAAATCGCCGTCCCTTCCAAAGTACCCACTGATACGACTATTGAGAACTCTAGGACCGAACCGATCTCCCCTAGCAGCACGTCCATCCCTAGCTCTGTTCAGTACACGTTGTCGCCAGACATTCCTGCAGGCTTCATCACCGGGCCCTCTGCCTCTCCTGTGCCAACAGAATCTGCAGAAGTCACCATGACCACCCAAACAGGTCCCACTGAGCCTACATCACAGGACCCACTTACCTTGGGCACTACAACCAACACCTCAGGGGCAGAGATCCACTCGACTGTGACTCACAGTTTTACGCACCCAGAGATGACCACTCTCAGAAGCAGAGGTCCCGAGGATGTGTCTTGGCCAAGCCCTGCCTCTGTGATAGAGACTGGCTCTCCATCTTCCCCAGTGATTGTACCTGCCATGACAACACCCTCCCCTGAGACATCCACATTACCAGGGAGGAGCCCCTCCTCTCCTACTCCTGTGACCTCACTTCTCAACCGTGGTCTGTGGAAAACCAGAGACACATTGGGTACAAGTGTGGAACCTGTGCCCAGTTCACCTTCAAGTGAGATGAGCACCACCATTGAGATACTGTCCACCTCTGAAGCCTCCACAGGTACAGATGCAATTCAGCCCTCCAAGAACACAGCTGGGATCAATGGGGCCAACAAAAGCTCAGGACATGAAACACATCCGTCTGCCCCAGCTGACTCAGAGCCATCCAATGTCACGTTTCTAATGCTTATTCCTTCCAACTCTAGGGACACCCGTGTTACCACAACAGTGCCTCACTCTTTAGAAGCTACAATGTTTGAGCTAGACTCCATATCCTCTGTGACTCCTGAACTGAGGAACACAAGCACCGTCCAGCAGAACCGCTCAGCCACAGAGAAAATCGCCGTCCTTTCCAAAGTACCCACTGATACGACTACTGAGATCTCTAGGACAGAACTGATCTCCTCTAGCAGCACGTCCATCCCTGGCCTTGTTCAGTCCACGATGTCGCCAGACTTCCCTGCAGGAACCATCACCTGGCCCTCTGCCTCTTCGGTGATGACAGAATCTGCAGAACTGACCATGAACACCCAAACTGGTCCCACTGAGGCTACATCACAGGACCCACTTACCGTGGGCACTACAACCAACACCTCAGGGGCGGAGATTCACTCCACTGTGACTCAGAGTTTTACGCACCCAGAGATGACCACTCTCAGCAGCAGAGGTGCCAAGGATGTGTTTTGGCCAAGCCCTGCCTCTGTGAAAGAAACTGGCTCTCCATCCTTCCCAGTGACTGTACCTGCCATGACAACACCCTCTCCTGAGCCATCCACATTACCAGGGAGGAGTTCCTCCTCTCCTACCCCTGAAACCTCACTTCTCACTCGTGGTCCGGGGAAGACCAAAGACACATTGGGTACAAGTGTGGAACCTGTGTCCAGTTCACCTTCAAGTGAGATCAGCACGACCAAGGAGATACTGTCCACATCTGAAGCCTCCACAGGTACAGATGGAATTCAGCCTTCCAAAAACAAAGCTGGGACCCACAGGGCCAATACAAGTTCTGGGCATGAAGCACATTCCTCTGCCCCAGCTGACTCAGAGCCATCCACTATCACGTCCCCAATGCTTACTCCTTCCACCCGTACGGAGACCAGTGGTTCCACATCAACACCTCACTCTTTAGAAACTACAGTGTTTGAGCTAGACTCCACATCCTCTCTGACTCCTGAACTGAGGAACACCAGCACTGTCCAGCAGAACAGCTCAGCCATAGAGAAAATAGCCGTACTTTCCAAAGTACCCACTGATATGACTACTGAGATCTCTAGGACCGAACCCATCTCCTCTAGCAGCACGTCCATCGCTGGCCCTGTTCAGTCCACGATGTCGCCAGACATCCCTGAAGGCCTGATCACCAGCTCCTCTGCCTCTCCTGTGACAACAGAATCTGCAGAAGTGGCCATGACCACCCAAACAGGTCCCATTGAGGCTACTTCACAGGACCCACTTACCTTGGGCGCTACAACTAATACCACAGGGGTGGAGATTCACTCGACTGTGACTCAGAGTTTTATGCACCCAGAGATGACCACTCTCAGAAGCAGAGGTCCCGAGGATGTGTCTTGGCCAAGCCCTGCCTCTGTGATAGAGACTGGCTCTCCATCTTCCCCAGTGATTGTACCTGCCATGACAACACCCTCCCCTGAGACATCCACATTACCAGGGAGGAGCCCCTCCTCTCCTACACCTGTGACCTCACTTCTCACTCGTGGTCTGGGGAAGACCAAAGACACATTGGGTACAAGTGTGGAACCTGTGTCCAGTTCACCTTCAGGTGAGATGAGCACCACCATTGAGATACTGTCCACCTCTGAAGCCTCCACAGGTACAGATGCAATTCAGCCCTCCAGAAACACAGCTGGGACCCACCGGGCCAACACAATTTCTGGACATGAAGCACATTCCTCTGCCCCAGCTGAATCAGAGCCATCGAATGTCACGTCCCCAACGGTTACTCCTTCCGCCTCTAGGGACACCAGTGTTTCTACATCAATGCCTCACTCTTTAGAAACTACAATGTTTGAGACACACTCCACATCCTCTCTGACTCCTCCACTGAGGAAGCACCGCAACGTCAGGCAGAACAGCACAGCCACAGAGAAAATCGCCGTCCCTTCCAAAGTACCCACTGATACGACTATTGAGAACTCTAGGACCGAACCGATCTCCCCTAGCAGCACGTCCATCCCTAGCTCTGTTCAGTACACGTTGTCGCCAGACATTCCTGCAGGCTTCATCACCGGGCCCTCTGCCTCTCCTGTGCCAACAGAATCTGCAGAAGTCACCATGACCACCCAAACAGGTCCCACTGAGCCTACATCACAGGACCCACTTACCTTGGGCACTACAACCAACACCTCAGGGGCAGAGATCCACTCGACTGTGACTCACAGTTTTACGCACCCAGAGATGACCACTCTCAGAAGCAGAGGTCCCGAGGATGTGTCTTGGCCAAGCCCTGCCTCTGTGATAGAGACTGGCTCTCCATCTTCCCCAGTGATTGTACCTGCCATGACAACACCCTCCCCTGAGACATCCACATTACCAGGGAGGAGCCCCTCCTCTCCTACTCCTGTGACCTCACTTCTCAACCGTGGTCTGTGGAAAACCAGAGACACATTGGGTACAAGTGTGGAACCTGTGCCCAGTTCACCTTCAAGTGAGATGAGCACCACCATTGAGATACTGTCCACCTCTGAAGCCTCCACAGGTACAGATGCAATTCAGCCCTCCAAGAACACAGCTGGGATCAATGGGGCCAACAAAAGCTCAGGACATGAAACACATCCGTCTGCCCCAGCTGACTCAGAGCCATCCAATGTCACGTTTCCAATGCTTATTCCTTCCAACTCTAGGGACACCCGTGTTACCACAACAGTGCCTCACTCTTTAGAAGCTACAATGTTTGAGCTAGACTCCATATCCTCTGTGACTCCTGAACTGAGGAACACAAGCACCGTCCAGCAGAACCGCTCAGCCACAGAGAAAATCGCCGTCCTTTCCAAAGTACCCACTGATACGACTACTGAGATCTCTAGGACAGAACTGATCTCCTCTAGCAGCACGTCCATCCCTGGCCTTGTTCAGTCCACGATGTCGCCAGACTTCCCTGCAGGAACCATCACCTGGCCCTCTGCCTCTTCGGTGATGACAGAATCTGCAGAACTGACCATGAACACCCAAACTGGTCCCACTGAGGCTACATCACAGGACCCACTTACCGTGGGCACTACAACCAACACCTCAGGGGCGGAGATTCACTCCACTGTGACTCAGAGTTTTACGCACCCAGAGATGACCACTCTCAGCAGCAGAGGTGCCAAGGATGTGTTTTGGCCAAGCCCTGCCTCTGTGAAAGAAACTGGCTCTCCATCCTTCCCAGTGACTGTACCTGCCATGACAACACCCTCTCCTGAGCCATCCACATTACCAGGGAGGAGTTCCTCCTCTCCTACCCCTGAAACCTCACTTCTCACTCGTGGTCCGGGGAAGACCAAAGACACATTGGGTACAAGTGTGGAACCTGTGTCCAGTTCACCTTCAAGTGAGATCAGCACGACCAAGGAGATACTGTCCACATCTGAAGCCTCCACAGGTACAGATGGAATTCAGCCTTCCAAAAACAAAGCTGGGACCCACGGGGCCAATACAAGTTCTGGGCATGAAGCACATTCCTCTGCCCCAGCTGACTCAGAGCCATCCACTATCACGTCCCCAATGCTTACTCCTTCCACCCGTACGGAGACCAGTGGTTCCACATCAACACCTCACTCTTTAGAAACTACAGTGTTTGAGCTAGACTCCACATCCTCTCTGACTCCTGAACTGAGGAACACCAGCACTGTCCAGCAGAACAGCTCAGCCATAGAGAAAATAGCCGTACTTTCCAAAGTACCCACTGATATGACTACTGAGATCTCTAGGACCGAACCCATCTCCTCTAGCAGCACGTCCATCGCTGGCCCTGTTCAGTCCACGATGTCGCCAGACATCCCTGAAGGCCTGATCACCAGCTCCTCTGCCTCTCCTGTGACAACAGAATCTGCAGAAGTGGCCATGACCACCCAAACAGGTCCCATTGAGGCTACTTCACAGGACCCACTTACCTTGGGCGCTACAACTAATACCACAGGGGTGGAGATTCACTCGACTGTGACTCAGAGTTTTATGCACCCAGAGATGACCACTCTCAGAAGCAGAGGTCCCGAGGATGTGTCTTGGCCAAGCCCTGCCTCTGTGATAGAGACTGGCTCTCCATCTTCCCCAGTGATTGTACCTGCCATGACAACACCCTCCCCTGAGACATCCACATTACCAGGGAGGAGCCCCTCCTCTCCTACACCTGTGACCTCACTTCTCACTCGTGGTCTGGGGAAGACCAAAGACACATTGGGTACAAGTGTGGAACCTGTGTCCAGTTCACCTTCAGGTGAGATGAGCACCACCATTGAGATACTGTCCACCTCTGAAGCCTCCACAGGTACAGATGCAATTCAGCCCTCCAGAAACACAGCTGGGACCCACCGGGCCAACACAATTTCTGGACATGAAGCACATTCCTCTGCCCCAGCTGAATCAGAGCCATCGAATGTCACGTCCCCAACGGTTACTCCTTCCGCCTCTAGGGACACCAGTGTTTCTACATCAATGCCTCACTCTTTAGAAACTACAATGTTTGAGACACACTCCACATCCTCTCTGACTCCTCCACTGAGGAAGCACCGCAACGTCAGGCAGAACAGCACAGCCACAGAGAAAATCGCCGTCCCTTCCAAAGTACCCACTGATACGACTATTGAGAACTCTAGGACCGAACCGATCTCCCCTAGCAGCACGTCCATCCCTAGCTCTGTTCAGTACACGTTGTCGCCAGACATTCCTGCAGGCTTCATCACCGGGCCCTCTGCCTCTCCTGTGCCAACAGAATCTGCAGAAGTCACCATGACCACCCAAACAGGTCCCACTGAGCCTACATCACAGGACCCACTTACCTTGGGCACTACAACCAACACCTCAGGGGCAGAGATCCACTCGACTGTGACTCACAGTTTTACGCACCCAGAGATGACCACTCTCAGAAGCAGAGGTCCCGAGGATGTGTCTTGGCCAAGCCCTGCCTCTGTGATAGAGACTGGCTCTCCATCTTCCCCAGTGATTGTACCTGCCATGACAACACCCTCCCCTGAGACATCCACATTACCAGGGAGGAGCCCCTCCTCTCCTACTCCTGTGACCTCACTTCTCAACCGTGGTCTGTGGAAAACCAGAGACACATTGGGTACAAGTGTGGAACCTGTGCCCAGTTCACCTTCAAGTGAGATGAGCACCACCATTGAGATACTGTCCACCTCTGAAGCCTCCACAGGTACAGATGCAATTCAGCCCTCCAAGAACACAGCTGGGATCAATGGGGCCAACAAAAGCTCAGGACATGAAACACATCCGTCTGCCCCAGCTGACTCAGAGCCATCCAATGTCACGTTTCCAATGCTTATTCCTTCCAACTCTAGGGACACCCGTGTTACCACAACAGTGCCTCACTCTTTAGAAGCTACAATGTTTGAGCTAGACTCCATATCCTCTGTGACTCCTGAACTGAGGAACACAAGCACCGTCCAGCAGAACCGCTCAGCCACAGAGAAAATCGCCGTCCTTTCCAAAGTACCCACTGATACGACTACTGAGATCTCTAGGACAGAACTGATCTCCTCTAGCAGCACGTCCATCCCTGGCCTTGTTCAGTCCACGATGTCGCCAGACTTCCCTGCAGGAACCATCACCTGGCCCTCTGCCTCTTCGGTGATGACAGAATCTGCAGAACTGACCATGAACACCCAAACTGGTCCCACTGAGGCTACATCACAGGACCCACTTACCGTGGGCACTACAACCAACACCTCAGGGGCGGAGATTCACTCCACTGTGACTCAGAGTTTTACGCACCCAGAGATGACCACTCTCAGCAGCAGAGGTGCCAAGGATGTGTTTTGGCCAAGCCCTGCCTCTGTGAAAGAAACTGGCTCTCCATCCTTCCCAGTGACTGTACCTGCCATGACAACACCCTCTCCTGAGCCATCCACATTACCAGGGAGGAGTTCCTCCTCTCCTACCCCTGAAACCTCACTTCTCACTCGTGGTCCGGGGAAGACCAAAGACACATTGGGTACAAGTGTGGAACCTGTGTCCAGTTCACCTTCAAGTGAGATCAGCACGACCAAGGAGATACTGTCCACATCTGAAGCCTCCACAGGTACAGATGGAATTCAGCCTTCCAAAAACAAAGCTGGGACCCACGGGGCCAATACAAGTTCTGGGCATGAAGCACATTCCTCTGCCCCAGCTGACTCAGAGCCATCCACTATCACGTCCCCAATGCTTACTCCTTCCACCCGTACGGAGACCAGTGGTTCCACATCAACACCTCACTCTTTAGAAACTACAGTGTTTGAGCTAGACTCCACATCCTCTCTGACTCCTGAACTGAGGAACACCAGCACTGTCCAGCAGAACAGCTCAGCCATAGAGAAAATAGCCGTACTTTCCAAAGTACCCACTGATATGACTACTGAGATCTCTAGGACCGAACCCATCTCCTCTAGCAGCACGTCCATCGCTGGCCCTGTTCAGTCCACGATGTCGCCAGACATCCCTGAAGGCCTGATCACCAGCTCCTCTGCCTCTCCTGTGACAACAGAATCTGCAGAAGTGGCCATGACCACCCAAACAGGTCCCATTGAGGCTACTTCACAGGACCCACTTACCTTGGGCGCTACAACTAATACCGCAGGGGTGGAGATTCACTCGACTGTGACTCAGAGTTTTATGCACCCAGAGATGACCACTCTCAGAAGCAGAGGTCCCGAGGATGTGTCTTGGCCAAGCCCTGCCTCTGTGATAGAGACTGGCTCTCCATCTTCCCCAGTGATTGTACCTGCCATGACAACACCCTCCCCTGAGACATCCACATTACCAGGGAGGAGCCCCTCCTCTCCTACACCTGTGACCTCACTTCTCACTCGTGGTCTGGGGAAGACCAAAGACACATTGGGTACAAGTGTGGAACCTGTGTCCAGTTCACCTTCAGGTGAGATGAGCACCACCATTGAGATACTGTCCACCTCTGAAGCCTCCACAGGTACAGATGCAATTCAGCCCTCCAGAAACACAGCTGGGACCCACCGGGCCAACACAATTTCTGGACATGAAGCACATTCCTCTGCCCCAGCTGAATCAGAGCCATCGAATGTCACGTCCCCAACGGTTACTCCTTCCGCCTCTAGGGACACCAGTGTTTCTACATCAATGCCTCACTCTTTAGAAACTACAATGTTTGAGACACACTCCACATCCTCTCTGACTCCTCCACTGAGGAAGCACCGCAACGTCAGGCAGAACAGCACAGCCACAGAGAAAATCGCCGTCCCTTCCAAAGTACCCACTGATACGACTATTGAGAACTCTAGGACCGAACCGATCTCCCCTAGCAGCACGTCCATCCCTAGCTCTGTTCAGTACACGTTGTCGCCAGACATTCCTGCAGGCTTCATCACCGGGCCCTCTGCCTCTCCTGTGCCAACAGAATCTGCAGAAGTCACCATGACCACCCAAACAGGTCCCACTGAGCCTACATCACAGGACCCACTTACCTTGGGCACTACAACCAACACCTCAGGGGCAGAGATCCACTCGACTGTGACTCACAGTTTTACGCACCCAGAGATGACCACTCTCAGAAGCAGAGGTCCCGAGGATGTGTCTTGGCCAAGCCCTGCCTCTGTGATAGAGACTGGCTCTCCATCTTCCCCAGTGATTGTACCTGCCATGACAACACCCTCCCCTGAGACATCCACATTACCAGGGAGGAGCCCCTCCTCTCCTACTCCTGTGACCTCACTTCTCAACCGTGGTCTGTGGAAAACCAGAGACACATTGGGTACAAGTGTGGAACCTGTGCCCAGTTCACCTTCAAGTGAGATGAGCACCACCATTGAGATACTGTCCACCTCTGAAGCCTCCACAGGTACAGATGCAATTCAGCCCTCCAAGAACACAGCTGGGATCAATGGGGCCAACAAAAGCTCAGGACATGAAACACATCCGTCTGCCCCAGCTGACTCAGAGCCATCCAATGTCACGTTTCTAATGCTTATTCCTTCCAACTCTAGGGACACCCGTGTTACCACAACAGTGCCTCACTCTTTAGAAGCTACAATGTTTGAGCTAGACTCCATATCCTCTGTGACTCCTGAACTGAGGAACACAAGCACCGTCCAGCAGAACCGCTCAGCCACAGAGAAAATCGCCGTCCTTTCCAAAGTACCCACTGATACGACTACTGAGATCTCTAGGACAGAACTGATCTCCTCTAGCAGCACGTCCATCCCTGGCCTTGTTCAGTCCACGATGTCGCCAGACTTCCCTGCAGGAACCATCACCTGGCCCTCTGCCTCTTCGGTGATGACAGAATCTGCAGAACTGACCATGAACACCCAAACTGGTCCCACTGAGGCTACATCACAGGACCCACTTACCGTGGGCACTACAACCAACACCTCAGGGGCGGAGATTCACTCCACTGTGACTCAGAGTTTTACGCACCCAGAGATGACCACTCTCAGCAGCAGAGGTGCCAAGGATGTGTTTTGGCCAAGCCCTGCCTCTGTGAAAGAAACTGGCTCTCCATCCTTCCCAGTGACTGTACCTGCCATGACAACACCCTCTCCTGAGCCATCCACATTACCAGGGAGGAGTTCCTCCTCTCCTACCCCTGAAACCTCACTTCTCACTCGTGGTCCGGGGAAGACCAAAGACACATTGGGTACAAGTGTGGAACCTGTGTCCAGTTCACCTTCAAGTGAGATCAGCACGACCAAGGAGATACTGTCCACATCTGAAGCCTCCACAGGTACAGATGGAATTCAGCCTTCCAAAAACAAAGCTGGGACCCACGGGGCCAATACAAGTTCTGGGCATGAAGCACATTCCTCTGCCCCAGCTGACTCAGAGCCATCCACTATCACGTCCCCAATGCTTACTCCTTCCACCCGTACGGAGACCAGTGGTTCCACATCAACACCTCACTCTTTAGAAACTACAGTGTTTGAGCTAGACTCCACATCCTCTCTGACTCCTGAACTGAGGAACACCAGCACTGTCCAGCAGAACAGCTCAGCCATAGAGAAAATAGCCGTACTTTCCAAAGTACCCACTGATATGACTACTGAGATCTCTAGGACCGAACCCATCTCCTCTAGCAGCACGTCCATCGCTGGCCCTGTTCAGTCCACGATGTCGCCAGACATCCCTGAAGGCCTGATCACCAGCTCCTCTGCCTCTCCTGTGACAACAGAATCTGCAGAAGTGGCCATGACCACCCAAACAGGTCCCATTGAGGCTACTTCACAGGACCCACTTACCTTGGGCGCTACAACTAATACCGCAGGGGTGGAGATTCACTCGACTGTGACTCAGAGTTTTATGCACCCAGAGATGACCACTCTCAGAAGCAGAGGTCCCGAGGATGTGTCTTGGCCAAGCCCTGCCTCTGTGATAGAGACTGGCTCTCCATCTTCCCCAGTGATTGTACCTGCCATGACAACACCCTCCCCTGAGACATCCACATTACCAGGGAGGAGCCCCTCCTCTCCTACACCTGTGACCTCACTTCTCACTCGTGGTCTGGGGAAGACCAAAGACACATTGGGTACAAGTGTGGAACCTGTGTCCAGTTCACCTTCAGGTGAGATGAGCACCACCATTGAGATACTGTCCACCTCTGAAGCCTCCACAGGTACAGATGCAATTCAGCCCTCCAGAAACACAGCTGGGACCCACCGGGCCAACACAATTTCTGGACATGAAGCACATTCCTCTGCCCCAGCTGAATCAGAGCCATCGAATGTCACGTCCCCAACGGTTACTCCTTCCGCCTCTAGGGACACCAGTGTTTCTACATCAATGCCTCACTCTTTAGAAACTACAATGTTTGAGACACACTCCACATCCTCTCTGACTCCTCCACTGAGGAAGCACCGCAACGTCAGGCAGAACAGCACAGCCACAGAGAAAATCGCCGTCCCTTCCAAAGTACCCACTGATACGACTATTGAGAACTCTAGGACCGAACCGATCTCCCCTAGCAGCACGTCCATCCCTAGCTCTGTTCAGTACACGTTGTCGCCAGACATTCCTGCAGGCTTCATCACCGGGCCCTCTGCCTCTCCTGTGCCAACAGAATCTGCAGAAGTCACCATGACCACCCAAACAGGTCCCACTGAGCCTACATCACAGGACCCACTTACCTTGGGCACTACAACCAACACCTCAGGGGCAGAGATCCACTCGACTGTGACTCACAGTTTTACGCACCCAGAGATGACCACTCTCAGAAGCAGAGGTCCCGAGGATGTGTCTTGGCCAAGCCCTGCCTCTGTGATAGAGACTGGCTCTCCATCTTCCCCAGTGATTGTACCTGCCATGACAACACCCTCCCCTGAGACATCCACATTACCAGGGAGGAGCCCCTCCTCTCCTACTCCTGTGACCTCACTTCTCAACCGTGGTCTGTGGAAAACCAGAGACACATTGGGTACAAGTGTGGAACCTGTGCCCAGTTCACCTTCAAGTGAGATGAGCACCACCATTGAGATACTGTCCACCTCTGAAGCCTCCACAGGTACAGATGCAATTCAGCCCTCCAAGAACACAGCTGGGATCAATGGGGCCAACAAAAGCTCAGGACATGAAACACATCCGTCTGCCCCAGCTGACTCAGAGCCATCCAATGTCACGTTTCTAATGCTTATTCCTTCCAACTCTAGGGACACCCGTGTTACCACAACAGTGCCTCACTCTTTAGAAGCTACAATGTTTGAGCTAGACTCCATATCCTCTGTGACTCCTGAACTGAGGAACACAAGCACCGTCCAGCAGAACCGCTCAGCCACAGAGAAAATCGCCGTCCTTTCCAAAGTACCCACTGATACGACTACTGAGATCTCTAGGACAGAACTGATCTCCTCTAGCAGCACGTCCATCCCTGGCCTTGTTCAGTCCACGATGTCGCCAGACTTCCCTGCAGGAACCATCACCTGGCCCTCTGCCTCTTCGGTGATGACAGAATCTGCAGAACTGACCATGAACACCCAAACTGGTCCCACTGAGGCTACATCACAGGACCCACTTACCGTGGGCACTACAACCAACACCTCAGGGGCGGAGATTCACTCCACTGTGACTCAGAGTTTTACGCACCCAGAGATGACCACTCTCAGCAGCAGAGGTGCCAAGGATGTGTTTTGGCCAAGCCCTGCCTCTGTGAAAGAAACTGGCTCTCCATCCTTCCCAGTGACTGTACCTGCCATGACAACACCCTCTCCTGAGCCATCCACATTACCAGGGAGGAGTTCCTCCTCTCCTACCCCTGAAACCTCACTTCTCACTCGTGGTCCGGGGAAGACCAAAGACACATTGGGTACAAGTGTGGAACCTGTGTCCAGTTCACCTTCAAGTGAGATCAGCACGACCAAGGAGATACTGTCCACATCTGAAGCCTCCACAGGTACAGATGGAATTCAGCCTTCCAAAAACAAAGCTGGGACCCACGGGGCCAATACAAGTTCTGGGCATGAAGCACATTCCTCTGCCCCAGCTGACTCAGAGCCATCCACTATCACGTCCCCAATGCTTACTCCTTCCACCCGTACGGAGACCAGTGGTTCCACATCAACACCTCACTCTTTAGAAACTACAGTGTTTGAGCTAGACTCCACATCCTCTCTGACTCCTGAACTGAGGAACACCAGCACTGTCCAGCAGAACAGCTCAGCCATAGAGAAAATAGCCGTACTTTCCAAAGTACCCACTGATATGACTACTGAGATCTCTAGGACCGAACCCATCTCCTCTAGCAGCACGTCCATCGCTGGCCCTGTTCAGTCCACGATGTCGCCAGACATCCCTGAAGGCCTGATCACCAGCTCCTCTGCCTCTCCTGTGACAACAGAATCTGCAGAAGTGGCCATGACCACCCAAACAGGTCCCATTGAGGCTACTTCACAGGACCCACTTACCTTGGGCGCTACAACTAATACCGCAGGGGTGGAGATTCACTCGACTGTGACTCAGAGTTTTATGCACCCAGAGATGACCACTCTCAGAAGCAGAGGTCCCGAGGATGTGTCTTGGCCAAGCCCTGCCTCTGTGAAAGAAACTGGCTCTCCAACCTCCCCAGTAATTGTATCTGCCAGGACAACATCCTCCCCTGAGACATCCACATTACCAGGAAGGAGCCCCTCCTCTCCTACACCTGTGACCTCACTTCTCACTCGTGGTCTGGGGAAGACCAAAGACACATTGGGTACAAGTGTGGAACCTGTGTCCAGTTCACCTTCAGGTGAGATGAGCCCCAGGATTGAGATACTGTCCACCTCTGAAGCCTCCACAGGTACAGATGCAATTCAGCCCTCCAGAAACACAGCTGGGACCCACCGGGCCAACACAATTTCTGGACACGAAGCACATTCCTCTGCCGCAGCTGAATCAGAGCCATCGAATGTCACGTCCCCAACGGTTACTCCTTCCGCCTCTAGGGACACCAGTGTTTCTACATCAATGCCTCACTCTTTAGAAACTACAATGTTTGAGATACACTCCACATCCTCTCTGAGTCCTCCACTGAGGAAGTCCCGCAACATCCAGCAGAACAGCACAGCCACAGAGAAAATCGCCGTCCCTTCCAAAGTACCCACTGATACGACTATTGAGAACTCTAGGACCGAACCGATCTCCCCTAGCAGCATGTCCATCCCTGGCCCTGTTCAGTACACGTTGTCGCCAGACATTCCTGCAGGCATCATCACCGGGCCCTCTGCCTCTCCTGTGCCAACAGAATCTGCAGAAGTCACCATGACTACCCAAACAGGTCCCACTGAGCCTACATCACAGGACCCACTTACCTTGGGCACTACAACCAACACCTCAAGGGCAGAGATCCACTCGACTGTGACTCACAGCTTTACGCACCCAGAGATGACCACTCTCAGCAGCAGAGGTCCCGAGGATGTGTCTTGGCCAAGCCCTGCCTCTGTGATAGAGACTGGCTCTCCTTCTTCCCCAGTGATTGTACCTGCCATGACAACACCCTCCCCTGAGCCATCCACATTACCAGGGAGGAGCCCCTCCTCTCCTACACCTGTGACCTCAGTTCTCACCCGTGGTCTGGGGAAGACCGAAGACATTTTGGGTATAACCTTGGGGGCAGTGACCACGTTACCTCCAACTTTGAGTAGTCCCACAGTTGAGATAATTTCCACCTCTGAATTCTCCATAGATACAGCGAAAATTCTTCCTCCCCTATACACAATAATGAGTACTGTGGGTTCCAGCAGTTCTGGACATGAACTAAGTTCCTCTGTCCCAATTTTTCCTGAGTCCTCCAGCACCACATATCCTATGGGTACTGCTTCCTCCGTGTATGAGACCACTCTTTCCACATCAATGCGTTCCTCCTTTGAGACGAAGACACTTTCCCATCTGACTCCTAGACTGAAGGAGACAAGAATAGTCTTGGATTCCAGCTCAAGCACACTCACAAACACACCTTCATCGCCTCTGTCCACTCATGGTTTGAAGGGTCCCAGGACTGATGCTACGTCTTCTGTGAAAGTATCAGCACCAGATCAGCCTCTGTCTACACAGTATACAGACATTCCAGTGGAAACAGTCACACGCTTTTACACTTCCCCCTCCATTACAAGGTCTGCTGGCATAACTGTCCCAGAATCCCATCTTTCTGTGCCTGTATCAGAAAATACACGTTACCTAAGCATAGATATGCTGTCTTCAGCTGAGACCATTTTTGCTAATAACACACTAACACCTTCTTTGTCAGAGGCCACGGCTTCCTTTGCTACATCTGGAGTTCCAGGTGCCATTTCAGTCAGTCCATTTTCTAGGACAGAATCAGGCCCTGGGGATGCTACTATGCCCACCACTGCAGAGACTCTACCTTCTTCAGCTTCAATACCATTCCCCTCTTTGACCTTCCGTACCACTGATTCTTCAACCAGCCCACTCCCCCATTGGATTACTTCCTCACCAGCTACCCCAAGAATAGTAGACACCAACCTTGAGGCAGAGAGCCAAAGCACTGCTGCATTACCCTTGGTTACAGCCAGTACTTTGCAGACTTGGACGCAGCCAGTCAGGACAACTTTACCACCCATTACGGATACCAGAATGAC
This sequence comes from Phocoena sinus, assembly GCF_008692025.1. Classification (NCBI taxonomy): domain Eukaryota; kingdom Metazoa; phylum Chordata; class Mammalia; order Artiodactyla; family Phocoenidae; genus Phocoena; species Phocoena sinus. The sequence goes on along the minus strand of NC_045765.1, from coordinate 10,408,590 downwards.
AGAGAGTGTTGGTTTGGGAACAGTGACAAGTTCTTCTCAAGTTCTTCCACACTCAACCCGGTTGACAAGTAAGGACCCACTGCTCCTACACTCATTATTTGGGGCTCATAGAAAATGGCTTCTTTTCCAACAGGTAAAAAGGAGTTAATTAGGAGTTTATTACTGCACCAGAAATTCCTTTAGCAAACATATATGTTGATCTATTTTCATGTTCAGGCATTGAAATAAGCACTGGGGGAACAAAGCTAAATAAGCAAGTAGTTGAATAATTATAGTACCATGATGGATGTTGTAACATTACAGCTAATGTTGATGATGACAATAATGATAACAACAAATGTTTATAGAACACTTATTCTGTGTCAAATGCTGTTCTATCAAATTCCTCATTGGAACACAGTTTGAGAAGGGACTATTATAAGCCCATTCTACAAATGAGTCAACTGATACAGAGAGAGGTTGAGTAATTTGATCAAGATCATTAAAGCTGGTAAGTGATAAGAACTCAGATTATATGGCAACTAGGAACCCATGTTCTTAGCCATTAGGCTAGGCAGGAGTGGTCCAAGAGATAGGAGGAAAAGCAAGAGATTCTGGCCTCACAGAAGCCAGAGGAAGAGAGAGTTTTAGGAAGGAGTGATGGTCAGTTCCATCAAATGCTACAGAATAGCCAAATTGCAATGAGGTGAGAAGTTCTCTGACAACATTCGGGTCCTCAGGGATTCTAATGAAGGGAGCATCAATGAGTTTTAGAGGACTGAAACAACAGATAAAATAATACATTGATAAAAGGAGAGATTCCTCCTTTAAACTGAGCATGTTTCTATATTGAGAAGAGAGTCAGCAAGGGAGAAGGGAAAGAAAAAGGTGAGTGAATGAAAATCGAGGGAACAAAGTACCTGTGGATGTGGGAGGTACTTAGGACCTAGGAGGAGAAACACCACCTCCAAAAGAACAGTAGATGAGGTAGGGAACTTCTTGGGAGGATTCCATTCCTTGTATAAGTTGAATTTGACGCCAGATTTTGTTCTGGACACAAATCCAACAAGGCCCTCCAACTACTCCAGCACCTGTTCACTAGACAATATGTACAGAAGGTTGATTTGATTATTTCCGAAACTAGTTTTAACAATTCACAAGCAGGTTAGACACACTGATGGCTATTGACCCATGTCTTAAAACGTGGCTTGATAGTTGAGTGATGGGTGTTCAGTAAGCAAGTGATGAGTGGAATGGAAAGAAGGTAGAACTGTGGTTGGATGGGAGGAAGGAAGAAAGGAAGAATGGAGTGATAGATAAATGAAAGAAGAAAAGATGGATGTATAGAAGAAAGGATGAATGTATAGAGGGAAGGGTGAAAATAAGGAAGATGGGTGGAAGAAAGGATTGAAGGAAATACTGTAGGGATGAAAAGTTGCAAAGAAAGGAAACAGGAAATATGAAAGGAAAGATGCATGGTAGGAAGAAAGGATAAAAGGAAGGATGGATGGAAGAATAAATGGGTAGATATAAGGATAGATGGACAGAAAGATGGATGAATCTCTGTGTCAATGGATGAACACAGCCCTGGTTCCAATCCATACAGATGGTTGAGAAGAAATGCGTTGTGTAGTCAAATTAAGTGGATCTATTTAGACCATGTTATCCTTCTGGACGAGATGAGTTACTCTAGGTCTCTTCCCTACCCTCTCCTGCAGGGACTGATGGCATTGTGGAGCGTATCACAAAGATACCCAATGAAGCAGCACATGGAGACACCACCGTCCATGTCCCCCTGGCATCCATGTCTGCTAGTCTTAGAGGTAGGTTCAACTTTGCTTACTTCCCAGTAATCTGACTTATGCCTTTATTTCCTGTTCCAGAGGGATGAAATGTTTGTTTCTTTAGAGAAAGAACTATGTGGAGTTGCCATGGGCTTCCCTGTCTCAACTGAATCTTTGTCAAGTTGTTACCAGGTAGATGTTACTTTTCATTCCCTCATAACATGCTGAGTGAGTTTAGTTCAAGGTTGGATATGTCAGCTTCACAAATCCGACCCAGTTTAACTTAACTCTGAAAGTGCTTATTAATAATTTACTGTGTGTTAGAAACTATGACATAAACTAAGGATGCACAGATGAAAATAGATCGGCATTGCATCCATGGAGCTCTCAGTCCAGTACAGGAGACAGCAAAGGAAAAAAATAATTATGATGCAAGTTTTAAAAAACACTTTATTGGAGTATAGTTGATTTACAATGTTGTGTTAGTTTCAGGTGTACAGAAAAGTGAATCAGTTACACACATATACATATATCCACTCTTTTTTAGATTCTTTTCCCATACAGGCCTTTACAGAGTATTGAGTAGAGTTCTCTGTGCTATACAATAGGTCCTTATTAGTTATATGATGCAACTTTAAAGTACTTGAATGGTAGAAGGAAGGCTTCATGGAGGAGGTAACATTTGAGCTGGGTTTGAAACGATGAAGAGGAATTTAGCAGGAAGACAAGGAGAACTGATGAAGACGTTCTGGACAGAAGGGAGAGCTGCATGCAAAGGCACAGGGAAGGGTAAAATCTGGACATATTTGGGAGGTACAAATAATTCACCTTTGCTAAACTATGAAATATACAGATGAGATGGTGGGAGATGAGACTGTAGATGGGCAGAAAACAACATTCAGAAAACCTTTTAAGCCCTCGTAATGCTTGGATGCCCTTTAACAAAAGGACAAAAAGTTTGTGGCCAAAAAAGTCTGACAAACATGTTGCTCCTGGAAATTCCCTGGCGGTCCAATGGTTAGGACTCTGTGCTTCCATTGCAGGGGGCACGGGTTCAATCCCTGGTCAAGGAACTAAGATTCCACAAGCTGCATGGTGTGGCAAAAAAACAAAACAAAACAAAAAAAAACGTTGCTCCTTCCTAGAGGGTAATAACATGCATAAGCATGTTAAAGGCTCTGAGATATCCTGCTGTAAAGAAACTTGTTTAGCCTTATTCAACACAGGGTTTTACATAATTATTTGACTGTATAATTTTTTTTGCTGAAAAGCACCTACTAACATGTTACAGTATTATTGGTCTGCATGAGTGTTTAAGAGGTGCACGGTGAGGAGAGGGGTTCTCCTCACCACATGGCTAAAAGGTAAAGTTCCCCATACCCATTAAGTTTCTTCCAACATTTTTTTAAATTTTCTTTATTTATTTATCTGTTTATTTATTTATTTAGTTTTGGCTGCGTTGGGTCTTCGTTGCTGCACGCAGGCTTTCTCTAGTTGCGTCCAGCAGGGGCTACTCTTCATTGCGGTGTGTGGGCTTCTCATTACAGTGGCTTCTCTTGTTGCAGAGCATGGGCTCTAGGCATGCAGGTTTCAGTAGTTGTGGCACGTGGTCTCAGTAGTTGTGGCTCAGGAGCTCTAGAGTGCAGGCTCAGTAGTTGTGGTGCACAGGCTTAGTTGCTCCACGGCATGTGGGATCTTCACGGACCAGGGGTCGAACCCGTGTCCCCTGCATTGGCAGGCAGATCCTTAACCACTGCGCCACCAAGGATGTCCCATTTTCCAACATTTTTAGAGACCAGACTATTTTACCAGTACATTTTGGAAGCTTTTTGCCAGATCCAGGCTTTGGACAGAGTCACTACCAGTCAGGTTATTAGTCTTATCCTGTGACCCAGGTATCTTTGGTTGGCTCCCCGCAGAAGCAGACATGAGTTAAGGATGTGGGCAAGTAGTTTATTTTAGGTGGGGGTTGGTCCCAGGAAGCGCTGGAGAAGAGAAGGAAAGGAAGTCAATGCAAGGTGCTTTCCTGAGCAGGTCACAGCTGTGGGCAAAAGAGTGTCAGTTCCACTCGGGACCTCTAGGAGACAGCACAGAACACCTCACCTAGCTAAGTGGCTGGAGTGTTTATCATCCAACTTCCTTCCATTGCTGGCCATGGGCTGCTTGGTCCTGGAGGTAACCCTCAGCACTTCCAGCCTGCCGGACACACAGGCTAAGTGAAAGCCCTTAGGTGCAGAGCTACAGGGGCTGCATTAGGATCCCGTTGTGATTACGTACTGCAGCAGTGAGTGCTTGTGGGATATGAGTGAGGCATTGCCAGTTGGCTACACCAGATCACTTGGAAATGGATCACTGAGCTTCAGGTGATAACCAATATTTAGATGGCAAAGTTTATGAGGTATAGCTAACCATATTCATTGGCTTCTTTCAATATAGAGTGGGATTTCTCAACCTCAGTACTATCGATATTTTGGGCAGATAACTACTTGTTGTAGGGGGCTGTAGGATGTTCAGCAGCATCCCTGGCCTCTGCTCACAGGATGCCAGTAGCACCCTCCGTATACACACAGCTGTGACAACCAAAAATGCCTCCTGACATTGCCAAGTGTCTCCTGGGAGCAAAACTGCCCCAGGCTGAGACCACTAAATTAGAGAATCCTTGAGGACCCCACCCCCATGGTCATCTTCTCCTTACATCCTTCCTTTCCATCCTGGCCCCCATAAGGTCCTGAAACTTGGTTAGGGAATTAATAACCTGCAGTGGTTGAGAGCATAGGTCTAGGATTCAGAGAGAACTATGTTCAAATTTCCACACTATCAGTCAGTAGCTGTGTGATCTTGGCAAATGATGATCTCTGAGTTTCTGTCTTTCCCTGATCTGTAAAATGACAAGAATAATAGGATATACACTCAGTGTTCTTGTGAGGCTCAAAAATACAAGGCATGTTAGGTAATTTGCTCATCATCATCTTCATCATCAAATACATATTAAACACATTAGGACGTGTACTCTTGGAGATGTTTTTTAGGGTATACCCAGCAACACAAGGACATTGTTCCACCATCAGAGTCCAAATCCTCCTCCTTTTGTCCCTCTCCCTGCAGCAACCTCCAGTAGGCTTTGTGGTCTTTATAGAGAAGCCTCCCTGTAGTTGTTCCTCCTTCCTGGGGACCTTTTCTGAAGGCCTGGTGAGTAGCTGCTGTCTCAGCCAATATCACTCTACTCTTCCTCAGAGACTGAATTCCAGTCACCTTGGCCGGCTAGCATGGCTCCTGGCAAATTCAATTTAGTAAACATTTATTGTATATTAGAAGTCCAAAGAGCAGGAGTAGTAATAATGTGTGGTTGTAGCTACTAACAGTAGCAATAACTCTAGCAATAGTAGGTAATAGCAGGCAGCAGCAGCAGTAGTAGCAATAACAGTAGTAATAGGTGGTAATAGTAGTAGTAACAGCAGTAACAGTAGTAATAGGTGGTAACAGTAGTAGTAACAGCAGTAACAGTAGTAATAGGTGGTAACAGTAGTAGTAACAGCAGTAATGTTAGGTAGTGGCAGTGGTAGTAGTAATAACAGCAGAAATAGTAGGTAGAGGCAGTGAGAGTAGTAAGAGTAGTAGTAGTAGGTAGTAGCAAGAGTAGTAATAACAGTGGTAATAGTAGATAAATAGTAGTGGTAACATCTTATTACAAAACAGGAGGCATTGTGCTTGGGGCATTTTTATCAAGACTCTGAGATGACCACTGTACTTATTCCTACTTTATAGATAAGAAAATGGAGGTCTAGCAAGATCTGACAACTTAAAGAGCCACACATCTGTTTAGTGGAGGAGTCAGAACACTAATGTGGCGTAAGAGCCCAAGCTCTTAAGCACAAAGATACATGATCTCTCTCAAGCCAGAGGAGACCTGCTAATGTACATATTCATCCACGCATTTGTTCATTCATTCAACAAATACTTGTTGAGCACCTACAGTATGCCAAGCAGTCAGACATTAGCAGATATTACCAGGCAGACTGGGAGGGGTGGTACAGTGCAGGTTCAGACAGTATGATGAGGAAACAGTGAGAAGGGAGAGATGGATTCCTACATGGATTTGTAAAGGTAGATTTGAGCTAGGGTTTGAAGAAGGGCAGAACATAAAACCTATGAGAGATGGGCATGGCAGGTAGAGAAAACAGCTTGAACAAAGGCTCAGAGGGAGAGTACAGAGAACATCTGGAAACAGGGGGTGGTCAAGAATTCATGGAGGAGTTCCCACATCTACTTCTCTGACTGATATGCATTGAGGAGACAATAAATATATCAGAGAAATTTATAGAAAGTGACTAGAACTTTGAGGATTTTGTTTTATAAACACACACAAAAAAACAACCTGAAACCCATTTTCAAAAATCCATTTGTGGGCTTCCCTGCTGGCGCAGTGGTTGAGAGTCCGCCTGCCGATGCAGGGGACACGGGTTCGTGCCCTGGTCTGAGAGGATCCCACATGCCGTGGAGCGGCTGGGGCCGTGAGCCATGGCCGTTGAGCCTGCGCGTCTGGAGCCTGTGCTCCGCAACGAGAGAGGCCGCAACAGTGAGAGGCCCGCGTACTGCAAAAAAAACCAAAACATCCATTTGTGTGGGACTTCCCTGGTGGCACAGTGGTGAAGAATCCACCTGCTAATGCAGGGGACACGGATTCAAGCCCTGGTTCAGGAAGATCCCACATGCCGCGGGGCAACTAAGCTCACGCGTCACAACTACTGAGCCCACATGCCGCAACTACTGAAGCCTGCGCACCCTAGGGCCCATGCTCTGCAACGACATGCCACCACAATGAGAAGCCCGCGCACCGCAACGAAGAGTAGCCCCCAACTCACCGCAACTAGAGAAAGTCTGAGCGCAGCAACGAAGACCCAACGCAGCCAAAAAATATTTTTTTAATCCATTTGTAACCTCATTCCCTAGCGAATGGCAACGTTAACCACAGTCTTGTGGGTTATCCGTGCTTGGCCAAACTTCCCAGGATCTCCTTCTCACTTCCTAAATAGTTTATCGAAAAAGGTAAAGTTCTTAGACTTACATGAACAACAGTTTAAATCCTAGTCTTGACACTCTAGATGTAATTAAATATCAAAAATCTCTGCGGGGGCTTCCCTGGTGGCGCAGTGGTTAAGAATCTGCCTGCCAATGCAGGGGACACGGGTTCGAGCCCTGGTCTGGGAAGATCCCACATGCCGCGGAGCAACTAAGCCCGTGAGTCACAACTACTGAGCCTGCGCGACGGGAGAGGCCGTGACAGTGAGAGGCCCGCGCACCGCGATGAAGAGTGGCCCCCGCTCGCCTCAACTGGAGAAAGCCCTCGCACAGAAACGAAGACCCAACACAGCCAAAAATAAATAAATTAATTTAAAAAAAAAATCTCTGCGGGGCTTCCCTGGTGGCACAGTGGTTGAGAGTCCGCCTGCCGATGCAGGGGACACAGGTTCGTGCCCCCGTCCGGGAAGATCCCACATGCCGCGGAGCGGCTGGGCCTGCTGAGCCTGCGCATCCGGAGCCTGTGCTCCGCAATGGGAGAGGCCACAGCAGTGAGAGGCCCGCATACCGCAAAAAAAAAAAAAAAAATCTCTGCGTACTGGTTCCAGTAGCTACTTACTTGATGATCTTGGATATATTGCTTAAGCTCCTATCTGTAATGTGTGGGGAGAAATACCTACATCAAAATAGGTATTGGGTGCATTAAATAAAGTCAAGTCTTCGGATGTACTATCTAAAAATTTTAACCTCCCTGAGGATCGGCTCTTTCATCCATAGAATAAAAGTGATTACTATGTAATCATAATTTTAAAGGTTTAAAATGATAATTAATATAGGATACTTAACAAATGAGAGGTCTCCAGTTATGATATTATTATTTGTAACCGAAAGTGGGGCCCAACTGCTTACCGCTCAAAAGCCAATAAAGAGGCAAGGTTGGTGGAAAGTTTGCTTTATTTTGGATGCCAGCAACTGCAGGGAGAGGGGAGGGCAGACTCCTGTCCAAAGGCCAACTTCCACCCCCACAACCAGTGGGCAAGAGCTTTTATAGACGGAGGGATGGGGCTACATGCAGAAACAGCACAGTCAGCTCTCACAGTCATCTTGAAATTGGTCATCAGTGGTCTGACCAGCATCATCTTGATTGTTTTAAGTACAGTTTTAGGGCCAGTTTGTTTCCATTTCTTTGAGGCAAATTCTCGGAATTGTGTCAGCTTATGTCATGGCTATGGTCTGGTCATCATGTAATTTCTTCCACCTGGTAGGGGTTTCAGTCTCTACAAGACAGCTCACAGGATACGGCTCAGAATATTATCTATAGCCCTTGAGAAGGACCTAAAGGTCCTTGACTTTGCTTAATGACTAAACTATCATTTAGTCTTGTTTGACTGCTTTTCTTTGCTTCTGCATTTTCTCACTTCTCTGATTAAACTTATTCTTTGGCTAAAGTGTTTCCACAGACAAAAGGCACGCTGAGGACATGGGGGTCAGCGACAATAGGGTCCTGCTCCATTTCAGTATCATATTCTCAACTGTCAGTTCCCAACCAGAGATGCGTATGAAGAAACTGCCTGTGGTGACAGAACACTTGCCCAGATGATAGCCTGACTGACAGACTCAGGATCTCTGTGAGGGTGTGTTCAGAATAGATAGATATTTTTTTCAAAGCTAAACAAATAAATATCATCACAGCTCTGGTTAAAAAATGAGCAGTGGTCTAATTTTCTGGATCATACTTTTTCTCTCTTCCTTCTCCTACTTTCACTCATTTTAGATTAGTGATTATTCCAATATGGTCCTGAGGTATTTATACTCTCTTGAACTTGGGCAATATAGCTGCCACCTGTGTCTATAGTTAATAAAAAGAGCAATTAGATTTATTCGGATTTCAGAGAGTTCTTTCATTTTATGTGCATGGATCTCATTTTTTTAAGATTTATTTATTTAATTTATTTTTGCCTGCGTTGAGTCTTAGTTGTGGCATGCAGGATCTTCTCTGAGGCATGCAGGATCTTTCTTTGCAGCACACGGGCTTCTCTCTAGCTGTGGCATGCAGATTTTCTCTCTCTAGTTGTGGTGCGCAGGTTCCAGGGAGTGTGGGCTCTGTAGTTGTGGTGCGTGGGGTCCAGAACGCATGGGCTCTGTAGTTTGCGGCATGCAGGCTCTCTTGTTGAGGCCCGCGAGCTCAGTAGTTGCAGCATGCAGGCTTAGTTGCCTCACGGCATGTGGGATCTTAGTTCCCTGGCCAGGGATCGAACCCACATCCCCTGCATTGGAAGGTGGATTCTTTACCACTGGAGCACCAGGGTAGTCCCATGCATGGATCTTTTTTAAGGAAAGTTTTACTCCATTATGTTTTTGAGTTTTGTTTCTGTTGTTATTATTCTGATTTCCACCTGAGAAAAAAATAATAAACCTTATGTCGGTTTCCATTTTCAGTTTTTTCACTGTTCTCTTTTTATTTTCATGCTCTTAATATTTATAATAAACTCATAAACTGATTTTTTAATATATTTTCTTGGCCGCCGCACAGCATGTGGGATCTTAGCTCCCCAACCAGGGATCGAACCAGTGCCCCTTGCTTTGGAAGTATGGAGTCTTAACCACAGGACCACCAGGGAAGTCCTATAAACTGATGTTTTAAAATTCTGTTCCTGTTCTAAATAAATACTTTTAAACAAACAAACAAAAAAAGAATTCATGGAGGAGTTGCAGCCCAAGATGAGTCAGGTAGGGTGAGGGAATGCCAATCACAATTCCTTTTCCTATTCCAGAAGCATCACTGGCACACCCCAGGCAGACATTTCTCTCCCTTTCCTGATGTGGAGAAAAAATAAGCGATTGCCAACCCAGCAAGTAGTAATCATGTGTCCCTCCTACAATTCACAGAACTATCAACAGGAGGGAAAGAGAGGGCAGAGACAACTTCCATGGTTCTGAAGACCACTTCCACAGTGACTTTGACTACCAGAGTCTCTACTCCCACTTCAGGTATGCTGTCTCTCCTTAGGACATCAGATAAAACAGCCAGCATAAGCACAACAGGAATGATCCTCACAACCCCAGATGTTCCAAAGATGACAGCCTCATTTGTCACCAGACCTGGAGACAAGACCAGCACAGTAGTTCCCATGACAACCCCATCTATTTTCAATAGAGGACCACAGACTACACCCTCACTGGTCCCTAGTTCTGGGGCAGAGACCAGTGCAGCTGTTCCAACTCTGTTTCCTCTGGTGAGCCAGAGACCACAACCTCATGGGTCACCCATCCTGTAGAGACTAGCCCAACTGTTTCCAGGGCAATCCTGAATGTTTCTCATAGTGAATCAGACAGCACACCCCCAACAGCTACAAGTTCTGGGGAAGAAGTCAGTTCAGCTGTTCCAACTCCGACTGTCTCCCCTGATGTACTGGGGGTGGTGACCTCACTGGTTACTAGTTCTGGGACAGAGACCAGCTCAGTTGATCAAACTCTGACTGTTTCCCCTGGTCAGCCAGATGCAACAACCTCATGTCTCCATTCCACAGAGACCAGCACACCTGTTTCCAAAACAACTCTGAATTTTTCCCCTAGTGAATTAGACACCACATCTTCAGCAGCCACCATTCCCGGGGCAGAAGCCATTTCAGCCACTCCAGTGATGACTGGCTCACCTAGCATACCAGCGATGGTGACCTCACTGATCATTAGTTCTGGGACAGACACCAATATAATCTTTTCAACTCTGACTGAGTCCCTGCATGAATCAGAGTCAACAGTCTCCTTGGTCACCCAACCTGCAGAATCCAGCCCAACTGTTCCCAGAACAACCTCCGATGTTTCCCATAGCACACCCTCAATGGCCACCAGCCTTGGGACAGAAGCCAGTTCAGCTGTTCCAACTACATGTATCTTCTCTGGTGTACCAGATATGGTGACCTCACAGGCCACTAGCTTTGAGATAGATGCTAGTATGGCTATTCCAAGTCTGACACTTCCTCCTGTTGAGCCAGTGACCACAGCCTCACTGGTCACTCAACCTGGGGTGCAGACCAGTCCAGCTGCTCCAACTCCAACTGTCTCCTCTACTGTGCCAGGGCTGGTAACCTCACTGGTCACAAGTTATGGGGCAGAGACCAGTACAACTTTTCCAATTCCAACTGATTCCCCACACAAACCAGAGACAACAGCCTCTCACGTCACCCACTCTGGAACAGAAACAAGTTCAGCTATTCAAACTATGACTGTTTCCCATGGGAAAACAGATACAACAGTCTTACTGGTCACCCATCCTGAAGAGACCAGCCAAAGTATTCCCAGGACAACCCCCAATGTTTCACATCATGAATCAGACACCACATTCTCAATGGCCACCAGTCCTAGGGCAAAAGCCAGTTCAGCTGTCCCAGCTACAACTGTCTCACCTGGTATGCCAGGGATGGTGACCTCACTGGTTACCAGTTCTGGGGCAGAGACCAGTACAACTTTTCCAACTCTGACTGATTCCATGCACAAACCAGAGACAACAGCCTCATGGGTCACCCATACAGAAACAAGTTCAGCTATTCCAACTATGACTGCTTACCCTGGGAAGCCAAATACAACAGTTTCACTGGTCACCCATCCTGTAGGACTAGACTGTTCCCAGGACAGCCCCCAATGTTTCCCATAGTGAATCAGACACCACATTCTCAGTGGCCACCAGTCTTGGGGCAGAAGTCAGTTCAGTTGTTCCAACTCCTACTGTCTCAGCCGGTGTACCAGATATCAGGACTTCACAGGTCACTAGCTCTGAGACAGACACCACTATGGCTATTGTACCTCTGACTCTTTCTCCTGGTGAACCAGCAACCACAGTCTTATTGGTCACCCATTCCAGTGCAGAAACAAGCACAAGGTTTCCTGCTTTAACTAAATTATTTTTCCTCATTTACCAGAGATCAC